>NW_004444017.1:4591165-4614900 GCF_000243295.1 Trichechus manatus latirostris
ACACACACACACACACACACACACACACCCCTACCAGGGTTTTGATTTGGATTGTATTGAATCTATTAATTAGTTTGGAGAGAATTGACATCTTTATAGTATTGAGTTATCCAGTCCATCATTGTGTTATATTCCTCCATTTATTTGAGACATTTTTAATTTCTCTAAATAATGATTTGTAGTTTTCAATGTAGAGGTCGTGTTTTAGTAAACTTTTGAGAAAGCAATTTCAGTGAAATAGCAAAAACTAAATTCTTAGGTATTAAGGACGGAGGTGAGAAACAGAGACAGCAAATATAGACTATTCTTTGAGAAGTCTGAGGGTGAAAGAAAGAGAAAGATTGCTACTAGCTTGAGAAATGCAGATTCAAAAGGTCTTTTCAGGATAGGAGGGATTTGAACGTTCTAGTGGTTCTAGTGGTGGAAGATCAGGGCAAGGGGAGTGGCAGGAAACACAGAGTTAATCGAAGGGGTAAATGGAGGGGTAGCTCAAGAGCACAAGTGGGGAACCCTGTTAGCCTGGAGAAGTAGGAACAAGGAGTTTTGTGGGGTTATTTTGAGGTAAGATGTTTCATGTACTTGTTGACGTTAGTAACAATTTCCTCAGACTCATCAGTTGCTTGTACAGTAAACAGTACTGACCTATTGTGAGTGCTGTGACCTTTGCCACTGATAGTACCAGAAGCCACATGTAGGATGCTTACATCAGTAAAACTTGCTGCCCTCATGGTCATCCTAATCATATGTTCAAATCCCAGTTTCTTTTAGGAGAGCATATTATTTTATATTTTCTCTACTGGAGGTACAGACTTCTTCATCTATGATTCCAACAGTTCCTTTCTCCAGAGTATCTCAGTTACATTGGGATTTAATGAAAAGGGGCTTTTCCACTAAATCTTGTGCCCAAGAGGCTTAAGGAACACTTTTTAGCAGATACTTTATATATGGAGGAAACAAAGGTGCTAAGAGATGGAACTTAATGCTTAAGTTATAGAAAGGGTTTATAGGATTTATGGGAAGAAATTTGTTTCGCAGTTTCGTGAAAATTCTTTTACTGTAGAAGTGTTTTTAGGTTTTGTTGTTTGTCTTTAGATGGAAAGCTTTCAATACATATGCAGAAAATTGCATCTCTATATCTAAGGAGGAGATTGTATAAATTTATGTGCTATATATAGTTGTAGTGTTTTTAAGAAAGTAAACAAGAAGATAATATTTTTTACTTTAGTATTTGCAGTGGCAGAATTAGCCTGCCAATATTAGAAACTAGAGAATTGGACTTGGAAGATCTTGTTGGATTACTCGGTTTTACTGGTATATCTATTATGTTTGGATTTGTAGTCTTAATCAAGGAAGGGAAAGATAGAGAAGTAATGAATTCATTGTGACTAAGATGTAATAAACATTTTCATTAAATCCCAAATATTACATGTTTGGATACTTGGGGAAGTCTTTTTCTTATGTTAAGCCTAAAGGGGCCTTTCTTTTGGGGAGGTAAGAAGTGGGTAGGTGTGAGGGGGTATGGGCAGTAGATAACTGGTAGAAGGGAGCAGAAATATCTTGAGTTGGACCTGGTAGGTTAAGTTTCAGAAGCAAAAATATGCCTTTCCCAACTTATCCATAAAAAAAAAAATCAGTTGCCATGGAGTTGATTCCAACTCATAGCAACCCTATAGGACAGAGTACAACTGCCCCCACAGAGTTTCCAAGTAGCAGCTGGTGGATTCGTACTGCCAGCCTTTTGGTTAGCAGCCATAGCTCTTAACACTGTGCCACCAGGGCTCCATAGGACCTACTAGATAGAGAAACCATACAGAAACTTCCTTTTTTACATGTAATGCACTTGCTAAAGAAATATTTTAACAAGGTACTAATCCATTTTAAGATTCGTTTTCACACCTATGCTGTGTAACACATCTAAGTTTTTAGTTTATTTCACATTGCCTTTCCTAAGTGGTCGAAAGTTTTAGCAACATATTTTTCTACTCCTTTGACTTCAGAATGACTAAAGCTTTGCATTTCAAAATCAGCAGAATGAAAATCTTAATTATAAAAGTAATTCTAGTTTCACAAGAGAGATTGATCTTTGCAATTTTTTCAAGCCAGGAAATTTTAGCATATAATCGATCAAGTGCCAGTGAAATCTCTCCCTGGTCAGCCATGCCTACACTTAATACTGCTTTCAGATAAAATTCAAACCATGCATAATCCCTGGAGAACAGAGAAAGGCCTACCACAGATGTAAAGCAACTCCAGCTAATGAAGGAACAATTCCTTCTCTAAACTTTTTGATTCTTCTGATCCCCTCTATTTTTAAACACCTTTTCGCCGGCAAACCATTCATTAAACCTGAAAAAAAGTGTAGCCTTATAGTCTACCTCTGTTGATTTTCTTTTTTCTTTTCTTTTCTGAATGTTATTCCGTCGCTTTTAGTTATACTTCTTCTGCCACTGCTAAATCACTCTTCCCCCTTCTTGTTTACACCCTCCTGACATTTGTAGGTAATAATCACATTCCCGCCCCTTAGTTTTACTTTGTTCAGGTCTACATATTTATTGCTTCTAATCCTGCCTAATAAAATGATCCTTTCAGCTTCTTGGTCATGCCTTCCATTTTTCATTAAACTTTTCCAGTTTGTCTCCATTTTTCCGATAATGAGGTGTCTGAAATGGAACACAGCGGCCTAAGTGAGGCTTCAGTGAAACCATATAATGGAATGTGGGTCCTCTGAGGGGTAGTACCCAAGCCTGGCCAGCCCAGGGGCCTTTTGTCACACTGACAGAGCTGGGATTGCTTCTGTCAAGGCCCAATAATCCCTGCATTACTAAACTCCAGCCAACAGCCAGTCCTTTTCCTCCTCCATGCCTTAAACTCATACTTGTTTTCCGTTTGGAATGACCCTTTTCCTGTCCTCTACTAACAAATGCCACATTCTTTAAGAAATTTTGCCTTCTCTCTCCTTCTTTCTGCCCAAAAAAAGTAATGGTTTCCTCCTTTAAAGTCAAGAGCACTTTATCTGTAACTCTCTTTGAGCATTTACTACACATTGTTAATAAATTTTTGCTCTTACATATTGCCTTAGTAAACGTGTACATACATTCTTAGAATGTGCTCTTAGAAGTGGAATTATTTGGTCAAAGGATATTACAATTAAACTTATATGAGACCAAATTCCTCACCGATCTGTATTCCAACCAGTAGTTGTATAAGAGTACCCATTTCCCTAAACCCTTCCCAACATTGATTATTATCAATCTTTAAAACTTATTAATGAGGTTAAGTGTTTTTTATGTGCATATTAGCCATTTATATTTCTTCTGTGGGTTTTTTGATTCATATCCTCTACTAGTTTTTTCTGTTAGGTCTTTTAGGCTTATAGCACCTCCTGCATAGTATATTGACATTGATTCTTTGTCTTTTTGTCCTTGGTAAACCATCAATTGTATTTTAATTTAATTTATATCTCCCTCGTCTCCATGGAAACGTTTTAAATTTCTGTTTCGTCAAATTTACCCTTTTTTTTCTTTATGACTTCTGTGTTTAAAAGCACTTAAGCATTCCCCAGCCTAGGATTATCAAATTTTGCCCCTAAATTTACTTCTAGTACCTTTGCTGTATAGTTTTTAATTTTGTATCTTTAACCAGTTTGAAATGTCTGTCTGTGTATGATACAAGGCAGGAACTTAACCAAAATAGACCCAGCTGACCTAATACAATTCAGTGATTTCAGATGCCTCCTGATCATATTCTAAATTTTACTGGTCTAATTTTAACAATACAATACTCTTCTAATTAGTGTACTTTAATAGTTCACCATGTTTTGTTATCTGTAGACCAAGTCCCTTATCATCCTTCTTCCTTCAAAATATCTTCTTGACTCTTTCTATATATTTAAACTTCAGGATGAATTTACAACTCAATTATCAAGTTCCAAAAGCCTTTGGGATTTGGCTTGGAAATGTGTTTATAGTATACTCTTCGATGAAAACAGAACCACTTTACAAATAATCTAGATAATATCATTGCTATTTTGTTTCTAAAATTTGCACATGTGTATATTGAAGTCTCAGAATATATGACAAAATATACACCAGTGGTTATCTCTAGGAGATGGTAGTAGTATAGGTGTTTTTTTTCTGGTACTTTTCTACAATGCATATGTAGTGCTTTTTAAAATCAAGGGGAATGAACCTGAAAAATTGTTATTAAACTAAAATGTATCCATTAGTAACCTTATGATTATCTTAATGTAATAGAAATCAAATTATAATTTAAAAAAAAAACATGGGAAATAAGTATGTGACTACTAGAGAGTGAAGTATAAAATATAAAACAGCATTGTCCAGAATAGTCCTGGGAGGGATTGAGATAGGAAACTGAAGCAACACAACCTCACAGCTTCCTCACTTGCTTGGCATGGTGGACTCCGGTTCCATTGGAGAAACTTGAGAGTTAAGTTAGTCTTTTCATCTAGCAGCATTTCTGGGTTATTTTCTGTGTAGCTGAATTTACAAGGCATCTGGCCTTCTAGGTTTCTCCATTTCAAACATTCATATTCATGTGACATAGCCAGATCTTGAGATGCACCAAGAGTTAGTGTCATCTAAATCTGGCCCTCACATGTCCTGGTCTTTTAGTCAGCACTTAGCAGAAGAAAGATTGCTGGAACTGTTTCCAACTCTTATGTATTTGAACAAGCATCATGCTAATTCTTGGCTCAGAGCAACTAGATTTCTATCAGCAGTGGAATTAAAACTTGGTCCTCTTTGCTTTTCAATCTATATGCTCTTTGCGGTGGTCTCATCTATTCCATAACAACAACAGTAATAATAGCTATAACAACATCTCATATTTATCAAGCATTTCCTGTGTGTCAGACATTGAACTAAGCACTTTATATGACTTTTGCATTAAATCCTTAAAACAACCCTGTAAGTGTTATTATCATCCCATTTTACAGATGAGGAAACTGAGGCTCAGAGAAGTCAAGGTCATACAAATTAATAATTGGCAGAGCTGGCATTGAAACCCAGGCAGTCTAACTCCAGAGTCCATGTTCTTAACTACATTTTAAACTCCATATTTAATTTCTCTCCTTTCTTTCCTAAAACCAGCTCTGCTTCCTGTATTTTTAGTCTTATTTGCCCAATGACCCTAGTTAAAATTTTCAAAATTATTCTCCAGTCTCTCTCACTTAACTCCACCTCCTATTGGTCCTACCGTTAAAACAATCTCAGATCTGTCTGTCCCCCTCCATGTCCCCCAGCCGTACCTTAGTTTTAGCCCCTGCTTAACACTCACTTGGACTTCTGACAGTAATCTCCCTTGGAGTATTCTTCCTTCCATTCTATTTAACACATTTTTCTTATCTTTTAAGTTATCTTCTAAGACAATAAAGCTGATCATGTCAGTGTACTGTTTAAAATCTCTTGGACTTCCTTTTTTTTTTTGCAGATTAAATCTCAATCTTTAACTTTACATATGCAATCTGACCCCAAACTGTCTCTTCAGCTTTATTTCCTATCGGTCTCCTCCCAATGTCCTTACTGAACTTTTCACTGTTCCCTAGATCTGAGCCAAACCCTTTCACACCTCCATTCATCAGCATTTGTTTCATCTACTTGAAAGCCTTTTCTGTGTTGGATCTCCAGACAGATGCTTATTCAACCTTCAAGACCCAGATCACATGTTAACTTTAGTAACAGTTTCTCAGACTCTTCCAGAATGAACCAGCCATTCTTATATCTTCTCCCATAGCACGTGTTCATGCCTCGGTTATGGCCTTTACTGCACTAGGTTGTAATATATCGGGTACATGTTTGTCTCCTCCAATAACCTAAATGGGTCTTCAGGTCAGGGACCAAATTCATTAGTCTTTCAACACCTATCACACAGTAAACCAAAAACTAATCCCATTGCCGTGGAGTCGATTCCAACTCATAGCGACCCTGCAGGACAGAGTAGATATGCCCTGTAGGGTTCCAAGGCTGTAATCTTTAGGGAGTCAGACTGTCACATCTCTTTAGCCGAATTAGTAGGCCAAAATAGAGTGGCCTAATGTATTGAATAAAAATGGTACTTAGCCCAGGAATAATGAGAATGTTCACTCATTGTGAAGAATGTAACCAATGTCACTGAACAATTTATATAGAAGTTGTTCAATGGGAACCCAAGCTGCTGTGTAAACCTTCACCGAAAACACAATAATTATTTTTTTTTTAATGGTACTTAGCAAATGGGGGATGTCCTTTCAATTTTAAGTTTCTCTAGGGCAAAGACCATTATGCCAGAAGGTAATAGCAAGATCAAGATCCTAGCTAAAATAATCCTTACACCTTTCACCAACTTCCTGTGCATGTGTGTGATATTGTGGCACAGTGGAGAGAACGTTTCAACTGGAATAGAGGACTGGGGTTGGATTTCCAGCTCTGCAAATTACTAGCTTTGGGCCTTGGTCTAGTTACTAACTTCTTTGAGCCTCATTTTCATGAAGAGACATTTGGTATTTACTTTTGCACTTTTCTTGTTAATTTTGATACAGAGGGACTTTACATATGACGTGCTTCTTTTTGTCATTTCTTTAGTGATGAACAATAATTGTTAACTCAGTGCAAATAGGATTGTTTTATTTTATCTGAAATCATGTCTCCTTTCCCTTTCAGCTTCAGAATGAGTTAGAAAAAGGTGAGCGGGACAATGCAGAACTGCAGGAGTTTGCCAATGCCATCCTCCAGCAGATAGCAGATCATTGCCCCGACATCCTTGAACAAGTGGTCAACGCATTAGAAGAGTCATCGTGACCCTGCTTTGTGGGGTGTGTCTAGCCCAGCAGCCTGATATAGTTAATCCAGGAGGCAAGAAAGGAGTAAGAGGAGCAGGCACCCGAAACTTCTTGGCACCAAACAAACACTACAGACTACATCCTATCTTGCTCAGTTCTTCAAGAGTGATTCCAGTGCCACTTCTACATCTGTCATCTTACTCTGCCTTTCTGCTTTGGATGTTGTCCCTACCCTAATTTTCTTGATGTCCAGAATGGGTAAGTGGCTGAGTCTCCATGAATAACTCCCATCCAGTCATCAGCAGTGGAGAACTATGGCAGCTGATGGCTCTGCCCTTACAGAGGGACATGGAATAGAGAGGCCTCTTACCTTCTGTCCTTTGACATGAGAATTAAATCTGGAATTTACTTGGAGTTCAACATATTGAGAGAACGCCTCTCAGTGGACTAGAGAACTGAGTGTGCTAACATCATAACAGGTGCTTTCTCCTAAAAGGGTGGAAAAAAAAATCTCAAAAAAAGAGAGTATTAAAAAGAGGGACAATAGAGACAAAGAGAAAACCAACTCTTCTTTTTACTGTCTCTTGCTTATTTTTCATGTGTAATATTTTATGTGCTGCAAAAGACCTCTTTAAAGTGTTAAAAAGCAAAGATGTCACTTTGAGGACTGAGGTGCACCAGACTCAACCCGTGGTATTTTCAGTCACTTCATATGCATGTGAAAGCTGTACAATGAATAAAGAAGACCGAAGAAGAATTGATACATTTAAATTATGGTGTTGGCGAAGAATATTGAATATACCACAGACTACCAGAAGAGCAAACAAATCTGTCTTAGAAGCAAGGATGTTGAGTCTTTGTCTCACATACATTGGACATGTTATCAGGAGGGGCCAGTCCCTAGAGAAGGACATCATGCTTTGTAAAGTAGAGGGTCAGCAAAAAAGAGGAAGACACTCAACAAGATGGATTGACACAGTGGCTGCAACAGTGGGCTCAAACATAGCAGCAATAATGAGGGTAGCGCAGGATCAGGCAGTGTTTCGTTCTTTTGTACATGAGGTCACTATGAGTCAGAACTGACTCGACGGCACCTGACAACAATAACAATATTTTATGCATGGAAGCTGCAGGCAGACCTCATAATGGCTTAGCAAACACTAATACCCCAAATTTGGAGTCTTCACCCCAACTCCATCTGTCTCAACCTTCCTTGCTCTTCTCACCCAGTCTGCCCTAGCCTCTCTTGTTTAAGACCTTTGACCTTATTATATGTAGTTTGCCAGATAAAATATCTCAGATTGGAAGAAAGAGAAGAGGGGTTTGACATGTGAGGCACTATCGTCACCACCTGTGACTTTGCTTCTGTAGAAGATGACTGTTCTTCGAGTCAGGCTGGTTTCTCCTGAACATCTCCCTCATCAGTACTCAGGGTCCCTGGGCCCCCAAAAGAATGCTGTCCCCCTTCCCGCCGCCCATGTTCCAAAACTCTTGAAGCCCAGTGGTTGCTGAAGTTTATAACCCATCTTCCCTCCTGTGAGCTTCATTCCTAACTCGCACTCCCAGAACCACAGCCACGTTCGGTGCCTGGAACCTTCTTCTGACACAAATGAGTACTCCTTGTCCCACACACATTTCTTCCTCCATTCATTCAAAGAGTATTTATAAGCTGCCTACTGTGTGCAAGTCACTGTGCTAGACACCCATCCTTGAAAAAGTCTCTCCAGTGAGGGAGAGGTTGATTCAAAGTAGTAAAAAGTATACCTTTCCCCCCTCCCTCATCTTAATGGAAGGTGTTTTTTTTTAGAAAAGTCTTTCATAAATCAGCATTTCTAATTATAATGGAATTGATGTCTTTGGGGGAGTTGAAGCACCTATTTCTGTAGGATCCCATTTTGTTTTTCAGGATTTGGGTGGTGGTGGTTGTTCCCCTGAAAGAATGAACTGTTTAGGGAGCTATGAATATCTACTTGTGGGTAGTGTTTTCTCAACACATCCTTGTGGAACTGGGCCAGCGCCATATTACAAGTCAGAAAGCTGACCCCAAAGTTGCAAATCCAGTTGAAGGTGTTGGCATTTTGAAGGGCATTTTTCCCAAGCATAGATAATGGCAGTGGTAAATAATCAGGCACCAAGAAATAGACCACTTAACCAAAATCTAGCCCTTTGACCAGCTCTACCACAAGACACCCACCAGACACTCACATCTTCTGATAAGAATTGCTAGCCAAATGATTTTGTCTTATTTTCTCCTCTCCCCTTCCCCCAATTACTCACCCAAAGAATTTAACGCTGCCTGTAAAGTCATCACAGCCATCAGTCCAGTATCTTCCCACCACCAGCCTTTGACTGTCCCATTAAGTTATATGGTCAAATTCCCAGCTACCCTTATTCCCTGCTATAAAACAATCCCTCTCCCTGTGAGAAGCTGTGGAGTGTTCCTTATCGAAGGTCTAAATGGACTCACTCATAAACCTCTTACTGAGATGCTTCCTGATAGTGAGGCTGGCAAAAGTGGGGTGCAGGGGTTAGGGAATAAGTGGTGTCATTTGTGGTCAATTACCTCAATTCCATTTATTTATTGCACTGCCCATAAATCATGTAGAAAGCCCCCAATACTTAAGGGCTGGAGTATTAGAATCTCACTTTACCTACCATAATGCAAAGAACTGAGGTATAATAACACCCTTCACAGGACCACAGCAGAAGAAGTGGCCGGGCCTGGCACTGGCCTGCTGTTCTCTGCCTGATCTGGCAAGGGAAGGCATCAAGCAGATCTCCTGGACTCTACCCATTGGCCTTTATCATCAAATATGGTACCTACCACTCTTGTCCACTTAGCATGTGACTCTCACTGTACCTCCTTCATCCCCCTCTTTATTTCCATCCTCCCCGTAACTTTCACTTCAGAAAACTTATGGAAGCCATCTGTGGCAAATGCTTCTAAGAAGAAAAATTTCTGGGAAAGACACCATCTGGCTGATCTCTGTGAGCCGTAGCAGGGAATCGCCTTGATCCTTCTTGGGTGGTGATCCTGATATCTCCAATGATTATGAAACTGTTTGGCTTTAGATGAAAGTAGGCTCTGGCTAAAGTTTAATAGAACATGGCCTGCCTTTATATTGTAGGGGCAAAGTTAATACCATTTCTAGCATTTAGAATGTCCTGTTGAGTTTATACAATTCATTGAGCCAACATTTATTAAATACACAACTCCCATCACACTAGGATTCCATGACCCTCTTCTGGTGTTCATGATTTCATGAGGTCATTCAACTGCTATCAAAGGTCTGTAGCCTTGAAAACTCACTGCAGATTACTTAATGTCTGCAAACTCATCCATTCCATTGGCAAGTCTAGTTGCCCTTTGATACCTGAAAATCTGTACCCCAAATCAAGGTCATCGTAAAGGAGACAGTAAGAAGAGAAATGGGTAGAATCCAACCTAGGGTTCATGACTAAAGAAATATAGTATGAGTTTCTCATCTTTTCATACCCCTTTTCCAAGTACTCATCCAGTTATTGATGAAGTATCTGAATTGAGATTTTTCGAGGACTTGGATACCATTTGAATTGGAAATGTTTTTGAATAGGCTTTAACATATTAAGAAATATGAATGGGAATCCACAGATCTATCTCAGCTCTAACACTTGACCTTGCACTTTACAATCGAAGGAAGATCCAAGTACTTCTCTCTCTTCCTTTCACTTTGGGTTTAGAAATACTAATAAAGCCAACTGGACCTAAAGCTGCCTTCAGTGTTGATAGTGGTGATGTGACTTGCTATTTGTTAATAAAAGTCTATTTGGTTTTTCCATGAGGGCCTCATTGGCTCCCCAGCGTGAGAGAAGAGGAAAGGGAGAAATCAATCACAAAGTTTTAGTCAACTGAACTGGTCCCTCCCCTGTTCATGATCAGAATTGGCATTTGGATTTGCTGCTAGAGAATCCTGCTGATTTCAGAACCATCCTCTTCTCCTGTTCAGCACCATTACTTAAGCACTAGGCCCATTGACTACACTCAGGAGTTTGAAGAAAGAGCAAAGTGAGGAATATGTCGCTGCATAGACTGTGACCTTCACACAGCCTCTCCTAAGTCCCAGTAGGGCTCTGTGTCAGCAATATCAGTAACGTTCATGTCTGCCTCCCCAGCCTCACCTCCCCACCTGCAAGAGTTCAGAACTGTGGAAAAGGGGATGAGAAGAGAGAATAGACTGCAATACAGCAAGGTTCCCTTTGCAAAGCCTGCAAGGCCAACCCATCCATCACTGCCAACCCCTTGGGCTTCTCAGGACAGTAACTTGAACCATTCGAAGAAATGTTTTTAAAAGAATCTGGGTTTCCCCCCATGTGAACTAAGGGAACATTTGGGCAAGCAAAAATATACAGGGAAATCCTTCTGAACAAAATGGCTATCTTTACCTACTGTTTTTAATCAAAAACCATTTCCAAACTTTTTAGTGTCAAAACTGTAACCAAGTGTCTCCTGATTTTTTCCAACGTGTTTGGCGAGTGTTGTGACCCTGTTCTAGGTATTTATCCTCCTGACTCCTTTGGGGGAGAGGTGGTTATAGGGATTGATTTGGAGGGAGTGGATTTTTGTCCCATCCCACCTCCTTTTTTGTTTCTCTGCTTGTCAATATTGTCTGTATGTTTCAGAGAATTGGGGCAATTATGTTGTGTCCATTGTTGAGATTATTAAAATTTTAAAAAGTAGTTGTAGAACTGAAAAATTAAAGAGCTGTGTTTTAAAAACTGCAAACCAATATCATGTTCATAAAGAAATTCAAGCTATGGGGCAGCCAAACTCCTCCTCCCCCCTCCCAAACTGGCTTAGGTGGAAGCTGGGCTAGCCTCCAGGTAGCTGACTGCCTGGCTGAAAGAGACAACTGCTGAATAAAAGGATTACAAATCTAGGGGCTCAGAGAGTCCTAGTTGTGCCAGGGTTTTCCTATACCTTCAGGACTTCTGGGTAGAGGCCTCAAAGTTCATACACCAGAACCACCCTCACCCCACATTGGTCCTAGCTCAGTGTACCTAGTTCTATGTGGTCATCTTGGGCTTGGCTCTGAACCTCCACTCCTGGCAGCAGCCCTGTACAGGCCTCAGAACCTAACCTCTCCTGCCCACTTGGTGCTATATCATCCAGTGACCCATGCAGTATGGGCCCAGCACTGGCCAGCCTGGAGCCTACAATCCAGGTGGAATGAATTGTACTCAGATCTCAGTTCCTTCTGGCTTCAGTCCCTAGATTCCTTCCCCTTAAGCTTTTTCAGCCCCAGATCTCCCGGGTCCAAGATACCTTCCTTGGCCTCAGAGATGCCATGTTCAGGAAAGGAAGTGAACTCTGCTGAAGCCAGAGAATCCACCCCTGGCCAGAGCCAGCACTGCGGGCCCAGCCCTTCTTTCCACGCCACACCAGTATTGCATTCATTCTCTAATGTAGCTAGACTTACCTGAGGGCAACACACCACCCATCCTGGCCTGCCTGCTCCTTTGCAGGACTAGCCCAGGAACCTGCCAAGCACATCAGAGATCCAGGATGGGGACTTGGGGGTCACCCTGAGATTGGCTTCCCTATGCTTCAGAAGAGAAGTGTTGCACTTTAGTGGAGGCGCTGAGGAGCACTGGGTACTGACTCCCTTGTAGCTTGAATTCCTTTTGGTAACAGTAGCAGCCTAAATGGTGGTGTCTGTGATTCAGACGCACCCACTGCCTTCAACTGTATACGTGTGTTCTTGCTGGAGTCATGTTACTGACAGGATAATGACACTACAAAGAAATTGTGTTATATTCAACTTTGCCTTGATAATTATTGTAAACACTTTGTTCATTTTTTTCTTTTTTATTCACAAACTAAATCCATCAGGAAATTATAAAGTTATTTAAAAATTGTGTGCTGTGTCCTTTGAGCCTCATCTAGGTGAGATGTGTCCTTAAATGCTAAAAAAGTCAGGACAGGACAGAGATCCCCAAGAGGTCAATGCCAGTTGTAGGTAACCTGAGAACCAGGGATGCCTAGGGTTAAGGGAGGGGGGTGATTTACAGCCCATTCAGCCCTGAAGAGGGTCTGGTTCCTTATCCACAGGCTTGGTGGGGTGATCTCATCAGGGAGAAGAGTAAGCCTCCTTTAGGTTACCACCTCAACTCTGGATTGGCAGCCGCTTAATTGCCTTTCAGTCAATTTCCACCTCCCTCCTTCCTTCCTTACACCCTAGGCTGTGAGCCAGGTCCTCATTTCCAGTCTGTGTTCCAGAGCTTAGAGTAAGTAGCCCGCTGCTGAGGGGTCATAAAGCAGTTCACACTGAGAAGAGCACCAAGGATGGTCACACCTTGTTCTGGGCTTTGTTCTGGGATTTGAGCTTCACTGAGGTGTATTCTGATGTATTAACTCTGGGATGTTGGAGCTGTTTCAGCCAACAAAGTGTGAAGACCGAGCTTAAAAGGGAGCCAAGAGCACCTATGCTTTAGAAGAAGGTTGTGATTTTCAGCTTTGATATTTGTCTTGGGCCTTATGTTCAATAAGAAATTATTTTGGAGGATTTATTTGATGAGAGCTATTTTTCTGCTTAGCTTTCTTTCTGTGTTTACCCCAGAAAGGAATCAGAACATCTCCGCTGGCTGTGCTCCCTCCCTCTCCCGCGCTCATTAGCGTTGGCTACTGTGCCTCCGAGCTTTAGTACTTGTAACCTGAGAGCCAAGCATTGCTCTTCCTGGTAGGCTCACACCGTGCCCAGATTCCATTCCCGCCTCACTCTCCCACCAGAACAGCTGTTCTGAAGCTCTGCCAGGTGGAGGGGACACCTGGGAGACATGGGGCCACTTACAAGCAGGACTCTGAAAAACCAATGTTGTTCATAATTCCATCATAGGAAGTAGGAACAATTTTATTAGCAGAATGTGTATTATACAGCACAATATGAAATCACAACCACAGATGTGTCCACAGAAGCTGTCAGATTATACTGGTCAGCTGTTGGCAGGGTATTCCATGAATCTGTTTTTTTTTTTTTTTTTTTAATTATTCATTCACTCTGTGGTCTACCAGCTCTCAGTTGCAGGCAAATGGGCACAGAGACCACAGGTTTAAGGAAAATATATGAAACAAGAACTTTAAATTGGGAATTCCATCAATTAACTTAGTTTTGTCTCTCAATTGGGAAAAGACCACTATTACTTGATTCTTGAGGTGAAATATCTCAGGCTAGGATGAGCAAGGGGTCCTGCGGAAGCTGGTTTGAGATCCACAAGTTTTCCTGGGTACCCTGGGAAGAGCCCTGGACTTGTGAACTGGATCCCCTGATTGCTCGTTGACCTCTCAGCCTCTCTTCAGCTTCTCCCCTCTGTAAAATACATAAGCTCCAAGTCATAATGAGGATGTGAAATTATGTTTTTCTTTTTCGAAAGCTCCTTTGAGAGTATAAAACATAAAATAGCTTTCTGCACATCTGCGATTTGCTTTAAAGTAATCCAGTGTGTGTGATGGGGAGGGAGAGAGGAGCAGGATATAGATACAAAAAGATGGGTCATGAGACAATAATTGTTGAGACTGGGCATTGGGTATGTGGGGGATTCATTATAGTGTTCTCTCTCTTCTTGTGTGTGTTTGAGATTTTCCTGAATAAGTTAAATATTCACATCCTTCAATTGTTCTTGCCCAGTCATCACACGTGGATCTCTTCCCTGGGATCCAAATAATATGCATTTATGAATTTCTACTGTAGTACTCAGTTCAATATTTGTAGCCCACTGTGTTCTTTGTTAAGAGCTCAGCTGCTAACCAAAAAGGTCAGCCGTTCAAAACTGCCAGCCACTCCTTGGAAACCCTGTGGGGGCAGTTCTCTCTTCTGTAGGGTTCCTATGAGTTGGAATTGACTCAATGACAACGGATTTGGGTTTTTTTTTGTTTTGTTTTTTGGTGTTCTAGGCAACGAGTCCTGGTGGCACAGTGATTAAGCTGCTAACTGAAAGGTCGGCAGTTCGAGCCTGACAGCTGTTCTGTGGGAGAAAAATGTGGCAATCTGCTTCTGTAAAGATTACAGCCTTGGAAACCCTGTGGGGCAGTTCTGCTGTGTCCTATAGGGTCACTGTGAGTTGGAAATCAGTAATGGGGTAACAGGTATTCTAGGTTCCAGTGATGCAAATAGTGGTACATGTTTGCCATGTGCCGGCTTTGGCTCTAAGCACTTTGAGGGTTTTATCTCATTTAATATTAATAGCAATCCTATGAGGTAGATACTATTCCCATCTTCCAGATGAGGCACAGAGTGGAAAATCAACTTTCCCAAAGTCATACAGCTAGTAAGTGGCAGGGCTAGAATTTAAAACCAGCTCTGTCTCCACAGCCTGTGCTCTTCAATCCACTACCGTGACCACTTCTCTCAGGGAGCTCATAGTTGGTGGAGGAAACTAACCCCAATAAAATGTGTTCAGGGAGCACAGAAGAGCAGGAAATGTTCTTCACAGATCTTCATGTTCGATCTTGAAAGATGAATCGGATTTTCGAGCAGAGGAGTTCAAGGATGAGGTGAGGCAGAAGAGATGGCATGAGAAAAAACAGGGAAGTGAGAAAGTACATGGGGTGTTAGGAGATAGCAAGAGGTCCAGTGTGGACAGATCAAGTACTGTTTGGCTTAAGAGGAAGGAGGTTGAGACATGGTAGCCATAAATGTAGCCCAGAAGGAGGTTGTCTGAGCCCACATTGTGAAAGGTCTCCAATGCCGCAGAAAGGAAGGACAGCTGGGAAGAGCAGTACCTCACAACACCGGTGGCAACCCTAAAGCCTCCCCTGCTGTGGCTTGGAGCTGTGAAGGGGCATTTCCCAGATTTAGTCAGGCCAGATGAGAGGACAGTGCCAAGAGTATTTCCGTAAGGCACAGAGAATGTAACATTTTTTTTAGCACATCTAATATGTGCCAGGCAGGTGGACCCTTCACAAAGGTTCTCATTTAATCTTCAATTACTCTGTGAGGTAGGTATTCATCACTGCTTTTCTGATAAACTGAAGATCAGAGATTAAGTTGCCCAAAGTCACACAACCAGGATGTGATGGACCTCTGGCTCAAACCTGGTTTTGTCTGTTTCCAAACCTCTCTCTCCCTGCTCTTTTCACTAGCCCACAGCACCATCAAAGGCTCAAAGCCAGGCTAGAGGCTGCAGCGTGATCTGGGACACTAAGGAGACCTTCCTGACAGCCCTTGGGGCCAGGCAGGGGTGATATTTCAGAGGACAGAGGGAAATCATATGCCTGGCTTCTTCACCATCAGGATGGATGTGAGTCACACAAGGAGTTCATGCTTGGCTACACTGTGGGCACCATTTATTTCCTGGGAATCAGGTGATGAAGTGTTTATGAATGTTCTTTCTTTCTTCAGGCCCTTGGTAGGAAATGAATGAGGCTCGAAGACTTGGTAATACCACTCCAGCCCTCCTCGTCCACGTTGACCATTGCTTTGCCATGTTGTCTGGGGAAAAGGTTACTACCCTGTCATGAGGAGGCAGCTTACAGGGGGACTATGGAATATTCACAGCCCTGTGCTGGTCCCAGCTTTGAATCACTGTCTTCCAACTGTTTCCAGGACAGCCACGCTGACATTCATCTTTCCCTTCCTGAATTAACACTCATTTCTGTCTTGACTGCCTTGGCTCCGCCCCAGGCTGTCAGTCTCAGTCTCCCCCAGCATTTGGTCTCTTCAGCCTCGCTTGTGAGGGTGAAAAACTGAGCCGTGTTCCTCCTAAGAGGGAGAGTTGGAAGCATGTGGAAAAAATGTCCATCAATTGCAAAGTTCCCACACCAAAAAGCCGTCTCTGGCCTCTGGTGGAATCCACACTCAGGAGATGGTTCCTGCTTGAATTGTCTTGGTCTTGAATTTTTTTTTTTTTTTTTTAAATGATTTTGTTCTTAAGGGCTGTCGGAAATGAGGCTTTGGAGAGAATCTGTTTGCAATCTTAACTTGGAGTTGCGTGCACTATTTAATGGATTGGTTGTCCCTGGACTCCTTACTGTGCGTTTGTGCAGCATACATGTGCTGGGAACACAACCCAGAAATGAGAACTTCTGCATGACGGTGCTTCAGCCACCACTGCCCCCTCCTGCAGCAGCCAGGGCCAGGCTTTGAGGTAAACAGTAAACCCAAGTGGATGTAGGGACCGACCTTGGAAACAATGGGCAGGCTCACGGTTATGCATATCGAAGTTTTTTTGTTTGTTTTTGTTTTTTATCCTAACATTGATGTCGAGATGATCCTACAACCTTTAGGAGTCATCTGGCTTATTTGGGGAAAATAACAGTCAATAAGCCAGTCTGCCTTCCCTGTCAGTTGTGCTCATCTGTGGACATTCCCATGGGGCTGGCTGCCTAGATTCCCTGGTGGCACAAACAGTTTGCGCTCAACTACTAACCTCAAAGGTTGACAATTTGAACCCACCCAGCAGCCCCTCAGAAGAAAGGACTGGCTATCTCTGCTTCTGTAAAGATTACAGCCAAGAAAAATATGGAGCAGTTCTGCTCTGTAACACCAGGGGTCATTATGAGTTGAAATTGACAGCAAGGGATTTGGTTTTTGGTTGACTGCCTAGAGGAGGCCCTGTCCAGGAAGGGCTGTGCCATCTCAGGAGAGCTGTCTCCAGGCTGCACTGGTTCCTTGCTCAGTACAGCCTCTTTGGGACCTAAGGGGGCTGTGGGGAGCAGGATGCTTATCCTGCCGAATGGACGGAGAATCTGCTTCTTGACTTCAGGCCAAAGTAGAGCTTGAAATGTGGAGCTTTTGGCCTTGAACATGAAGGCAGGAGTGGAAAGAACACTAGGTAAGGACGTGGAAGACCTTGAACCTCATTCTCGTGTTGCCGCTTACTAGGTGTATGGCTTAGGTAAACCCACTTTGACTTCTTTGACCTTCAGTTTTCTCATTTTTAAAATGGAGATATTGATCCTCACTTTATAGGTGTTTAAAAAAAAGTTGCCATTGAGTCGATTCCAACTTATTGCAGCCCCATGTGCATCAGAGTAGAAGTATGTTCCATAGAGTTTTCAATGGCTGATTTTTCAGAATTGCCAGGCCTTTCTTCCAAGGCACCTCTGGGTGAACTTGAACCTCCAACCTTTCAGTTAACAGCCAAGTGCATTAACCATTTGCACCACCCAGGGACTCCTCACAGGTATATAGTGAACGTTAAATGGGATGGTTGATTTGCACTGGTGATTTGTACTGGTAGGCACCCAGCAGCCATTTGTTGAGTTAAATCAGATTAGGTGAGCCAACTCTTGCCCGGGAAGCTCTTGCTTCACCCAGGGCCTTTGAGGTAATTCATATATTGTTTTGCCTAGAAACCTAGAATCTTGCAAATGGGACCATCACCTTTATAGGTCACCCCACTCTGACCAGAACCTACTCCAAGAGCTAGTTCCTACTGTCTGAAATCCTCCATAATCCCACACATAGGGAAACTGAGGCCTGGAAAGGGAAGTCTCCTGGAGATGGGAGGGAAGGAAGAACTAAGCACTTCACTCTACCCTGTTCCCAGCTCCCTCCTGGCCCTCCCAGCTCCTGCCCATCAGGGGCTCTGGGCTGCCTTCATAGGAGGCTGGTCCCTGGGCTTGGGCTTCAGGCCCCTCCCTTCAGGGGAGTCATGTGCCAACAGTCATTGTTTCTGCCTTAGGAGGAAAAAAGAACCCAGATGCCAGTAGGCCTGCTTCATCATCTGGGGACGTGTTACCCTTCTGCAGGGATGGGCTCCTGAATGAGAGCTTTGTCTGCCCACAGCTGGTTAGTCACTGTGACAGAAGAGATCCAGGGAGACTGGAGCCTGGAGCTGAATTCTTAGGCCAGGACGTCACATCATGGAGTTCAAGCTATAGTGTATATATAGACAAACCCCAGGCCCAAGATTTCCTAGCTTTCCTACAAAGTTTAAAACTTGCAAAAGGCACCTAAGGGATCCCGATTCCTTCTCAGAAGAGCTCACTTTGATCCCTATTTCCTCCCACCCAAAACAGGAGGCCCGCTTTTCTTCTCCCCTCACTGACTGTAAGCCCCCTGAGGGCAGGGAATGTGTCTCTTCCTTTTGGATGATGCCCAGTTGAGCATGCCAGCGCACACACTGGGGCCAACTAAGTGGTGAGAATAGTTGCTTACTTGTAGGCTTCCAACCAGCTTTTTATTCCAAGATACTCTTTTCCACAGCTGGCCCAGTTTTAGGCTGTGTCACTGAAAATGTATCAGTCCCTGAAATATTAGCACGGACATTGTTATGAACCATAACTTCCCCTCAAGGCAGGACAGGTCAAGGCAAGCCTGGGCCATAGCTACCTGATGTCATGGGAAATCCTGTCTGCTGCCTTCTGTCACATTCCTTGTTTCCAGGCCAAGGTCCCACTGGAGCTGTGGCTCCCTCCAACAGTGGGGCCTCTGATGGTGTCTCCTGTGCATACAGCTGGGAGAGAAGCAGCTCAGGCTTGACCCTGGAGCCTCAGCATCCTGTTTGAGGGATCTTACCATGGGCTTCTCTACTCTCCCCTAGGCCAAAATCTCTGCTCAGGTCCTCTGGTACTCTTTGAACTTTTATCCTCTTCTAGAGTCTGATAAGATAGACACTTTATCTCTAGTGAAGCAGAACACTGACCTCGCTGAGGGAGCAAAGACTCACAGGCGAGTGCAAGTATTCATTCATTAAAGGAAAATCTTTATGCCGAAGGGCTCACTTGGTGTTTTGGGAACTTGCCAGTGACTGAGATGCAGCTAGTCTTTCTAAAGATCCCCTCCTCTCCAAGTGTGTGTGCGTGTGTACATATACAGCCATACAACCTAGCTCTATGCTAATACACACACACACACACACACACACACACGCGCGCGCGCGCTTTCGCCAAGTGTGAGGGTCTCCATGTTATGAAGGAAATGAGTAAACAACTTCAACATTTTTGTTTCCCTCTGAGGCTTGCAAAAAAGGTGTTAAGAGAACAAGATTTAAATCACAAACTTCATTAAAAGCCAAACAGCCCAATGTGTGGCTCTTGCCAACTTGAACAGAGTCTTTGGGGTAATGCTACACTGAGCTTATCCAGAAGGAATCAAGTGGAGGAAGAGGAAGACAGCAGGGTGGGCATGAGCCAAAGCATCCAACCTATGAAAGGCAGGGTAGGAGCTGCCAAGCTCTGACTCAGCTACCCACCGCCAGGAGGACGGCACAGGAGCCCAGGTAAGGCCTTTATACTATTTGGTTCTTTTTTCTACCTTTCCTCTTACAATTTCCTTAGCAACTGGAGTTTCACTTATGCCTAAGGGCCCATGAAATCCAGAACTCACCAAAATTGCCCACGGAGTAGCTTTGATCGACAAGCAGGAGAGGAGCTCCACCCCGCTAATGCCTCATTCCCCTCACCCACCCTGAGGCATCCTCCCTTCTCCAAAGACTGGCTACAACTTTCGTGGGTGCAGGGACTGTGGTCAGCACTGCGTGAAACCAGTTGCTGTTGAGTTGACTCCGACTCATGGCAGCCCCATGTGTGTCAGAGGAGAACTGTGCTCCGTAGGGTTTTCAGTGGCTGATTTTTTGAAAGCATATCACCAGACATTTCTTCTGAGGTGCCTCTGCATGGACTAGAACCTCCAATCTTTTGATTAACAGTTGAGACCGTTAACTATTTGAACTACCCAGGGACTTACTGTATGAGACACAAATACAAATCAAATCCCCGCTTGCAA
This sequence comes from Trichechus manatus latirostris, assembly GCF_000243295.1. Classification (NCBI taxonomy): domain Eukaryota; kingdom Metazoa; phylum Chordata; class Mammalia; order Sirenia; family Trichechidae; genus Trichechus; species Trichechus manatus. The sequence continues at coordinate 4,611,647 of NW_004444017.1, forward strand.
AGAGTTTTAAATCCAGCTGAGGATCCAGAATGAAGAGCTGGATCAACAGTGAGAATGTCATTAGGGACAGGATCCAAGTAGGGGAACCAACTGGAAAAGCTTTCACAGTGCAGAGGGTATGTCTCTTACCTCCAACCCAAATTCAGCTCCGGCAAGTCTTCCCACAATGGCCCCACCAAGCTCAGGCACTTCACTAACACCCCGCCCAGCTCCTGTCCTTGATGTGTTCCATCTCCTGAATACTCAGAATCTATGAGGACGTTTCTGCACCACTAGGGTCTCTTGTGATTTATGAAATCAAACTTGCAAGTGTCTCATCTCCCCTGCTCTGACATAAGCTCTCCAAGGACAGGAGCTTGTCTCTTGCCTCCTCTCTGTTGCTCTGGGACATCTGGAACAAGAACCCTTGTATCCACAGCCTGATATAAGCCGTCCATCCACTGAGTGGGACTAAGAGGCACCCTGAGCTCTTTGACTTGAGGGGTTGGGGAGGACCTAGAAACAATAGCTGTGTTGAGGAAGAAAGGAGGACCTTGGTTACTGGACACAGCACCACACACATCTTTTCTGGCCATTTATACTTCTGTGACTAAATGTCTTCAGGAGACCTACTGATCCCTCCTGTCTTAACATAATACCAGTTGCTGTAAATTCGACTCCGACTCGTGGTGACCCCATGTGTGAGAGTTGAACTGCACTCCATAGGGTTTTCAATGGCTGTGATCTTTCAGAAGCAGATCCCCAGGGCTTTCTTCTAAGGCACCTCTGGTTGGACTCCGACCTCCAACCTTTCGGTTAGCAGCCAAATATGTTAACCATTGCACCACCCAGGGATCCATCTCAAGATAAATATTGCTGTTATTATAACAAATATCATCAGGACAGTTTGAGATTGGCCACAAGATTCTTATCAGTCTCCTCAGGGTGATCTTCTGGAGCATGGAGAGCCTTTACCCAGAATCTTTGCAACCTTGATGGGAGGGTCCTGTGGGACTTCATATAACACCTTGGGCGTAATATCCAATATATGGGTGTCTGTAGGTGTCTGTATAAATTGTGATTGAATATTCCTGACTGTATATCTGTTTCTGCAAAATGGGGCTTCTATTAAATGTAATTACTTCCACCTGGAGTTTCTTTAAATTCTTCCTCATAAGAGTGAACGAGAGGAAGAGAGGTGTGTGCCATATGCCTAGCTGGGAAAGTGAGGGACTGAGGGTGGTTCACGCAGGGTTTTGTGACCGCTCACACTGGGATTTGATAACCAGGAGAAGCATAAGCCTCTTGGTGACTATGGCCTGGAAATACTCAACAGGCAAAGGGAGGAGAGACTGCACCCCGCTGCCCCAATGCTTGCCTATGCTCTGCTCGTAACTTGGCCCAGGGGGACTACTCCGACAACCCCACACTCATCAGGCCCTTTCCCAGCAGCGCCCTTATTTTTTTTCTCTCCCATATTTTTTCTTTGCTTAAAAAGGTCCCACCACAAGAATGTTTTCCTCTTTTCCTCCATATGTAACAACCAGGATCAGGAAACCGCAGGGACTGGAAATTGCGCTGATCTGATGGCCGGAGTTTGCTATATTCGGGTGCGGACCAGGGATGGTTTCAAGGCCTGATCTATTCCCAGCAAGGCTGGGAAGGAATTTTTCCTGGGTCTCCAGGACACAAAATCCCAGCTATGTGCAGCTGGGCCAGGTTGGTGGAGGCGTTTCCAGACCCAAACTCCATTATTTATGTTCTATGTCCCTCACCAGCTTTTCTTGGGATGCCTTTGAGGTTTGCTGATGCGTGTTTGTTTCCAGGTTTGCGTCAGTCACTGTTGACTGTGGGTAACTTTAGTTACCAGAGCAAACCTGGGCCCAGTCAGTTGCCCTCTTTGCTGCCTGACACCTCCCACCCAGTAAGGACAGCAAAGCTGTGGGCAGCAACATCTGTCTTTACGGAGCAACCTGCCTTCACAGATGACTCCTAACTCCATATGAAGCACCCCTTGAGTTTGTTTTTATTTTTTCCACAATAGCCTTCTTTGAGTTTTAAAAATGAGAATTAGAAAGGAGTTATATATATGAGAACATACAGTGTCCTTGATCAACCAACATCCTCTGCCAGCTGCCGAGTTAAAGGGGAAGGAAAGAAGGGTTTATTAAGTGCTTGTGATGAGTCAGACACTGAGCAGGCCCTTTACACGTGTTCGTGGGGATCACTGTCCACATTTTACACAGATGTTGCATGAGAATGCAGGCCACGTCTGCTTTATCATATGTGCATCCCTGTGCATAGAATAGTGGTGGGAGTGTTGTTCATCAAAATGTATTCATTACAGAATGTGAGTGAAACCGAGGCTCCAAGTGGCGATGCACCTTGCATAGGGTCGTACCTCTGGGCAGATTCCAAGCAGATTCCAGCCCCAGCCTGCCGGGTGCCAAAGCCTGTGCTTTCCTCCTCAGCCTTCCACAGTCCTCCTGCACCTTCTCTGGATGAAGCCTGTGGTGCTCTTTCCAAGCTGCCCCCACATCAGATCCCTTTGTCTTGGACACTGCTTTGGCCATGTCACGCCCTAGTCTAGATCGATCCAAGGCGCCTTTTAGCCAAGGGTAGAATCTGAACTCATCAGCTTGTCATCACGGCCTCTCCAATAGCCTGGACACTTTGCCCAGGCCACCTTCCCGATCACAGCATTACCGGGCCTGGCCACCTCCTTTGCTCAACCTGGGTCCCCGTTTGAGGCTAATGTCTCTGGCATGTTGGAAGGTTCCTGACAGAATCTTGCCCGCCACAGCTCCTTCCCCAAGCAGTCAGGCTTCCTTACCTCCCCAGCCCTCCTGACCCAGGCTCTCTGGCCACTATTTTGTTTTGTTTTGTTTTTTTATGCCCACAGCCTTTCCTGCGCTACAACACCATGGTGCCACTTTTGCGTTTGTGTGGGTGTGTGTGTGTATGTGTGTGCATGCATGCTTTAGGTGAAGGTTTACAGAGCAAATTAGTTTCTCATTAAACAATACACATATTGTTTTGTGACATTAGTTGCTAACCCTGCAATGTGTCAACACTCTTCCCTTCTCAACCTTGGGTTCCCCGTTTCCATTCACCCAGCTTTCCTGTCCCCTCCTGCCTTCTCATCCTTGCCCCTGGGCTGTTGTGCCCATTTAGTCTTGTATACATGGTTGAGCTACTTGTATTATTGTTTGTTTTATAGGCCTGTCTTTGACTGAAGGGTGAACCTCAGGAGTGACTTCAGTACTGAGTTAAAA
>NW_004444017.1:4615000-4618295 GCF_000243295.1 Trichechus manatus latirostris
GATATTGACTGTTGTCTCTGAGCCATCAATAAGTTATTGTATTTATTTATTTTATGTTTGCTTACTGTGTCCTAGCTTCTTGTTTTGTTTTGATATGCCCAAATAGACTGCTCCTATGAGCTAGTTAGATTATTGTCACCTTTGAAGCTCTAATGTCCTGTCACCAGGTGGTTAGATATGTTACTAGATATGTTAGCTCAGGAGTCTGCCCTCTCCTCCTGTATGGATTCAGCTCAGGTGCCCAGGTAGATAGCCACCAAGTGTGTGGTGTAGGCTCTCACCTACAGTCCTAGACAGGCATGGGTGATTGGTGTACGCACAGGCATCTGGCTGCAGCAGAGGGACACACCCTGAGCAAGGAAGGGGGCTGATGACCGCCCCCGAGTGTCCAGGAGGAAGGTGTGTCCCTGTTCCCTAGAGCACGTAGGTGGGTGGGTTTTGCAGCCAGACTATGAGCACCCAATGCTGTTGGCTGTAAGGACTGGGGAGGCACCCCTTATTCTTGGGCCCCTATCGCAGGTGGCTAGGTTGTGTGGGTGGAGCACCAGTCCTCAGGCCCCTGATGTGGGTAGGTGAAGACCCTGCTTAATGGATAGAGCAGTGTCAAATGTCATGAACCTGCTACTTCACAGCTGAAGTAGTTCAAGTTAGACTTCAGATATATATACTGTTGTACTGTGGTAAAGAGGGCCTATGCTGTTGAAATGGGCCCACACAAGTCTCTGCAGGGGGAAAGGCACTCAAAGTCCGTGGATCCCTTATGCCTGTGACTAGGCAAAGGAGCTGTACCTACCCTGGGTTCCCGGCTTAGGGGAGCTGGCAGTTTATTTTTTCCCCTGTTTATTAATTTGTTCACTCTCCAAGGCCAGGAGGATGGCTCAGGGTGTGTGACAGATCCTACTTCCAGCCCAGGGGACTTTGCAATTGCTGAAGCCGGTCCAAGACCCAGTGCAGATCAGGGAGTGGGGAGGTAAATGAGAGAGAGGATTTTCCCTAAGGGGGGTGTTTTTGATCCCTGTGGTAGGCCGTATGCAAGTACTTACCTTTCACTGATCTAGGGCTACTTCTCACTGGTTCTGGGTGTCTGAGTAGACTCTCTGCAGCTGGGTCTCTCCTGGTGCAGAATACGCCTCCCGAGCATGGCTGCTTGCCTGCCTCCCCACTCACCCCTGAGCTGATCAGGCTTGAAGGGCTCAGGCTCTTACCGGGTCAGGTCTAGCAACTCCTTGCTGCTTCTGAACCGTCTCTGCCTCCCCCTGCCACTCAGTCTGGTTCCTTAACTTTGCCTTAGATGTTCAGGGCTCCTAGATTGTCATATATGATTGATTCACTTGTTTTTTTGGATCTTTGTTGTAAGCGGGTCCACCGGAAGCATCTGACTACTCCGCCATCTTGGCCCCACCTCCGCTCCCTCCAGTCTGGAAGATGAGCTCTCCAAGCTTAGACAACCTGGCCCTAGCTAACTTGGACACCAGCTAGTGTCTTGCTGCTACAGCTAGCTCTTCCTCCTGCATCAACCTCAACAGCGTGCTCCCCTGCTCAGGGAACCTTCCTGTCCACAGGAAGCGAAAAGCACCTCTTCCCTATGCTGAACCCATGAGCTGGTCGACTTGGAGACGAGACACAGAATGAGCCTGGGTCCCATCCCCCAGCCCTTTCAACCTCAACGAGAACAGATCTGTTCTACTAGAAATAGCAAAGGTCATTCCCATTTGCTCCAACTAGAAATGGAAACCACACTGGGGCCTCCTGTGGAAGTCGCATCTCACATTTTATTTAATAAGCTGATGTCATCTAGTGGAGACAGCAAAAGACTGCACAGCTTCCAAAGCTATGAAATTCACCTGCATTCTGAATTACCAGCAAACATAAACCTTTTGGGATTAAGGTGGAAATTCACTCACTCCCCATTTTGGAACCATAAAATATATCTGCTGCCTAGGTTTGTACCAAATTCAATTAGCATATCTGACAAAAATGCTAATAGATACTCAACTTCATGCACAGCTCTGAAAATGGCTTGAGAAAAATCCCAAATAACTTCTAAGTAACTTTCAAAAGTAACCTCTAAACACAGTTATAAGGCATATGGGGTAGACTTTCAAACGAGCTATCACGGTATGTGAGAAATAAGACCATTCTGAAAACTATGCTTTTAAATTTAACTTCACGCACAAAGAAAATGTCCAAATTTTTCTTGATATTTTGGTATAAATGCAAGATGAGTGCCCGAACTGAAAGCCTGTTGCCCATATCTATATCATCTGCCAACCTTGCCTTATGCATCTCCCACCACAACAGTTAGAAGCAAAAACCGAACTAGTTGCCGAGAGTCAACTCTGACTCATGGCAACCTCCGTGTGTTAGAGTGGATCTGTTTTCCATAGGGTGTTCAATAGCTGTGATCTTTTAGAAGTAGATTGCCAGGGCTTTCTTCTGAGGCACCTATGGGTGAATTTGAACCACCAACCTTTTGGTGAGTAGCTGAATGCTTAACCATTTATGCCACCCAGGGACTCCCCTAAAATTTAGCCATACCAAAAAAGAAAATTTGGAATGATTTCTTTTTAGTGAACCCATATTGGATTCTGTTGTTGTTGTTAGGTGCCATCGAGTAGATTCTGATGCGTAGCGACCCCATGTCACAGAGCAAAACTATCCCATAGGGTTTTCTGGGATGTAATCTTCCAAGGAGTTGCTGGGTGGGTTTGAATCACTAACTTTTCAGTTAGCAGCCCAGTGCTTAACTGTTGCGGTACAAAGTCACTTTAGTCTCCAAGGTTGTGACTCTGGATCTGCTTCTTCTGCCCGACTCAAGAAGAAGAAGGACACTGGAGAGACAGAGACCAGAGAGAACTAGAGATACAGAGGACAAGAGGGACACTAGAGAGACAAAGGACAGGAGGGACACCAGAGAGACAGAGGACAGGAGGGACACTAGAGAGACGGAGAACAGGAGAGACTCAAGAGAGACCAGAGGACAGGAGGGATGCTAGAGAGACATAGGACAGGAGGGACAGTAGAGAGACATAGGACAGGAGGGGCTCTAGAGAGACCAGAGGACAGGAGGGATGCTAGACGGACCAGAGGATAGGAGGGACACTAGAGAGATAGGGGACAGAAGTGGCACTAGAGAGACAGAAGACAGAAGGGACACTAGAGAGACAGAGGACAGGAGGGATACTAGAGAAACAGAGGACAGGAGGGATGCTATAGAGACCATAGGATAGGATGGACAATTTAGTGACAGTGGACAAGAGGGACACTAGACAGAGGACAAGAGGGACACTAGAGG
>NW_004444017.1:4618395-4620034 GCF_000243295.1 Trichechus manatus latirostris
GTGATGGCTCTTATTTCTCTAGGATATATTCCTAGGAGTGGGATTGCTGGATCATATGGTATTTCTATTTCTAGCTTTTTAAGGAAGCGCCATATCATTTTCCAAAATGGTTATACCACTTTGCATTCCCACAGATGGTGCATAAGAGTTCCAATCTCCCTGCAGCCTCTCCAACATTTGTTATTTTCTTTTTTTTTGATTTGTGCCAGTAATGTCAGGGTGAGATGGTATCTCATTGTAGTTTTGATTTGCATTTCTCTAATGGCTAGTGATCATGAGCATTTCCTCATGGGTCTGTTTGCCACTGGAATGTTTTCTTTGGTGAAGTGTCTGTTCATATTCTTTGTCCATTTTTTAATGGGATTATTTGCCTTTTTGTTGTAGAAGTGTTGACTTTTCCTATAGATTTTAGAGATTAGACCTTTGTCGGATATGTCATAGCCAAAATTTTTTCCCCAGTCTGTAAGTTCTCTTTTCTGGCCACTATTTTGGCTCCCCCTTGTCTATAATAAAAGTACATCTGATTGCTTCTTCCTTTTCCAAATGGGGAATAGGGCACAAGGAGTTGAGTAAATTACCTTTTATAATAGGTTTGTTTCGTTTCGAGTGAGAGACTCCTGAGGAATTCACTTTATTTTAGAAATAAGGAAAGGCTACTTTCTATTAGGGGCATTGATGGTTCGTTCAGTGGTAGAATTCTCACCTTCTGTACGGGAGACCCTGGTTCAATTCCAGCTGATGCACCTCATGCACAGCACCAGCTGTCTGTCAGTGGTAACTTAAGTGTTGCTATGATGCTGAACAGGTTTCAGCGGAGCTTCCAAGCTGATAACAGACAAGGAAGAAAGGCCTGGCAATCTACTTCTGAAAATCAGGCATTGAAAACCCTATGGATCACAACGGTCCGATCCACAATCCATCATGGGGATGACATAGGACTGGGCAGCATTTTGTTCTCGTGTGGGGGGTCACCACAAATCTGGGGCCGACTTGACTGCAAGGAACAACAACAACTTTCTATTAAGGGCATCGGAAGGCAGTAGTGGACTCACCCTAACGTCTCTCTTACTCCAAGAATCCCCGCCACTATGCATATCCCCTCTTCCTCACTAAGGCAGCCAGTTCTATTTTTGAACAACTTTTTATATTAGGAGAGTCTTCCTTATGGATTCATAGATGATGAGACCTGGAAAGGACATTAGAGATAATCCTGTCTGGTCTCTTCACTTTAAGTGACATGCTCAAGGCCACACAGCTACTTAGTGGCTCAAGCCCACACAGCTCTCTTCAGCCCAGGGCTGCCTCCAGTCTGCCAACAAGTCTTCAATAATTCTCTCTGTATTTTCTGTTATACTCCCCTGTTCTGGTACTCCAATCACTTGTAGGTTACTCCTCTTGATAGAGTTCCACGTAATTCTTAGGGTTTTTTCATTTTTTTGATCCTTTTATCTGATTTTTCCTCAGATAAGTTGGTGTCAAGTGCTTTATCTTCAATCTCACTAATTCTGACTTCCATTGCCTCAATTCTGCTCCTCTGACTTTCTACTGAGTTGTCTAATTCTGAAATTTTATTGTTAATCTTCTGGATTTCTGATTGCTGTTTCTCTATGGATTCTTGCAGCCTGTTAAATTTGTCATT
>NW_004444017.1:4621578-4714091 GCF_000243295.1 Trichechus manatus latirostris
ATAGGATGGACAATTTAGTGACAGTGGACAAGAGGGACACTAGACAGAGGACAAGAGGGACACTAGAGGAGCAGAGGACAGGAGGGATGCTAGAGGGACCAGGGGAGAGTAGGGATGCTAGAGAGACCAGAGGACAGGAGGGACACTAGATAACTCATCTTCAAGACACATATGGCTGAATCCTCTACTAGACCCTCTTCCCATGAACTCCACAGGGTTTTTTTTAGCAAAAGAGACTGGGTTGTTCTAGAGGTCTTAGTTCCAAATGGAGGAATGCTTCCATCAGGAAACACAACACTGATTTCACTGAACTGGAAGTTAAGAAGGCCACTTGGCCACTTTGGGCTCCTCGTGCCTCTAGATCAACAGGCAAAGAAGGGAGTTACAAAGAAGGCTGGTATGACTGATCCTGATTACCAAGGGGAAATCAGATTGATATTACATGATGAAGGTAATGAAGAATATGTCTGGAACACAGGAGATCGTTTTGAGCGTCTCTTAGTACTACCATGCCCTGTGATTAAAGTCAATAGAAAACTACAGCAATTGAATTCCTACACGACTACTAATGGCTCAGACCCTTCAGGATTGAAGGTTTGGGTCACCCCACCAGGCAAAGTGCTTGCTGAGGGCAAAGGGAAAACGGAATGGGTGGTGAAAGAAGGAAGTTTTAAATACCAGTTATGACCATGTGACCAGTGGCAGAAATGAGGACTGTAATTGTGTGTATCAAATATTATATGTGTGTATCAAATATTTTTGTTTTCTTCACTTATGAAATATAAGATGTAAACAGGGCTAGTTTGTTTTCGGTTGTACACATGTTAGTGGTATCATGTTAGGCACAAGTATGACTTTGTAATTGACTTTATTTAGAGATTGTGTATGGTTTAAGGAGATGTGCACAGGTGCCAAGTTGACTACGGATGGACTGTAATGGTTAAGGTTGTGTGTCAACTTGGCTGGGCCATGATTCTTAGTGGTTTGGCAGTTACGTAATGATGTAGGTATCCTCCATTTTGTGATTTAATACTCCATGATGTGATCTGATGTGATCAGCAAGTCAGCTTTAAGGGGGGTTTTCCTAGGGGTGTGGCCTGCATCCAGTATATATGGATGTTCTGGCAAGGCTTGCTGGCTTTTGCTTGCTCTGGATCCTTCAGCCGGCTCGTCATCATCTGACCTCTGGTTCTTGGGGCTTGAGCCAGCAGTCTACCATCTTACCTGCCAATCTAGCAAAAGACTCTGGGTTGTTCTAGAGGTCTTAGTCAGCCCCTGCAGCTACATGAGTCAGCCTGACACCTGACCCATGGACTTGGGACTTGCCAGCCTCTATAACCGCCATTTCCTTTATATATATATATATATATGTATACATATATACACACATGTATTCACTGGCTTTGCTTCTCTATAGAGAACCCAGCCTAAGATAGTGGTGATGCCACCGTCTGACTCTTGATCTCCATAGCCAGAGCTCAAGAATTAAGAATTTCCCTCTGAACGGCACACCTTGAGCAGATGCCCTTCACTTCTAGCTGGCTCCAGAGGGCTGCTGGAGTCCCCTGATGCTGGGTTCAGAAGAAACTTGGACAGCAGAAAGGAGAGGCAGTTTTTCCTACTGACTGTCTTTGACACCAGCTCATTCTCCAAACAGTCATCCAAGTTTCACGAACACCTTCCTCCCTCTGGCGAGTCTCCCTCAAAGCCTCAGACCCAACTTGTGTTATGAAAGGCAGTGAGGTCAGCTCCCTCATAACAGCAGCCCTGGTGTTTCCCCAGCTGCTAACTAAGTCTTCTTCAGTTACACTTTTCTATAGCTCTCTCCTAATTTGGAGAGATGAATGACCACAGCTGTGAGCACTGGTGTCTGAGTTCATTTCAGACATGGTCTTGACACTAAAGGAGCCAAGTCAGTCCCCCCCACCACGCACAAGAAGGCTATAATTGCTGGAGGAAATAATCAAGAGGAAGGAGGTGGGTGGATGGGCTGTTGCTGAGGGATTGTATAGCATAGAAGCTCTGCAACTCAAACTTCTCCACAAAAGAAGAGGAGGAACGAGAGGAAGAAAGTCAATGGTGGCTGGACCCCGAGCCCATCAGCAGTGACTTTGTCTGAGGCAGGATCGTCCAAATTGCTGACCAGGGGATGAAGGTTGATATCCAGTGTTAAGTGTGAGCATGTTGAGTTGATTCCAATTCATAGCGACCCCACGTATGCAGAGCAGATCTGCTCCGAAGGGTTTTCAAGGCTGTGACCTTTCCAGAAGCAGATCGCCAGGTGCCTCTGGATAGGTTTGAGCCTCCAACCTTTCGGCTAGTAGTCAACTGCTTAACCATTTGCACCACCCAGGTGTGAGAATAATGACTCATACTAGTGGCTGCGTTAAAAATCAATGAACAAAGTGGGCTAAGGGTCCATAGAAAATGCAAAATAGTATAAGTTAAGGAACCTGGCCACTTGGTTAGAAAGGTAAAACTAACATACAAATATACATTCAATGTCGATACAAAACTATATGTGATAAGTTCACAATTAATATAATCCTATATTTTCTTCTAGAAGATTTATATTTAAATCCATGGTTCCGTTTGAATTAATTTTGTATAGAGTGTGAGGTTTAGATTGAGGTTTTTGGTTGTTTTTTTTTTTAACCTATAATGTACAGCACCGTGTATTGCAAAGACTGTCTTTCCTCCAGTGAACTAGTTTTGTACCTTTGTCAAAAACCAGTTGGGCATATTTATGTAGGTCTATTTCTGGTTACTCTGTTTCGGAGTACTAGTGGCACAGTGGTTAAGAGCTACAGCTGCTAACCAAAAGGTCAGCAGTTCAAATCCACCAGGCACGCCTTGGAAACCCTATGGGGCAGTTCTATCCTGTCCTATAGGGTCGCTATGAGTTGGAATCAACTCGATGGCAATGGGTTTTTTTTGTTTTCTACTCTGTTCCAGTGGCCACCAAAAGCACCCTGCCTTGAATACTCTAGCTATATAGTAAATTTTAAGGAGCCTTAGTTAAGCACTGGGCTGCTAACTGTAAAGTTGATGGTTCGAACCCACCCAGCTGCTCTGCAGGAGAAAGACCTGGCAGTCTGCTTCCATAGAGATTATGGCCTGTATAAACTTTCACTGAAAACACGATAACTATGGGGCAGTTCTACTGTGTCACATGGAGCCACTATGAGTCAAAATCGACTTGATGACACCCAACAACGACGTAGTGAATTTTAGTATTGGGTAGAGTGATTCCTCCCACTTTAATCTTCTGAGCTAAGCGGATTTTAATACAATATTCACTCTAAATTTCATTCTAGGCTGAGACAAAGCACAAATAAATTTCAACCAAAATTGAGTGATTTGGGGAAATTTTTAGGAACCTGGGAAAAGGTGTGTTTTGTGAGTCCATTCTCTCTTATGTCAGACTGAACTTACTCAACAACCTGCCCCATTCCTTTTTTTGTCAAGGCCCCTGGGGCCATTAATCAGTGGGTCCGCTGGGCCACTAGGGGGAGCTCCCCACTCTGGGATTTGGTGGGGTCTTTGGCTTTCTGCCGAAATTTTTAGGAACCTGGGAAAAGGTGTGTTTTGTGAGTCCATTCTCTTCTTATGTCAGACTGAACTTACTCAACAACCTGCCCCATTCCTTTCTTTGTCAAGGCCCCTGGGGCCATTAATCAGTGGGTCCACTGGGCCACTAGGGGGAGCTCCCCACTCTGGGATTTGGTGGGGTCTTTGGCTTTTTGCCTCTGGCTGGGTGGAAGTGAGAAAGGAAACAGTAGGGAAAAAATAAAGGAAATTGCAGCCCTCCCAAGCTTTCAGAGACCATTTCTCATTGGTTTTGCCCATGCACAGCCTGAGCTGGCTTCAAGGTCTTGTTCCCTGGAGTTTCAAGCACCGTTTGAATTTGCTTTATCAAAAGCAACACCTTTCCAGCCCCAGGGATGAGAGATGGAATGAGGATCAAAGGACTACCCTTTCTTCATTTCTTAGTTTGGGAAAAATTGGTTTCCTGCTTCACTGTGGTTATGAGTAAAACAGATTATGTTTTAAAAGTATATTAACTTCTATGTTGCTTTTCTCTCTCAAGTTCTCTGGCCCAACTCTTCCACTCCCATTGTTTACAGAATTAGGGCCAAAGTAGACTTCCTGTCCCTGAGAAATTGTAGGAAGGTAGATCCTTCCTACGATTAAAAAAAACAAAACAAACCAGAGTTGATTCCAACTCATAGCGACCCTATAGGACAGAGTAGAACTGCCCCATAGAGTTTCCAAAGAGTGCCTGGTGGATTTGAACTGCCAACTTTTTGGTTAGCAGCTGTAGCACTCAACCACTAAGCCACCAGTTTCCTTCCTATAATTTGGTAGGTAATTTTGGGGCAGAGAGTTTGTCCCAAACAGCAGCAAAGATCCTCCTAAGCCTCTCTCCAGAAAGGCTCTTCTACAAATGAGTGTGGAGCCTGACCTGGCCCCTTGCTAGTTGTGTGATTGTGGGGAGGTGATTTAATCTCTCAGACCCTCAGTGTTTTCATCTGTAAAATGGGGGATAGTAACAGTGCAAAATCTCATAGTGTTGATGTAAGGATTAAATGAGCTACTGCATCTAAAGTGCTTCCTTAAAGGGTTGAATGGACACAGGGAAACCAGGGTGGAAAGGGGGAGTGTGCTGTCACATTGTGGGGATTGCAATTAATGTCACAAAACAATATATGTATACATTTTTGTATGAGAAATTAACTTGAAGTGTAAACTTTCACCTAAAGCAAAAAAATTGAAAAAAAAAATTTAGGATGAAGAAGGATCACTGAGAAAAATCCTCTGGCACTCCAGGCCCCACTCTAAGCACAAATAATGTAAGTCATGCAAGCCAGATACAATGAAGTGAGAAAAGGCGGAAACAAACCTCCAAAACATTTTATGATGCCAACATAACCTGCTACCAAAACCGGGGGGAAAAAAAGAAACTGCAGACAAATATCCCTCATAAACATTAACACCAAAATCCTTTAAAAAAAATACTAGTAACCAAATCCAACCATACAGAAAAAGGATAATATGTCACGACCAAATGGAGTTTATCCTGGGAAGGTGAAAAATAAATAAATAAAATGCTTGCTTATTGTTGTTAGGTGCCGTCGAGTTGGTTCTGACTTGTAGCAACCCTATGTACAACAGAGCAAAGCACTGCCTGCTCCTGTGCCATCCTCAAATCGTTGTTATGCTTGAGCCCATTGTTACAGCCACTGTGTCAGTCCATCTCGTAGAGGGTCTTCCTCTTTTTCGCTGACCCTCTACCAAGCATGATGTCCTTCTCCAGGGACTGATCCCTCCTGATAACATGTTCAAAAAATGTGAGATGCAATTTCGCCTTCCTTGCTTCTAAGGAGCATTCTGGTTGTACTTCTTCCGAGACAGATTTGTTCATTCTTTTGGCAGTCCATAATATATTCAATATTCTTCGCCAACATCATAATTCAAAGGCTGCCTTAGCACATTGTAAATTCTAAATTAGATTTGGTTATTTTGTTGTTGTCCTGCTAAAACAATTCTCCTGCAGAAGGTAGTCCCAGATTGAGGCAGATGTCCTCCCACATACTTCCTTACACCACACCCAATAAGGTATATATAAAACTAGCATTTATATGGTACAGTGTAGTTGACAAAGTACCTTCATTAAGTAGCCATAGAAACTATCCTAATCCAAAAGCTTTTCCTAACTGTTGGATTCCAGAATCCGTGCCACCAAAACAGTGGTTCTAATGCTGGATTATGCTGGAAAAAATGTTTGTTCCCCCAACGTGCAGAACACCATCCCACTCCCACCCCAGCCTCCATGTCTGGGCCCGCTGAAAGAGATCCTGGTACACCCAGAAGGTCTACTAGAGGGAAAGAAGTGTGTCTGAAGGGAGGAGGTGGTTGAGCCTGGCTCAGATAGAAGATGAACAGCCCCTTCCCTCTTACCCAAATTGGGAACACGGACCAAAGAGAGTCACTTCCACTTCACGACTTTCTTCTTTCTCAGCTGCTCTCTGGAACAGAGAAATGGTCAAACAAGGAGCTGCAGAAATCACCGTAGGTTGAAAGGTTCTCCTGGTTGAAGTGGTCCTGAGAGCTAAGGAGTTAGCTGACAGAAAGGGCTACAGCTCAAGGGCTGTCCATCCCTGGCCCTGGAGCTTCTCCAGGATCCAACTCTATACAGTACTTGCGGGTTCAGTTGCTCAAAACATCTTTTATTGCTACCCAACCAACAGCTACTACTATTAAAAGCTATACCTTTCCAGCCCCAGGGGTGGAGAGATAGAAGTAGAAGTACTCAGGTACTCCCTGACCCTACTGAGACTGAAAATAAAGTTGGCATGAGGTTCTGTGGCTAAACCTGAGTCTAAGCATTGGGGTTAGGGTGTGACTGATGGTGTTACCTGTGTTGGGAGAAGACATACTGTCTTCAGCGTAATCCAACCTCAGGTCCACCTTCTGGGTAGCATGGATCCTGGAAATCATCCCTCAGCACTGCTGGAACTGCAAGCCTCTGGCAGCTGACTGGGGCCAGGGCCTCATTGTGACCACCCTCCCTCACTAAGGGTTACTGTCTCTGCTCCCTCCTTTCCTTGGCCCTCTGAGAACAAGGCTGAGATTCCATTTTTTGTTTCAAAGTGGTGAGAACTCAGCCAGGGCCCCTCCAGCCCTTGGCATCTGCTGGCGAGAGAGCTCCCCAAAGCCCCTCATAGGCAGAGCCTGGGTGCTCCTAGCAGTGCCCACCGACTCCCCTCTTGCAGCCTCTCGAGCCACCCTGCACTCACATCCCCCCAGTCCTAGAGCTTCGTCCCCGACTCTGGCTTTCAGACTGCTGCTCCCTGGAGAAGGAACTTCCCTGCCTCTCCCCATCTTGGCCCAACTACCAATCTACATGACTCATTGCCCTCTCCCGGCCACATAAAAGCCTCTGGGGCCATTGTTTGAACCTAAGTAAATATTTATGTGCTCAGTATTTGTATCAAGTGGGTGTCCTCTGTCTGTCTGGGTCACTGTCATCTGTCATCATTGCCAGCAGGGTCATGGCAGAGGGTTCTCTAAGTGCAAATCGAGAAGATTTTAAAGTAGTGATTGTGGCCAGGTTTATTCTGATCCTTTAATTGTTACAATGAAAGCATCTTTAACACACACACAAAACTCCACCCAGAGAGGGAATATTCTGAGAACTAAGGATTGCCTGGCCAAAGTTTAGATTACCTGGGCAGGGTTTTCACCCTCAGGGCCTTGTCCCTGTAACGTCCTACAAACCCAGATGGATGTTTGAATTAAAGAAGCTGAGCAAGTAGCTTCTGGCTGCCTGCCACTGGTTGGGATGGTGGGTGAATCCTGAGCAGAACTGCCTTAGGGAGTGGACTCTGGGGTGCTGCCTGGGTGGTAAGATCTAGAGGTACTGGGAAGGCTCCCACCTGAAATATCCCGTCCACTCAGATGCCATGATGCCTGAAATTCTACCACTGGAGAATCATCTGGTGTGGATCTTGTAGCTTTTCTGTTTCCAGAAATTCCTACTTAAAATGCACCACAGATGGCCGCCCAAGAATAAAGTAGGCAGGTGAGGGTACAGGTATAATTACCAGGCTATAAAGAAGGCAAAAACCCACCTCATTGCCATCGAATCGATTCTGACTTATAGTGACCCTATAGGACAGAGTAGAACTGCCGCATAGGGTTTCCAAGGCTGTAAATCTTTACAGAAACAGATTGCCACGTCTTTCTCCTGCGAAGCAGCTGGTGGGTTGGAACCACCAAGCTTTGGGTTAGCAGCCAAGCACTTTAACCACTGTACCACCAGGGGTCCTTCAAAAAAGGCAAAGGGACATTAAAAGAAGACGAAGGAGTACAAGCATAAGAGAACTCTTCGGCGTTTTGCGTGGGAGTGGTGGTGTTACCAGTGAGCGCTTCTCCTCTCCCTGGGCTAGTTGCCTCTTGCCCTGTTCTCTCCTTATCTGTTTCCCTCCTGCCTACTCAGGTTTGGGACATGCAAGTCAGCACCTCCAATACATTTCTAATCCTATAAACACAGAGGGTGTTCAAGGCCCATATTTGAAACTTGAAAGGAAAGGAAAGGAAATACTGAAGGTAATTCACATTTTAATCTCTTTGCTAATTGCTTCTATCTCACTTTCTCTGTGGCCAAATCATGAAGTCTCAGGAGGGACTTCTTGGAAAGGAGGAATGTTAGAGTCTGATTAACATTGTGGGGTCATTGGTGGTTCAGTTGTAGAATTCTGCCTTTCATGTGGGAGACCTGGGTTTGATTCCCAGTCAATGCCCCTCAAGTGCAACCACCACTCATCTGTCAGTGGAGGCTTGTGTGTTGCTATGATGCTGAACAGGTTTCAGCAGAGCTTCTAGACTAAGACAGACTAGGAAGAAAGACCTGGCAATCTACTTCTGACAAATCAGCCAAGGAAAACCCTATGGATCACAATGGTCCAATCCCATTGTGCATGGGGTCCTCATGAGTCTGGGGGCTGACTTGACTCAACAGCAGCTAACAGCCATTAATATTGTAGCTGATTGCTATTTTCTATGAGTCATTTTTATTGATGCACATATTTAAGAACCTGAAGGATTAATGAAGGATACTTATGGCAGTTATGTCTTAGGACCCAGATGTTTGTATAGTTATATAGAGTGAAAAATATCAGAGAATAAGGGGGGGCGGTTGGGCTAAATGCTTTAAATTTAATATTCTGAATATTTAACAACTTTAGTTATTAAACAATTGTCCATTGTTGTTGTTGTTAATTGACATAAAGTCGATTCTGACTCATGGTGACCCCCTGTGTTATAGAGTAGAACTGTGTGTGCTCCATGGGGTTTTCTTGGCTGCAATCTTAATGGAAGCAGATTACCAGGGCTTTTCTTTCTCAGTACCGTTGGGTGGGTTCGAACAGCCAACCTTTAGGTTAGCAGTAGAGCACAGTTTGTGCCACGTAGGGGCCTAATCGTCCATTACGATAATACATTTTCATTTATTACCATTTGCCTCTCATTATGCAGCCATTTTTTTTTTTTTTTGTAAACCAAACAAGTGTTTCAGATAGGAACAGTCTAGCAAGCATCAAAGCTCAGAGAGCAGAATTCAGTAGTTTCTAAGTGTTTCTGATAATAGTTATAGGTCAGGAGACAAGCTATCACTTACTTTGAGATGTTTGGGTTATGTGTGGATTTCCTTTATCATCCTTTTTAGTATCATTTAGCAATAGTTAACTCTCAAACACAATAGCATGGCCTGGAACTCAGTTTCACTTCGGACTAAGAGCACCGCCCCTGGGTCTCTATCAAAGAAAAGACAGGAAAGAACGGGGGGGGGGGGGGGTGGAAGCAATGCACATTCAAGCTCTACTCTACCCCTAGCCTGAGGGAACTTACCTGATACATTTCCTGTGACTGAAGGTGGGGGACCACAGCTCTTGTCCAGGTTAACTCAGTACCCAGCACCAGTTGCTGCCATCAAGTCGATTCCAACTCATGGCGACCCCATGTGTGTCAGAGAAGAACTGTGCTTCATAGGGCTTTCAGAGGATATTTCAGAAGTAGATCACTAGCCTTTCTTCCAAGGTTCCTCTGGGTGGACTCAAACCTCAAACCTTCCAGTTAACAACATGATGCACCACCCAGGGACTCCCACCTTTGTATATTTCAACACTGCCCCCCGCCCAAGGCTCACTGGGTGCTGGACCTTTGTTGTCTGACCCAGTGGCTGAGTTTAAAACTGGGCTGAGGATCAGAATCACCTGTGGGGACTTAAAAATTACAGACTCCAACCAAACATATTCAGGAAGCCTGAGTTGCAGCCCTGGAATCTTAGTTTTAATCTCTCGGGAGGGTCTGATAAACCATTTATTCGACACATCACTGCCCTGGAAGCCTCCAGGGAGCCATTCGGGAGGGAATGACCTAGACACGTTCTCTGGTCCCATGGCATAGGTGTCTCTCCCACACAGGGCTGGCTACACCTCCTTCCCCAGGAGCCTCCCGGCAGCTAAGGAGGCCACCGATGCTCCTCCAGGAGTGCTCCTCCAGGAGTGCTCCGCACTGGGCATGCTTGTTTCCCCTTTCTCTCTCTCCACTGGCCTCTCCTTGGTGTCTGCCCTTCCTGTCATCCTAGGAGTCCCTGGAGAGGAAGGAGAAAGTGGCCCCCTTGTGCTCTGGAATGCTAACCACCTTGCTGAGTTTCTAGCCTCCCTCTGCTCCCAGGGAATGAGCGCCTACTCCCAGCCTTCTCCCAGCCTTTTCTAACAGGGATTTCACACCCTCCTCACTTTTCTTCTCGCTGCTTTCAAGCATGTCCAGGACTCCCTTATTGTGAAAAACACATCTCTTGACCCCAGTGCCCCTTCCCACTACTAGCCAATCCCTCCTCTCCCTTTCATAGTTAAACGTGTAGGTATTATCTGCAGTGTTGCCTGGTTCTTCACCATCTCTTCCCGCCTGGCCCCCGGGCCGTTTGGCTGTCCTGTTTATCAGCTCACTTTGCTGAAACTGCATCTCCATCCACCCTGACCTCTAACCCTACTTCCAGTTCCCTATTTCTTGAATGTCCCCACTAACACTCAGAACTAAGTGTATATGAAGTAGAATTCATAGTCTTCTACCCAAACCCCCATCTTTCTTGATCCCCCGCCCCTTTATTTTTCAATCAGACTTGTTTAGTTCTGGAAGGAATCGTGGAGATTATTTAGTCAAACCCATGCTCTTTACACGTGGGGACACTGAGGCCCAGAGAGGGCAAGTGGGCTGCTCAGGGTAAACCAGCTTCAGGAATGGAGAGGAGAACCTAGATCACCACCACCTTTTAGTTCTGATGGCCTTAAACTGCCAGGGCTTTGGAACCAGGGAATTTATGACATAGGCATCTGTGGTTTTTGTTTCCATATGCTTGTACTCTGGCCCCACCATGAGAGTAAAACTCCTTGAGGGTAGGCACCCTGTCTCCTTCTCGTCCGTAATGTCCGTCAGGATGTTGTTATGATGTGCTGTCAAGTTGGCCTCCAACTCATGGCAACCCCATGCACAGCTGAATGAAATGCTGCCTGATCCAGCACCGTCCTCACGATCTGTTGTGAACTGAACCATTTCTATCCATAGGGTTTTCACTGGCTGATTTTCAGAAGTAGATTGCCAGGCCTTCCTTCCTAGTCTGTCTTAGTCTGGAAGCTCCGCTGAAACCTGTTCCTAATCATAGCAACACTGACAGACAGGTGGCGGCTGCACATGAGATGCATTGGCCAGGAATGGAGCCTGGGTCTCCCGCATGAAAGGCGAGAACTCTACCACTGCGTGAGAATTCACTCACAGAGGAAGTTGCCATGAGTCGGAGTTGACTAGCTAGCAGCTGGTTAGGTTGGAAATCATTTTCCTTAAGAATATGGAAAACATAGTGTCATTGTCTTTCTTCACTGTTCTGTTGAGAAATTTGAAGCCTATCTTATTTTCTGTGCTTTGGATGTGGCCTCATTTTTACCTTCTGAAGATTTGCAAGATCTTTGCTTTGTCTCCATTTCTAGTGATGTAATAGGGTTGCTATGAGTTGGAATCAACTCGACAGCAAAAACAGCAATGTGGTATGGTCCTGCTTTCATCCACTGCACTGGGCATTGGTTAGGATTTTTTTTTTTTAATTTAATATTTTATTGTGTTTTCAGTGAAGGTTTACACTGCAGTTTAGGTTCCCATTCAACAATTTCTACACAAGTTGTTCAGTGACATTGGTTACATTCTTCACAATGTGTGAACATTCTCATTGTTTCCACTCTGGTTGTTCCTCTGGCGATCTACTTTTGAGAGAGTAGCCATTGAAACTCCTATGGAGCATAGTGCTACTCTGACATACATGGGTCACTATGAGTTGGAATTGACTTGATGGCAACTGATTTTGTTTTGTTTTGTTTTTTTACCTGCATCCTGTACAAATCCCCGCCCCAACACACACACAAGTAAATGGCAGAGCAGACTAGAATTTATGACATCTAGCATAGTTTTCTTCTTATCAGCCCTGTTGCCTCCAGCTCTTAGAATTCCCTCTGAGCCAAATGTCCCAATTGTTTTTCAGCTATTGTGAGTTGGGAGGAGCCCTGGTTGTGTGGTGGTTAAGCGCTAGGCTGCTAACCAAAATGTTGGCAGTTTGAACCCACCAGCTGCTTCACAACTTCCGTGAAGATTACAGCCTTGGAAACCCTATGGGGCAGTTCTCCTCTGTCCTATGAGTTGAAATCAACTTGAAGGCAACGGGTTTTTTTTTGTATTGTGAGTTGGTAAGGGTAATCTGTGGATGGTGTCTGTGTAATCGGGTTAGATTCTACCAGTTTTTTAAGCCCTTGTTCTTAGAAAAGTGGTGATTTCTATGTTGTGTTCGGGTAACAAGTATAACGTGAACACTGGATAGCACACGCAATAGAGTTAGAGTACAAGGGAAATAGCTGTTGGGATAAAAGGTTATTAGGTTTGCCTCTCAGAGGGCCCTGTTCTGGGCTTGGAAAGCTCATCAGGCTAGTTTCACCAAGCAAACTTTCTGTGCATCCCACAAAAACCCTTTGAAAGGGGCCAGAGAAGCAGGTGGAGCGGAATTAGAATTGTCCCACAACAGGGTGCTTTCCTCCTTCCCCCAGCAACAGTGGGAATAATGGTGCCACCTGAAACCCTTCTTGGAATGATTGGAGACACCTTTCTCCCTTTTGGTCATCCCCTCACAGGCCACCAGCCACACTCAGAGGCTCCTCCCAAGTCAGAGAGTCTAACAAAAACCCTGCCTGAAAGAGTCAAAGAGGAGAACCTTGCGGATGGCAACAAGGATGATGAAAAGCAAGAACCCTAAGAACACTCTAGGAGTTCCCGGGTGGCACAAATGGTTAGCTGCTCCACTTCTAGCTGAAAGGTTGGTGGTTCAAACCCACCCATAGGTGCCTTGGAAGACAGGCCTGGTGATCTGCTTCCGAAAGGTCACGGTCTTGAAAACCCTATGGAGCAGTTCTACTCTGCACACAGGGGTTTGTTAAGAGTCGGAATCCACTGGAAGGCAACTAACAACAAAAACACGCTGCCTGAGGGCCAGAGGTCAGCCCTAAGGAAAGCCCCTGAGATCTTCAATGGGAGCCCCTCAGTTCTCCTCTTTGACTCTTTCAGGCAGGGTTTTTGTTAGACTCTCTGACGTGGGAGGAGCCTCTGAGTGTGGCTGGTGGCCTGCGAGGGGATGACCAAGAGTGAGAAAGGTGTCTCCAATAAACATAGCAGGAATCATTAAAAATTTCCATAGTCCCCCCCTCCCACTCCATTTCCCCCCCTCTTTTTTTCCTAACCACAAATGCCAGGTTGGGATATGTTTTATCTGGGGGAGAATGCAAAAGACCCACCCAGCAATCACAGACAAAACATGATGAGGTCTGTCCGCATTCCCACCAGCCTCTTGCCTATGGGGCTGGACATAGATTTCCTAGTCGTTTAGTGAGTCAAGCAATGGGGCACTCACCACTTCCCTTGGGAATCTGGCCCATGTCTCTTTTGTCTCCTTCTTCAAATGTTTTCCCAGCTACTCAGCCACAAGCTTCTTTCCTGGGGACACTGTTTCTCTCTCTGGGCCACAGGTTTTGACTCATCTTGGGTGGAGAGATGGTGGGAGGTGCAGCTGGGGAATGCTGTCATCTGGTCACCTGCTTTCATCCTAAGTTATCAGCTGGGGACCAAGCAAAGTCATCCTGCTCGTTCTAGAGGTTTGCCTCCTCCCACCCACATACACCCTTTTAGATTTTAAAGTTCCTGAGGGTGGGAACTGGTCTCAGTCATCTCTGTGTATTTAAGGCTCAATAAATGTGTGTTGAAGTGGATCCTCAAATTCTCCCAGGTTGCATTCTGGAATGATCAGGGCTTCCTGGACAAGGCTTTCTCTTAACCTCCTCCAAAGACTCTAAGCCCAGAACTGCTGCTTTATTCTGAGGAGAGGAACTGAGCCTATTTGTACATGGATTCAAAGCTTTTATGCCTTCTTTAGACCAGCTCTCCTCCCTGTCCCATCTGTCCCCAAACATAAAGCCTTGAACTAGCTCCCCTCGGTGAAGGCAGGTCCCCAGACAATTCTAGGCCATTCATTTAAGGTTACCGGACCTGGTCTAATAAACCCCATTCACTCCGAGGTGAGAAAAGTTGCAGTGCACCTCCGGCCCAAGCCAGCACAATCCAAGGAAGCCTTTCCCTCTAATTAGTTGGGTATTTGCTAAAACAGCTCTTACTTTCCTTATTGTAAAGTCCAGAGGACAATAGCTCCTTATTGCCTAACCAATGTGTTGAGGTCCTGGTCTCATCCATTCCCTGACCCTTCCCGCTACCTCTTCCCCCACTGAAAGGAAGCCATCACTAAGGAGGAAGGAGGCTGTCACCTTGTTGGGTTACTAATTAAGAAAAGGCGAAGTCTTCAATTATTACCATTGTTTCCTTCTTCTCACTGTACCGCGTTCAAAGGCAATTTCTTTAGCAGGGTGACCTCCTAGGCACTCAGGGAAGAGACTAGGGTTTTCAGAATGTAAAAGAAAAGGCAGCTGGAGGGCAGGCCTCAAATCGCCCTAGCTGCTCTTGGCTGACACCCTGTTACAAGGATCTGCAACAGGGTCTGGCAGCTGGAGGTTGAGTTCCTGCCTCCTGTGGGATTTGGCAACTCCCTTCACCTCTTTGAGTGCTGTTTTGGGCAACTCACCCAGGAGTGCCCTGAGGTAACGTATTAACAAGACTTGGGGACCTCAGTAAAAGCATATATAAACTTCAGCGACCCCCTTTAGTGACTATGGACTGGTCGTGCCACTTTTTTGTGCCTGTTTCTCCATTAAGAAATCAGGAGAATAATTCAGCACCAAACCCCTGACAGTGTTGAGAGGAGGCATTTCCCCTTTGGAAACCTTTTTCTTCGTGTGGCCTTCCTCGAGCACCTGATTTCCCAGAGATCTCTCTGTGCTGGATGTTGTAGGAAAAAGACCCAAGACTGGAAGGGGAATGCCTCTGGTTTGTAAAATGGAAATACGAGTTCCCTCATCACTCTACTTCTTCAGGAGATTCAAACAAAGATAAAGCACACGAAAGTGCTCGGTGTAAATTTAAGAGATATTGATGTAACTCTTTCCCCCTCTCAGATTCTCTAGCTCCGCAGCCCGTGAGGTGGGTGCTCCTGCCAGGAGCGCCAAGCGAGGGTGTAGGGCCCCTTGTCGCCCAGAGGGGGCTGCTGGCCCCGGTAAGTCCCAGAGGTCCTCTCAGAGATGGAGGTCGACTTCCGAGAGAAGGAGGCGGTGGGTGTGCAGCGCTGGGAAGGGGGCTGGGCGGCGGGCCTCCTGGTGGCCTGGGCTCCCTATCCCCACCCCCGCGGCCACAGCCAGGGCCGCTCTGCGGAGCGGCTGAGGGAGAGCGGCGAGCACGCCCGGGCAGCCAGAGGCAGGTGCGGGAGGTCACGGTCCCAGCGCCTGTGAGGAGTCCACGGGAGGGGTGTCTCGGGCTTGGCGGGTGGTAAGGAGCAAGCCGGGGGCCGGCACGGCTGCCGGGGGCGGGGAGGAGGCGCGGGAGGCGGGGCGGAGGCGGCAGAGCCCCCGGGATCCACTCGCCCAGCGCCGGCCCCTGCACTCCGAGCCGCGGCCGCCACCCGCCCCGCAGCCAACTTGGGGCCGAAACTTGCCTGGGGTCCCGCGCTCCAAAGAGGAGTGCGCAGCCCAGCGACTACCGACGGCAGCCGGCCAAGCCAGGAGCCGAGGACCGAGCGCCTCTCTCCTAGTCGGCCGCGGGCCCCGCACCCCCGAATTCCCCCACTAGCCGAGCTCGGGGGTCTCCAGCGCGGAGTAGGGAGCCGTCCGCGGGTCAGGAAGCAGCGCGGATTCCGAGGCCCAGGACTGCCCGGGCCGGGCGCAGCGCGCCCCGCGGAGGCTGCCTCAGCATCTAGGGGGCCGGGCAGACGCCTCGGCGGGACCCCGGAGCGGGGCGCGCCCGCCTGCGCTGCCAGCCCTGCGCCGCTGCAGCGGATGCAGAGTCCGGTGCAGCAGCCGGAGCGGCCCGCGCTCTGAGAGGAGCGGGCAGGGTCTGCCCTGGGCCCCACCGGCGGGGCAGGGCCCCCCAACGCCCCCCGGACTCCCGCGGGCCGTGCCTCTCCGCACGGCGGCGCCTGGCTGAGTTCAGCGCAGCCGGGC
The DNA here is from genome assembly GCF_000243295.1 of Trichechus manatus latirostris. NCBI lineage: Eukaryota > Metazoa > Chordata > Mammalia > Sirenia > Trichechidae > Trichechus > Trichechus manatus. The sequence goes on from NW_004444017.1 coordinate 4,637,772, forward strand.
ACTCGCGGAGCCTGGCCGAGGGGAGCGGCGAGCCGGCGTCCGCGGGGCCTGACAAGCGGCGGGACATGCAGGTAAGCGCCGGGCTGCCCGCTGCGGGAAAGGGGGAGCTGCGCGAGCCCTGAGCCGCCGCCGCCGCCGCCACCGCCCCTCGGCCCCTCGGCTCTCGCAGCCCGGAGGCGCCCGCCTCCCCTCCCCCGGCCGCCGAAACTTCCTAGAACTCCTCTGGCTTTCCGTCCCCCTCGGCGCCCGGCGGGCCGAGTGGGTGTGGGCGCCGCGGGGCGCTCCGGGTCCGGGGGGCGGGCAGGGGGGTCCAGAAGGGAGCGGGGGACGAGAGGGCAGCGCGGCGGCCACCGGAGCGGGGCCCTTCTCTCCTCTAGGAGATATTGTTGTGCTCGGCATGGAACGGGGTCTGCGGAGTCGGCGGCAGCCCCCTCAGGTGGGGGGGATGGGAGCGAGGAAAGGGAAGAGTTTTATCGCCGACCTGGGCCGCGAACAAAGCTGGGGCTGGCTCGCTCTCGGCCGCGCCGCTGCTGCCTCCAGGGAGCGTGCGGCTCTCGCGGCGGAGGGCGCGCTCCCAGCGGCGGGCAGGTAGGGGTAGGGTTTCCTCGCCCGCCGCCGCGCCCCCCCGCCCCCGCGCAGCTCTGGCGCGGCGTCCCCGAGGGGTGGGCGACGGAGGAGGTGGCCCAGGGAACTGCCGCCCCCCGGGCGTGCGCAGGGACTGTCCTCGGGCACTGCCCACGGCTGCCCAAGAAGTGTGAGCCCTTCGGAGCTTCTCGCACACTTTCCCGGGCTTGGCCGGGCCCAGCTGGAATTCTCTCCTTGAGGTCTGCTCACGGCATCTACCAGCCTGGGACGAGGACTACATCTGGATCATTTTAACCCCAGGGAGGAGTGTTCGTTTGGTGCCTGACTTCCTGCCCCAAGCAGATAGAGGCTAGAGCCCTGAGTGGAGTTACAGTTTTCTCTTTTCTCTCCTCGTGCCATCCATCCCTACCCTGGGAGGAATGAGAAGTGACCCGTTTCTCCAGCTTCTCTGTGGAGCCTCAGGGGATATTTGCCAAGCTCTCTAGTCAGAGCCAAATTTCCTAGATATTTTCATCTTGCAAACCGTTGTGGGAGATAATTAAATTTCCTTGGAGAATGATTGGTTCTCTTTTACATAGAGGGAAACTGAGGTGGCTCAGGCCACGGGTTGGTTACTTAGCTGCCAATTGAAGGGTTTGTTCTCCTCTTTCCCCTGTTCCTTCTGCACAGCTCTTGCCACCTGGCCATGTTGGCAACAGCTTTCAGTTACTACCACCCTGGGCAGAGTTTCAGCCTGCTACCTGAAGGAGAAGGGCTCAGGACCAAGCTATCAATCCCCTGACTGGTCACCAAGGAAGGTGCCCATTTGACAGTTTGAGAAGTCTGTGCCCATGCCATTGGCGTGGTACAGAAAATGCTGGGTCAGCAGCAGTGCCCTGGCTCACTCCTGGCCAAATATCAGCATGCATGCATGTACATGATTGGAAGCTCAGGGTGACCTCTTATGTGACTGGCCCCTAAGGTGACATAGGGCCTTGAAGTGGGCACACCTCCAGGAAGCCCGAGGACCTTTTCCCGCACCAGCCACTCTTGCTGGGGACTGAATGGGATGCAGGTAGTTATCAAAGGCAAGACTCCCAATTCTCAGGCATAGGTGAGTGGATGCCAGGCCCTGAGCTTGCACCCACATGCCTGTCCAGGTTCCCGTACACAAGTCCTGGCAAACACACAGACCTATTAGAGGTAGAAGGCTGAGTGGTGGTTTTCCTCCATTTCAAAATAATGTCTGTTCTTTCTTTGACACAGAAGATTTGTGGTTATAAATAGTAAGTGGACGGGAGGTGTGTCTCCTCTGAAGGAAAGGCAGTGCTGAAAGAGACCTCTTTTGTGTAATTGTGAAAGGAGAGACAGCTAGGGTCTTCATGAGGATGTCAAGTCCGGGACAACACGGAAAGAGGCATAAGTAAAGGCCAGGGCTACACACTGGAATGTGCAGATGGAGCTGGCACCAGGGTAGGAGGTGAAGGGAGTAAAGGGACCTAACGAGACGCTATAAGGATAACTAATGGCAGCAGTGGATGACACACCCCCCTTCCGTGACTTTTTCTTTCTAAACACACACACACTGTGACACACTGTGGGGTCCACCTGTCAGCCTTTTCCATCCATGGATTTCCTACTTTCTCAGGCTCTGATTTCTCATATATTTGTGTATGAATATGTGAGCAAGGGCGTGTGTGTGTGTTTGTGTGGGTTTGCCCAAGGTGTCTGAACGAGTCCCGTCCTTAGTTCACTTGATGGTTGTAACATTTCCAACGTTTTCTTACCGGCTTGAAACAACCTAAAATTTTTTTCTATCCAAAAAGCATAAGTTAAAGGGCTATTGCCAAATTGCTGGGAGCCATATGCTGTGAAAGAAAAAAAAAGTGGGATGATTGTTCTTCACCTACATAATTCACTCTCCTCTGACTGTAGTGGCAGCTGAAAGAATTTTTGTTTGTGCTTCTTCGAGAAGGGCAGAGGATCAGACTGATCTGTTCTAATTTTCACTTCTAGAATAGTTCTGTTGGTTTCTGGACTGCTGTGGCCTGACACCTCCAGCATGGGGAGAATTTTTACATGAAGTGACAGTCCTTGCCGTCTCTGTTTGCAATTAGCATTTTGTTCTTCCTTGGTCCTTTTCGGAGCCCTAGTGGCGCAGTGGTTAAGAGCTTGGCTGCTAACCAGAAGGTTGGCAGTTCAAATCCACCAAGCACTCCTTGGAAACCCTATGGGACAGTTCTACTCTGTCCTGTAGGGTTGCTATTAGTCAGAATCTACTTGATGGCAATGGGTTATTTGGTTTGCTCCTTTTCAAACTGTTATTTATCTCGTTAGTCTTTTGGACTCCACCTTTGTTCTGGCTCCAGGACTGAATACATTCCTCAAAGTTGGTTTTTGTTGGCCGTTGTTTTGGTAACTCTGTGTCTTACAAGATTCAAAACAGCAATAGATATTAGGTATAAAAATCCCCTAGTGGTGAGAGAATATGAAAGGAGCGCCCTTTCCCCCACTTAAGGGCATCCTTTGCCTAGTTTCTATTGAGCATCCTGAAACTATATCCAGGAGTCCAGAAAAATCGAGCAGAGGGTTTAGGACTACATACTGTGATAAAGATGAAAAGACCTGATGGTTTCCAGTCTGAGCCACCTTTTAAGGTGACGGTAACCTTCCACCTATCTCTGAGGTGCTGTCTGTCCACCACCCCAAACAGCATGTGGAGAGGGGTGCTGACACTGCAGGCAGGTGGTTGCTCTGCTCCTCCCAGGCGCTCTCCACCTCTGGCGGGCTCTGTTTACCTGGCTAAATTTAAACCTCCGCCCGCCTCCCCCCAGTTTGACCCACTGGCTGGCAGTCTCGCCACTGGCCTGGCTGCTGCGGTTGCACTTCCTGACTTCTTCGCCCCTGTGGTTGCAGTTTGGTCTTTCTGTGCTGCATGAATTCTCTTCTAGACTTTTTAAAGTTGGTCTCTTTTCTCCCTGCTTCTCCATCCATATGACTTTTTTCCTCCTGGGTGATTTGGAACCTGGTTGCTACTTGGGGTGGTTTGTGGGGGAGACTAGGTGTGTTGGTGCTGCACAGCATGGGCTTTCTAACCTCTCCTCTGACTCCTTCAAGTACTATGCATGGAAGTTTTAGGAAGCCTAGATTCAGACTGCCCCTTAAGGTCCTCAGCGGGCTGTGCTGTAATGATTACCCAGCCCAGCTGGCCAGGATCAGGGATCCCCTTTGAAAAGGGACCGTGCTGGATGCAGTGCAACCCTTAAAGGGACAGAGACATTTTCTCAGAAATTCTCTTTGCACACCCAAACCCTCCAAGCCCTCAGGCCCCCCGAAGATCCTAACCCATCTTTGTGCCTTACACTTTGCATCACTATGTTCTTCTTGAGGTCTTGCTGGGGGGTTGTCTTCTTTGGGAGGAGCATGCCCTAGCTTCTCCTCTCTGGTCCTCTGTTGTCTTTTCTATAAAGGGAGGGCCTTGCATTAGATTGCCTTTGAGGCTCCTTCCAGTTCTAACATTCTGTCATTTTAAACAGCATTTGCTATTTCTGGTTTTGGAAATCCCTCTGCTGTGGACCAGGCCTGGGGGTGGGGAAGCAGGCCAATCAAAGGCCAGGAGGCTGTTCCCACCAGTGGGGGAGGGGGCTGGGGCCTGTTGCTTTCACAGAGTTACTGTTTCACAAATCGTGGTCTTGCAGGCAGGGTTTGTGGTTGAGCAGGAGGCTCAGGTTGTGCTCCTGGCATTGGGCTCCAGCCTGGCAGGGGCCTCTGTGGTTAGTTGGCATCCTAGGGATTATGACAAGGCTCTGTCTCCAGTTTTGGGTGACTTCGGGACTGTTGCCTGAGTTCCTGGGGTGAGGCTCCCAGACTCCATTCTTTAACTGGTTTATACGCCTCTCTCCTCTATAACTTCTGAGCTCCAGAAATACAAACTCCTAAAAGGTTCCTCCTGTCTGATTAATTCATAAAGGGAGAGAGTGGATTTACGAAAGGTGGACTTGGGTTAGAAAACGCAGTGAAGTGAAAAGTTCTTGGTTTACAAACTTTGCCCTTCGACGATCCCTTCAGAGTTATCTGTGAGTCTTCAGTGTTAGATCTGCTCTGAGGCCTGCTGGGGAGGGAAAAACATGGTAACAGCTTTTCTGACACTAGCTCATGGTGATCTGTTTTCTGCGGAGGCTTACTCTGCCCTCTCTGTTTAGGTAAAGGTAGGAAGCCGCGGAGCAGCCTGAGCGTCAGGCTTGGTTCCTGGTACTGTGTCTGCACTTGTGACATCTCCTGGGCCTGGACAAGGATTTTCTTTTTCCCTAGTCTGTACTTAACCAGCAGATGGACATGGGCAAGAGGCCAGTGCACCCCCACCTATTTCTCTTCCCAGTAAATGCCTGAAGATGATAGGAGGTTTTCATTGTTCCAGGATGATGGAGTAAGTTGTCATAGATACACGTCTCTAAAACTATCAGGCAGTCCCCAGATTGCAAACAAGTTCCATTCCTAAGTCTGTCTTTGAGTCAAATTTGTATGTAAGTTGGAACAGTTAGGTACAGTTCATATCTAATGTCAGTCAAATGTTTGTCATAGTATATAGTATATAGTGTACCTTTCTATGCATAAAAAAACACCTTCCAGATACACTAAACATAATAATGCAGTAATAATAATAATAATAATGTTTTGATGCATAGCAGAGTAGCACCCATTTGTTATTGCAAACCATTGTGTGTACATCAAATTTTTAATATAATAGGCTTTACAAGGATTAGTTCGTAACTATGAGTTGTACGTTAAGTTAAACATTTGTAACCCAGGGTCTGTCTGTGTACAAAAAAAAGCCAAACCCATTGCCTTCGAGTTGGTTCTGACTCATGGCAACCCTGTGTTTCAAAATAGAACTGTGCTCCATAGGGCTTTCCATGGCTGTGATCTTTCGAGGTAGACTGTCAGGGCTTTCTTCCCAGGCACCTCTGTGTGGATTTGAACTGCCAACCTTTCAGTTAGTAGCCAAGCGCAAACCGTTTGTGCCACCCGGGGGCCTTAAGTCTATGTGTTTATTCATTGGGAAGTTTCTTCTGGGATAATTTGGGTAACAGATTACTAAATACTTCATAAAAACTTTGTTTGAGGTCCAAGACCTGCAGTCAAGGTAATTAAACCTTTAAAGAGATTTTGTATATATGTTTAGAACTAGAAAATGTTACATTACACTCAGGAGCGGGAGCTGGTGCATGAGGGAAGAAGAGGAGTTCCAGACTGTATCAACAAGATAGATCCTGAGACAAGAGGCAGTAGAGGCTAAAACAAGGGCTCTAGAGTCAGACTGTCTGGGTTTGAATCCCAGCTCTACCACTTATTACATTATCTGTATAACCTTGGGCAGGGCAGGTCACTAGACTTCCCTGTGCCTCAGTTTCCTCACTTGTAAATTGGAAACTGTAACTTTATCTCACATGGTTGCTGAGGTGGGTTGTGTTGAGGGTTAATATATGTAAAGCACGTAGGCCACGCATGGAACTTTGCAGGGCTGTAGAAGCATTAGCTATTGTAACGATATTGATGAGGGCTTAATGGCAAGGCAGACAGGACTCCTTGGCACCCTGCCCCTGGATTGCTTTACATTTAAAGATGGAAACTGCTTGGTGTGGGACGTTAGCAGCACACCCATTGCCCATGTCAGCATGTGGTGGCCAGTGTTCAAAGGAAATGCCTGTCATGAACATCGACTGTGTCCAATGAGGCATAGATGTCATTTTGATCATTATGTAGATGGGAATAGAGGGGCCCGCTTTGTGGAATGATAGGGAGAGGACAAATGTTTAGTTGGCTGTGATGAAGGGAAGGAAAAGTGGGAAATTCTCAGTAGGAGAGTTAGAGTCTGATGTGGCCGGTACAGTTGAGAATTGAGTCACTCCCTGGTTGAGAAGGAGGTGATCTTGCTAACCCCATCTCAGACAAGTTTGTTGTTTTAACTAAGTGAATGCTGATACTTTCCCTGTGTTTGGAAATTACTCAAAAACTTAGCTGTATTTTCTTATTTTTAAAAATGTTGCTGTTGCTAGTTGCCGTCGAGTCGGCCTGGACTCATGGTGACCTTATGGGTAACAGAGGGAAACATTGCCCGGTCCTCTGCCATCATCATGACCGATGGTATGTTTAGTCCGTTGCTGTGACTATTATGCCAATCCATCTCATTGAGGGTTTCCCTTGTTTTCACTGACCCTCTACTTTACCAGTCATGTCTTTTTCTTGGGATGGATCTTTCCTAATAACATTTCCAAAGTAAGCAAGCTGAAGTCTCACCATGCTTGCTTCTAAGGAGAATTCTGGTTGTATTTCTTCTAAGACTGATTTATTTGTTCTTTTGGAAGTCCACAGTATATACAGTATTTTTTGCCAATACCACAATTTGAATTCTTCAGTTCTTCTTCTGTCTTCCTTTCTCATTGTCCAGCTTTTTCATGCATATGATGCAATTGAAAACGCCATGGCTTGGGTCAGGTATATCTTAATTATTAAAGTAACATCTTTGCTTTTTAAGACTATAAAGAGGCCTTTTGCAACAGATTTGCCCAGTGCAGTACATCGTTTGATTTGCTGCTTCCATGGACATTGATTGTTGATCCAAGTAGAATGAAACCATTGACAACTTCAATTTCTTTCTCCGTTTATCGTGATGTTTATCGGTCCAGTGGTGAGGATTTTCGTTTTCTTCATGGTCAGATGTAATCCATACTGAAGGCTGTAGTCTTTGCTCTTCATCAGTTAGTGTTTAAAGTAGCCTTCATTTTCAGCAGGCAAAGTTGTGTTATCTGCATATCACAGGCTGCTAATGAGCCTTCAAGTCCTGATGCTGCGTTCTTCTTTGCATAGTCCAGCTTCTCAGATTATTTGTACAGCATACAGTAAGGTGTACCTTCTGTGAAATAAAATCTAACATATAAGAAAGACGATCAAATTTGAGGGTTGTCCTTTTTTCTCTATGTTAAATCTGGCTACCACTGGTAGATGAGGCAGCGGGCCAGTGGAGAGAAAAAATGTCAGAGTCTCCTACTCAGGTGCCTCTGAGGGGTCAAGCAGGTAGCTGAAATGAGTGAGGGAGGAGAGGGCTTAAACAGCAGTAGGGAATGGAGAAGAGCCTCTTGCAAACTTGAGAGTACGTTCCCACCTAAAGATGTTCGGATTCACATACTCAAGAATCCCTGAGTTGGCCCGCCCTTTGTCACCTTGCAGCTCCATTAAGTAGGAGACCTCTGTCTGAGAAGTAAGGACCACTTGCTTTCCTGGCTGCAGGCCTTTCTCCAGAATGGAGGTAAGCGCTGCAGCTAGAGGTTAAATTAGGTCCTTTAACTTGTCACGGTCCCGGAGACTACCGGTCCCAGCTGTGCTCCTAACCTAATCTCAGGGTTCTCTAAGAGAATGGCTGCTCTTACAAAGGTGTCATGTACTGTGCCGTTAGAAACAGGATTTTAGCCATATCCTGAGATCCTCTTTCTAACAGGATTTTTATCAACGAAATTTATGTATCATTCCAGATATTAACAGGAAGTAGTCACATTGCCCAGAGAATACTCTCCTTACTTCTCATGCAACTTAAAGTAAAACCCAGGGCCTCACCATGGTCTACCAAACCCTCCACAGTTTAACTCCTGACTCCCTCTCCAATCATATCTGGGACCCAGTTTCTGCTGCCCAGGCCTCCCGGATGCTGTGTGAACATGCTGTGCTTCCTCAGGGCCTTTACACTTGCTGCTTTCCCTGCCTGGACCACTCCCACCCCTCTCTGTGCCGGGTAGCTCCTTCCCACCCTTAGGTCTCAGCTTCTCAAAGAGGCTGAGCTGTCTAGAGTAGCTGCCTGCCCCCAGGCACTCGCTATTCCTGTTTAGTTCCTCTGTAGCATTTATTGCCATCTGTAAATATTTGTTTACTTGTTAAATGTCTGCTCCCCCATGTTTGTCTTGTTGTTCACTATATCCTCAGAACTTAAAACAGATTCTGCACTGTAGAAGGTGCTCAGTAAATATCTGTTACTGTTGATATCTTAGGACAACCGTCTTTGCCATTATATTGCATTTTCCTTGCTAGAAATGAGCCCATTTTCCCATCCTTAATAATTTTCTGTGGGCAGTTGAGTTATTCATATAACAAGTATTGATTCAGCCATGTCCCAGGTATTGGGATTTAGGATATAGTTCCTGAACTTCAGGGGCTTTTGTTTTAGTGGATTCTACTACATGCAAGTAGCAAGTTTGCAGTATTCCAAAACCTCCAAGTCTTTTATTCTCTCAAACTCCACTCTTAAGACCCATTTCTGTGACCCTGCACATCACAGGTGGTTTGGGGATGCAGGATAGAGCAGAAATGCAGAAAAAACAGGAAGCCAGAGGAAGCTGTCCAGACCCAGCAGTAGAGTCAAGAGAGGCAGGGCTGAATTGGCCTCTTGCTCAGGCTAGATTGTCTGCTCCTCTCAAGGGCTCCTGGAACGTTCCTCTGCACTGCCATTACCAGAGGACATATTTCAGCCATATGTGTGACCAGACTGTGAGTTGGTGAAGGAGCTGTATTCGGAGTTCCTTGAGTGTCTATCCCTAGGGCCTTGCACTGCAGGCCCCCAGTCATTGCTGAATGAACGATAATCATCTACCTTGCTAGGCTCTCACTCCAGAGGGCTGGCACCATCTCTTACTCATCTCTTTGGTCCCAAGTTACCCAGCATGAGGACCCAGTAAAGTGTTTTTGAATATCATTTGAAAAGGACTAATAAAAAAAGTCTTGCCCTTACTTCAGTATTGTATATTGAGCGCATAGGACAGCGCGTGACACATAGTGGGTGTTCAGTAAATATTTGCTGAAGGAATTAAATAAATGAACGGCAGGAATCTCACATGTCAACATGGGAGAGTCTAATAGTAGAACAGTTGGTCCTTCCTCTGCTCTGTCATTCTTCATCCTCCTTCCCTTCCCCCTCACCAATACAGGGATGGGAAGCTGGTGAGAATGTGTTGAAGGGGGCTGTTTTGTGCGTTGTAGGATGTTTCTAAGCATCCCTGGCCTCTATCCCCTAGATGCCAGTAGCACCCCTGTCCCAGTCATGACAATACAAAATGTCTCTAGACATTGCCAGATGTCCCCTGGAGGGCAAAACCACCCTGGTTGAGAACCACTCTCCTAAAGTATCTCTCTCTCTTTTTTTTTTTTCTCCTGACTGTCTCTCCTTGTTTTATTGTGGTGGTTGTTAGCTGCTGTGGAGTTGGCCCCTGACTCACGGTGACCCCATGCACAATGGGATCTGACCGTTGTGATCCACGGGATTTTCATTGGCTGGTTTCTTATGAGGAGATCCTCTCTTGCATGGAAGGCGAGAATTCTATCACTGAACCCCAACTGTCCTAGCTTCCTTTTTAGTTCCACCTGAATCTTTTGGAATTATTCATTTTGCATCCTATTTCCGTGCTAATGCTTGAGTGCGGGCCCTTTGGCATCAGACATTAGTTATGGCAGCGACTTTCCCACCAGCCGTTTGTCCCTGCCTTCCCCCTGCCCCCACGCTCCAGGACATCTCTTACCCTGTTCCCAGATGAATCATGCCACTGCTTTAGGTCCCTCTTCAGTTCAGAATTTTTGAGTGACTCCTCATTTCCCTACTGAATAGGTATAATATCTATACTCAGGTATTCAGTACCCTCCAAAATCTTACCCTAAGCTACTCTTCTAGACTTCTCTCCAATCACTTCCCTATATTGCCGCCAAAGTAGACTTCCTGCCTGCTTATTCTTGCTCATACATTCGCTCCTCTGGGAATCCCTCCCTCTTCCTTCTCCTCCTATTCATACTACCTATATTCTTCAAGGTGCAGCTCAGACCACCTCCATGATCATCCCTCTTGAAAGGGATCTTTCTGTGACTGGGAGCAGACTCCGTAAGGGGCTGTTACAGTGGAGTCCTCTCTGAACTGGAACTAGAGTCCCTCTCGGGGTTGTTCATCACTACGACACTTTTCGTACCTTGTCCTTTATTGTAGTTACTTGTGTTTGCGTCTTATCTTCATCATTAGATTCATTCTCTTTGAGAGAAGAACTGCCTAGCCTACAGCTTTGAATGCCTCTGGGCTCTAGCACTGTAAAGTAGGTAGTCAGTGAACACTTGTTGAATCCATCATTAAGCGGTCTTCTCAGGTAGATTCAGGAATCTTTTTTTTACTTTTTCCTATACAAAAATTTATACATACATTGTTATGTGATCCTAATTGCTCTCCTCATACTGTGAGAGATTCAGGAATCTCAGGAGAATCCTCAGGGAGCCCTGGTGGTGCAGTGGTTAAGCACTCGGCTGCTAACTGAAAGGTTGCTGGTTTGAACCCACCAGCCACTCTTTGGGAGAATAGACCTGGAGATCTTCTCCTGTAAAGATTACAGTCTAGAAACCCTATGTGGCAGTTCTACTCTGTCCTATAGGGTCACTACGAGTCGGAATCAACTCAGCGGCACACAACAACAGTGGGAGAATCCCCACAGCTACTTCCCCACATACATGTAGGACTGTGCCTAAATCACCTCAGAGAAGTTAATAGCCATCCTATTGATTAAATAAATTGAGGGAGGTATCTTGTAGCTGAAGAGGTTTTGTTACTTACTGTGTTATAGTTTAAATAGCATGTCAACCATCCAGACTTCAGTTTAGCCTACTAGCGATTTTCAAGCTTTTAAAAATCTTTGCCTTCCATGCTTTCTTGTTTCCTACCATGGTGCGGTAGAAAGCACCTGGTCTTTAAAGTTTAATGGACTTGAGTTTGAATCCTGATTCAGTCATTCCCAACCTGATGGACCTTACCCGGTTATTTAGCTTTTTGGAGCTCTAGTTTCTTCATCTATTAAACAGGGATAATAATGCCCTCACATCATAAGATTAATTTGAGGATTAAATGTGATAATTTACATGAGTTAGGGCAATTCCTGACACATACTATGTACTGAGTAAATGTTAGTTCCCTTCTTTACCTCTTCATTGAAAAAAGGGTGAGTGTCAAGAAATTGTCACCTGGTACTCCAAATACCTGGCTCAGAGTCTGGTCCAGAGGAATTGAGTGTTTCATAATTTGGTTTGGCTTGACAGTTGAGGCAACAGAAGAGACCTAAAAATTTATTTATAGGATGGCTACTTTTACCAAAGAGCTGGAATTTTGGAATTTTCCTATAAGGGTCCTTTTCTGGGAGGTGGGTTCATGGATGGCAGAAGTGATGCCTTACTCATCTTTGTTCCTCCTTTACTACTGACAACCTTATCACCTATCAACATTTCTACTCAATAATATTGATAAATTGTTAATTTACTGTGGTATTCAGTACCCTTCAAAGGCTAACCTAGTTTTCTAAACTTCTGTCCCACCATTTCCCTGTATTGCAGCCAAACTAGGATTCCTGCCTTCCTAGGTTTGCTCATGCCATTTGCTCTTCTGGGAATCCTCCCTCACCCCTTCCTTCTCCTCCTGTGCGTATTACCTGTTCTTCAGGGTGCAGCTCAGATGCCACCTTCCTGACCATTAAATATAAATCATTTATATTGATAAAGTTAATGACTTCCAAGGAGGTTATAATCCCCACTTTGAGAAGAATGGTCTTGAATTACCATATTTCATCAATACTAAGACACATTTTGGAAACCCTGGTGGCACAGTGGTTAAGAGCTACAGCTGCTAACCAAAAGGTTGGCAGTTCAAATCCATGAGGTGCTCCTTGGAAACTCTGTGGGGCAGTTCTACTCTGTCCTGTAGGGTTGCTATGAGTTGGAATTGACTTGATGGCAATGGGTTTGGTTTTTTGGTTTTAAGACACATTTTAACATATCTGAGATCAGGATGTATTTTAAAATCAGTATTGTATCTTAGTTTAATTGGGAACATTTTTCTTTCTTGGTGGTACAAAATAATGGTGTGTTTTACAATTGGTGGTATCTTAGATTTGGTGAAATAAGGTGATACCATTGATCACTATTTACTTAGTTGACTTCTCGTCATTTCCTTGTGCCTGCCTTAGTATGTTCCCTTGGAAATGTGCTTCTTTTGTTTAGCCAGACAATATTTGAGAGTGTCACCTTCATGTTGAACAGCCATTGGCTAAGACATAGGAAACTCTAGGCAGAGACCAGAAATCCCACCAACCCTGGACACTGATGCTTGAGGGTACTCAGCCTTCCTGTAGCCACCTGGGATTTGAAAGTCTAGGATTTCTGCCCCTGTGTTAACAGAGATCTTAGGCAAATGAATTAACTGCTACAAGTCTCTCTTTCCTCATTTGTAAGTAGATTCACAGTGTAGCTCCCCCATTGACGATTTCATAGAGTCATTAGGATTAAATGAAACGGAGTGTATGATAGTGGCTTATGACAAATGTAAGGCATTATTCCTACCTGTAGGGTATGCAGAGTGGAAATGTGACCCAGAGATTTCTTTAAATCCACTGGCAAAACACAGCCCCAGGTGACTCAGCCATGATTCATAAATGGGACTTGTCTTCTTGTTTGTCTATTTCTGGGAGAGGGTTTTTGAAAACTTTGTAGAAGCTTGTCTGGTAAGGTGAAGTAATGTCCCTAAGGATCAAAACGAAGTTACATCCTATAACTGGGGTCTGGGGATTTTTTTTCCTTTCATTTTATAATTCCCTGTCTCACTGCCTTGGCATTGGACAGTATATCAAGTATAATATAACATTAACAGAAGTATCTTTATCATGAAGGAGTAAGTCTGATTTCTATGTAGGTGCTTAAGAAATCAAGTTCTGCAGCCCAACAGATGCTGGTTCAGTCCTGGCTCCGGAACTCACTGGCACTGTGAGTACCACACGGAAGTGACCTTGAGCAGGTTCCCTAAACTATCTTGACCTCAGTGTCCTCATCTGTTAAAATCCTTAAAGGACTGTCATGAGGATTAAACGAAATGCATGGTAAGCGCTTAGCAGGGCCTGGCACATAGAAAGCGCCCGGTGGATGTTCACTCTAATTATGCTTCTAAACAACCACAAGAAATGCTGTTGTACAATTGCCCGTGACTAGTTCTGCTGACATAATCAGAAGCTTAGTTATGTCTGGGAAGAAGGGATAGAGCTGGTTTTATTTTCATACTTAAGCATGGTATTAATAAGCCACACAAACGTGTCAATTCTACAGTAATTTGACCTCAGTATCACTGCATCTTCAGACACCTACAGTTGGTTGTATTGCAGCCAAATCAAGAGTATCCTGGTCAAAACCTATCAGACAGCTTTTAAATATTTCAAGTGAGATTCTTGAAGTATACTGTTAACCATTCCATGTGTTGAGGAATAGTCTTAAGTGGCATCTCACTTTTATTTATTTATCTATTTTTAATTTTTTATTGTGCTTTAGGTAAAAGTTTACAGAGCAAATTAGTTTCCCGTTCGATAGCACATAAAGTGCTCTATGGCACTGGTTGCATTCCCTTCAATGTGTCAGTACTCTCCACATTTCCACCCTGGGTTCCCCGTTTCCTTTCATCCGAATTTTCTACCCCTTCTTGCCTTCTTAGCTTTGCTTTTGGGTGACATCTCACTTTTAAAAGCCCGGAATGCCTGCCCTCAAAAAACGTGTTGCGGGGTGATGGTGCCCCACTGAAGTCTCTGGTTCGGGTTGGAACATGGACTTCTGAGACATTATCATGAACTCACATCCACAGTCTGTTTCCATTTGGAGATTAGGGAAAGTCTTAGCGGTGTGAAAACTTGTAAGCTTCGTATATTCTGCCCTCTTTGTACTTCTTTCTCCACCTGCTGTTCTATATGGCTGCAGCTAAAGGGTGGGGATGCTACTTACTTTTCTTTTTAATCAACTTTACATACAATATAATTTACATACAGTAATATTCACACATTGTAAGTGTACAGGTCAGTAAATTTTGATGAATATATTCACCCGTGCAGCGACCACTGCAATCAAGATATAGAGCGTTTCTACTTCCCCAGAGAGTTCCTATTCCCCTTTGGCTGTCTCCACATGCCGCCCTACCCCTAACTGAGGCAACCACTGATCTGATTTCTATCACTTTAGATTAGTTTTACCTATTCTATAATTTCACATAAATAAAATGTTACAAGAATTTTGTGTTTTTTCTTTCAGCTTCTTGGTGTCTGGCTTGTTTTGCTCAGCATAATGTCTGTGGAATTTATCCATGTTGTTGCAGGTATCAGGGGTTCATTCCTTTTTATTGCTGAGTAACATACCATTGAATGAATATGCCAAAATTTATCTGTTCACTTTTGATGGAATATGGGTTATTGTAGTTTTTGGTTGATATGGCAATCCCTGCCTTTTAATTGGAATGTTTAATCTATTTATATTTAATACCATCTTTTAACTTTTTATTTGGAAATAATATGACACTTACAGAAATGTTGCAAAAATAATACAGAATTCCTGTATACCCTCCACTTAGCTTTCCCTAATGTTAACATTTTATATAACCATAGTATAATTATCAACAATAAGAAATTAACGTTATTACAGTATTATTAAGTAATTCACCGATCTTACTTGAATTTCACCAATTTTTCCACCAGTGTCTTTTTTCTGGCCCCAGATCCAACCCAGTTGTCATGTCTCCCTAGTCTCTTCCAATCTGTGACAGTTCCTCAGTGGTTCTTTGCTTTTTCATGACCTTGACACTTTTGAAGAGTACATTTGTAGACTGTCCCTCAGTTTGGACTTGTCTGATGTTTTCTCATGAAGATTGTAGTTATGCATTTATGGCAGGAATACTATACAAGTGATGTTGTGCCTTTCTCAGTGTGTCATATCGGGGGTGGGTACATCATGTAGTTATGTCTTATTACTGGTGATGTTAACTTTTGATCATTTGATATAATTTTTTATATGATTTGGTTTAAGTCTGCCACTTGCTATTTGTTTTCCATTCATCCCTCTCCATCTTTTTTTCTTTTTAGTGGTTGCCCTAGAGCTAACTATTCAGGGTCTATTTAGAATCGACAGCGTACCTCTTCATGCTCCACACTTCACAAATGTAATAAACTGACAATGAACCCACTGAACCCACTGCCATTGAGTTTATTCCAACTCATAGCGACCCTATAGGACAGAGTAGAATTGCCCCATAGGATTTCCAAGGAGTGGTTGGTGGATTTGAACTGCTGACCTTTTGGTTAGCAGCGGTAGCTCTTAACCACTGCACCACAGCACAGTTCTATTTACCTGCCCCCCTCTCTTAGTGTATTGTCATAGCTTTTATTTCTACATATGTTACAAACCTCACTTTATAATGTTAATATTTTTGCTTTAAATGGTTGTCTTTTGAGTAAATTATGAGAATAAAGAAAACAGTCTTTTACATTTATACATTTTTTACCGTTTCAGGTGTTTTTCATTCTGTAGATCCAAGTTCCCATCCTAAAGGACATCTTTTAGCATTTCTTGTATTGCAGGTCTACTAATAACGAATTCTCCCAGCTTTCAGTTATCTGAAAATGTTTTTATTTCATCCTTGTTTTTGAAGGATGTTATTGCTGGATATAGAATTCTGATTTTCTTTCTTTCAGCACTTTGAAAATGTTGTTTCATTGTTTTCTATCCTCTGCTGTTTTTGATAAGTTGACTTTTTAAAACTCTTTGTTCCTGTGTACGTAATGTGTCCCCCAACCCCCAACTTTCAAGACTTTCTCTTTCAGTTTGATTATGATGTGCCCATTGTGGTTCTTTTTATGTTTATCCTTCTTGGAGTTTGGTGAGCCTCTTAGATCTGTAAATTAGTGTTTTTTATCAAATTTGGGAAATTTTTAGCCATTATTTCTTCAGGTATTTTTTCTGCCACCATGCTCGTCCATATATCCTGATAATTCAATTACACATATGTTAGACCAATTGATACTGTCTACTCAGGTCCCTAAAACTTAGGTCATTTTTCTTTAATTCTTTCTCTCTCTGTTCCTCGGATTAGGTGTTTTCTATCAACGTGTCTTAACATTCACTGTTTTTTTTTTTTTCCTGCCATGTCCAATTTTCTGTTAATTTTATCCAGTGAGTTTTTCATTTTACTTATTATACCTTTTAGTTTTTGAATTTTCACTTGGTTCTGTTTATAGTTTCATTTCTCTGCTGAGTTTCCCTTTTTATTCCCACATTGTGTTATTGTTGTTGTTAGTTGCTGATAAGTTGATTCCAACTCATGGCGACCCCATGTGTGCAGAGTAGAACTGCTCCATAGGGTTTTCAAGGCTGTAACCTTTCAGAAGCAAATCATCAGGCATGTCTTCTGAGGTGTCTCTCGGTGGGTTTGAACTGTCAACCTTTCAGCTAGTAGTCGAGTGCCTTTTACAGCACTCAGGAACTCCTATTCCCACAATAACAACATATTTTTATTTAATTCGTTGACTTATTTTCCTTTAATTCTTCAAATGTAGTTATAATAGTTGTCTTAAAGTCTTTGTCAGCTTAGTTCAACATCTTGACCATGTTGAGTTTAATTTCTTTTGACTATTTTTTCTCAACATTTTCCTGTTTGTTTATTGCCCAGTGATTTTTTATTGAATATTTGATACTGTGGATAACATGTTTTAGATACTCTAGATTCTGTTATCATTCTCTGAAGTGTGTGGATTTTTGTCAGCCTCCAACTCTGTTAGGAATTGTTAGGACTTCAATAGGTCTTACTCTAGGATATGGTCCTTACTCCTAAAGCATGTCTCAGCGAGATTCTAGGGGTGTTAGCTGCTGCTTACTTTTTTTTTTGATAGTAGCTTTATTTAGATATAATTCACATACCATATAGTTTACATACCCATTTAAAGTATACAATTCAGTGGTTTGTGATACATTAATAGAGTTGTGCAGTCACCACCACAATCAATTTTAGAACGCTTTCATCACTCAAAAGGAAACTCCATACCCATTTGCATCACTCCGTATTTCTCTTCAACCCTCCCCCATTCAGCTCTCAGCCCTTAAACCAAAAACTAAACCCACTGTCATGAAGTCCATTACAACTCATAGTGACCCCAGCCCTAGGCAACCATTAATCTACTTTCTGTCTCTATAGATTTGCCTGTTCTGGACATTTCATATAAATGGAATCATATGATATGTGGTCTTTTGTGACTTAGTTTTTTCGCTTAGCATAATGTTTTCAAGATTCATCCATGTTGTATTGTGTATCAGTACTTTATTTCTTATTATAGCTGAATGATAATCCATTGTATGGCTATACCACATTTTATTTATCCTTTCATTCATTGATGGACATTTGGGTTGTTTCAAAATGGGTTATTATGAAAATAATGCCGTTACGAACATTTGCATAAAGTTTTTGTGTGGGCATTTTTTTTTGTCAGGGGGTGGGTAGACACCTAGGAGTGGAATTACTGGGTCATATGGTCATGAGGAACTGCCATACTGTTTTTCAAAGTGGCTGTACCATTTTACAATTCCACCAACAATGTATGAGGGTTTCAATTTCTCTACATTCTTGCCAACACTTGTTATTATCTGTTTTTATTATTATTATAGCAATCTTAGTGGGTGTGAGGTAGTATCTCATTGTGGTTTTGATTTGTATTTCCTGGATGGCTAATGATGCTGAGCATCTTATTGGCCATTTGTACATCTTCTTTGGAGAAATATCTATCCTGATCCATTGCCCATTTAAAAAATTTTTTTGTGTGTTTTTATTACTGAGTTGTAAGAGTTCTTTATACATTCTGAGTACAAGTCCATTATCAAATGTATGACTTGTAAATATTTTCTCTTATGTTGTATATTTCTTACTTTCTGTTGCATTATCTGTGCCACTAATGAAATTTTGAAACATATTAAGTGGGTAATACATATCTCTAACACATTATGCATTACTTTTCAATAGAAGAAGTGATCTGAATGTCTTTAGAAAATCTAGTCAAGCCATGATAATTTTGACAAAATTTAAATTTTCATATATTTTGAGTATTTAAGCTGTTTTCTTGTATAATAAGTAGAAAATACTCTAAGTGGCCACTAGCTGATGTCATTAAGGTTTTAGGAGCTCAGACGCCTCGAGACTTTCCTTTGGGACAGATGACTTGTGCATCAAAGCTCCACTTGACAACTGGTTTGTTAAATGGGAGTGTTAATCAAATGAGACACCTAAGTTAGAGCTTAGGGACCTTACAGGCATTAAATTCCATAGCAACCTGAGCTTTATGCCACAGTGTCTTTGCACAATTTTAGAGGTTTAGAGGGAGATGAAAATCCTCTGAAAATAAAAGTAAACTTTTTGGAATGGAAACATCTGTCATTATATGTTGTGACAACTCCTAAAATTTTGCACAGTGTATGTCTTTTAGATAAATGTGAATTGAAATTAATTTGGTTTTGTATTTCATACCCTTTCTTAAGATAATTGGACCTAATCAGAGGCAACACAGAATTCTGATTGAATATTATTATCTTGTTAAATATTCTGAAGAGTATTTCTAGGAGTCATATTTCAATGGCATACCCATCATTGATGAGTCAAGTCCCCCCTGCCAGGCTGTTCTTTCTATCAACTAGCAACCTTGTAGTTTATGGGAATCATTTTCCAAGAGCAGGTGATAATACGATAAGGCTTTGCATGTGTATGGGACCTCAAGCAAATCGCTTCACTCTGCCATTTGCCCATTTGTGTGGTGGTAAGAATGTTTTGAGGTGTTTGGATTAAAAATGAGGTAGACAAGCCCTGACTTGGAGAGATCTGGATTTGAGAACTAGCTGTCTGACCTTAGACTAATATTTACCTTTCACGAGTAACAGTTTCTTCAGGGGCTAATGTGTACTCTACCACTTCACTGAGGTGTTGTGAGCAGCACATGAAATAATATATGCGAGAGTGCCTTGGAAACTGCACTCACATCCACAAATGCAAAGTATCATAGGATTTTTTGCCACTTTGTTGCCCCAATTGCCCATGTTGTAATGGACAGTAAGAGAACCAGGAGGCCTTGGAGGAGGAATAAGGGAACTTCTCACTTCTGGCCTTTTGCGAGATCTCCAAACTGTTTGACTCTGTGCCCCCAGATTGTTTCCGTACAGTCCTGTTTACTAGGCTTTCTGTCTCACATGGAACTTCCACTGGATGATTTCTGTGGTCTCGGGAGATCTGTGAATCGTGTGTTCTTAACTTGCTGTCATTTCAGAACTGCAGGGGCTTGTCAGCATTTTGGCATGGTAGATCCATTTCATCCTTATGGAGTTTCTTCTTGGCCATTTCCCTGAGGACACATTTTCTGTCAGCCACCGCATATTAAAGATACGTACATACCTCAGGTTCAGGATTTAGGAGGGTACATGAGGTGAAGTGAATTAAATGAATTCCTGTGGAGAGTGGTTTTCCCTCCAACATACTCTGTACTTTCTTCAGAGGTGATCTTTCTTCAGAGGTGAAATAAAAGCTCTTTTTAGGACAGATAACTGGGAAATGTGGCTCACACCCATGCCATAAGCTAAATGTATAAAATTGGGCTCTTACTGTGTTTGGTTGTTATAGCAGAAGTTAAATTGGGAATCCTGAAGTACAGCTGGCCCCCGGGTGGCGTGAGCAGTTTGCTATTGGCTGCTAACCTAAAGGACTCACCTGGGGGCACTGTGGAAGAAAGGCCTGGCAATCTGCTTCTATAAAACTTACAGACAAGAAAACTCTATGGAGCAGTTCTGCTCTGTAGCACATGGAGTCTCCACAAGTCAAATAGACTCGATGGCAACGGGTTTGGGTTTTTGGTTTTGGAAATACAGCTGGAGCCACTCAACAATGCACTGCCTTTTTCATAAGGGCTCCTACTGCAGAGGTGCATAGGTGGCTATAATTGTGATGGAGACTTTTGTTTCCATGAATTGAAGTGAGCTCACCAACCACCTTCACAGAGACCCCTAACTGCCACTCCAGAGAGTTGGGTATCAGACCTTAGAGTTGGGTACCAGCTGTCATCTCTGAATCAGTGACAGTGAGCTGTGTATTGTTCCTGGAGCCGCACACTTGCCTTTGGCTCTCCACTCTTTGCTCTTTAGTGTAGTTGGTTTTAGCACACATGTGATTAACCCCTTGGTGGCCACACAGAAGTAGTTATACCATGAAGTTCATGCTTGGGTGATTGAAGACTTGTGTCCTTTCCATAGAGTTCACGTTGGCACTCCAGCGCCGACGGGGGCACATGTGAACCAGCATTTGAGAAGGCTTAACAGTCCAGGAGCGACTTATAAATTTAAGACTTCCCCAGACTTACTTGTTGATGAGGAGAGGTCACCACTTGGGTAACCCTTGGCCGCTTCTGTCCAGCCTACTAAGATCAACCATCTTCTTTCCATTTCCTTTGGTATGTTTTTCCCCACCATCCTCTACAATGTGGTAAGCACAGCTAGCTACTAAAAATACAAAAGATGCTATAAAGAGAGGGGTCCTTTTGGTAGAGATTATTTCATTCAAGAACTATTCATTCTGTGTCTGTTTTGTTGCAAGATGCTATGTGAGGTTCTGCTGAACACATATATGACTAAGGCAGAGTCCTTGTCTTAAAGGAGCATATGTTGTACTGGAGGGATAAGAAAAACAACACAGATCATTCTGTTATGAGGCAGAACTATTTATTAGCTCTGGGACATTAGAAAAGTCACTGAACTTCTGTGAGCTTCAACTTTCTCATCCCTAAAATGGGATTTATGATATTTACTTCAAAGGGTTATTGCTGGGATATTTAAGAATGAAATAAAAACATTTCGTTCAGTTTATGTGTATAATTTTTCCAAATAGCTATTAAGTTGATGAGGCAAACACTTAAGTTGTTTGGACTTAACTACTTAATAAATGGAACTGTTAGGTATTTCTTTCAGCCTCGGGGCTTCATGTAAAAATTACTGAGACACTAAAGTGCCATATGAACCAAGAGTTCATTTACTCTAAGATGCCTTTGGTTTTGTGCTATCCTTTTGTTTTCTAGATCACAAAAAAAAGAAAAAACATTTCCAGTCACCTATGACACAATGCCTTTAAGGTAGTCCTGTGAGACATATGAATTAATTAGTCATGCCAGCCTCTCTTGCTTTGCAATTTCGTTCATCTGTTCTGAAACATTTGTCCATTTCTCTTACTTCCCGTTGCATTGCTTGGCCTGTGATAAGCCACAGCTCAGTAAGAGGTAACCCAGCTTCATCTACCTATGGGTATCTTCCTTCCTTAGGGTCCAATGAAGCTTTTGGTTGTTGCTTTGCAAGAAAATATGGAATTTTCATAACTCCTTGTCCCACACAGTGAAATATTACAAGTTGAAATGACTCATTCCTTTAAAGCTTTAGCTGATCTTTGGTTAATCACATAAACCAGCAAGTACTGATGAATTTGCTAGCTGATAAATATAGTACCTTTCCCATAAAAAAAAGAAAGAAAATATGAAATTTTGGTCATTCCTCTGATAACAAACATTTGATTCACTAACGTAAATTTCACATTCTGTCATTCTGTGTCCCTGCCTTTCTGTGCACCAATAACTTTATGTTTCAGTGCTGAATCATGGTGTCATCTTTTTGAGGACATTTTAAATGGCAACTAAACTTGGCATGTGTAGTACCAACAATGTTATCGACTGCAGTGACAACAGTCTGAACAACTATGACTAGGTTCTGTCATTCAGAGGCAATAACAATTATGTCATGACTGCTGTTTGACCGATAGCATTATAATTTGCACTCACATTTCAGAGTTAATTACACTGTGATGAAATGTATGCTTGAGTGTCATCTTGAGTGTCAACGTTACTTGACTGATGGCAGCTACCTAGGATTGGATACTATGTTAAGAAGGATTGTGAACTGAGTGTTGGTTCACCAGGAAAGAGTACTGTAATCAATTACCTGTGACTTCCAGTTGATGCCTGGGTAAGGTAAGCGGGAGTGTCACTTGTGTAAGGAATTGCCCTCCTGGGATTAGAGTCTAGAGAACAGATGGAAGACCACTGTAATAGGAGGTCAGGTATAAATTAGGGTGGTGCAGTGGGACTACAAAAAGTGCCAGAAATGTAAGAGATATCACCAAAAACAAAACAAAACAAAATCCATTGCTGTAGAGTCGATTCCGACTCATAGCAACCCTATGAAAAAACAAAAATAAACCCGTTGCCGTCGAGTCGATACCTACTCATAGCAACCCTATAGGATGTAGTCGAACTGCCCCACAGGTTTCCAAGGAGCAGCTAGTGGATTCAAACTGCTTACCTTTTGGTTAGCAGCCATAGCTCTTAACCACTGCACCGCCAGCGCTCCTATAAGATGGGCTAAAACTGTCCCATAGGGTATCCAAGGTTGTAATCTTTATGGACGGAGCCGTGGTGGTGCAGTGGTAAAGAGCTTGGCTGCTAACCAAAAGGCTGGCAGTTTGAATCCACAGCCACTCCTTGGAAAACCTATGGGGCAGTTCTGCTCTGTCCTATAGGGGCACCATGACTTGGAATCGACCCGACGGCAACGTTTTTTTTCAATCTCTACGGAAGCAGACTGCCACGTCTTTCTCCCGTGCAGTGGGTGGTGGGTTCAGAATTGACAGCTTTTTGGTTAGCAGCCGAGCTCTTTAACCACTGCCACCAGAGATATCACAGAGGTAGATTTTATAAGAAGTGTCACCTAAGTTGGCATGGGAAGGTGGCTGTAATTTTAACCTGTCTGACTGGAACAGGGTCATTAATGTAAATAACTAATTTAGGGGCTACATTGAAGGGGAAGTGGATGGATTCATTTTTGGACATGTTACATGTGAAATGACTGGTCTATCCAGGAAAGGAACTCTGGTGGCGCAACAGTTAAGCACTCGGCTGCTAACCAAAAGGTTGGGAGTTCGAACCCATCCAGTAGCTTCGTGAGAGAAAGACCTGGTGGTCCGCTCCCATAAAGATTACAGCCTAGAAAACCCTATGGGGCAGTTCTACTCTGTCATATTGAGTCACTGAGTTGAAATTGACTAGAAGGCACCTAACAACAACAACAGTCTATCCAGGAAGTTGTAAATAATGGCGCTGGAACTTTGGGAAGTTTGGCAATGAAGAGAAGGATAGAAATTGGGCAGTAACTTGAAGAGGGTAGCAGAGTCAAAGGAAAACTTGGAGGTGAGTTGGAAAGGGGCAGAAGATGCATGAGGAGGGGAGTGTGGTCCCAAGACCTTAGGAGGGGCCAGGAGTGAGAGCACCAGTGAGGAGGTTAACCTGTAACTATTCATACCAACTGGGTAGATTTCAGATAACCAACTCCTTACCATTGACTCAGTTTGTCTCAGTTTAAGATATTCGTTAGTCCTTTTTACTTTCTTTCTTTCTTTTCACCCTGTTATCTGATTTCCCTCTCCTTAGATCCTGTGGTCATAGTAGGCTTTCTTGCTGGTCCCTCCTGACTTTTACTTAGTCTATGGCCAAAGCGCCTTCTCACCATTCCTTCGGTCCCTGAGGAAATGGGTTTCTTTAGCTTTGAGGTAAAGGCTGTTCTATGGCTCCTGATCCCTGTCTCAGCCTTTTTTTATGCCCAAAGAGTATCTGTGAAACTGTCTCACATTTTGCAAAAGAGTTAACTGATTTCCTAATTTATTAGATTTTTTTTTTTTTTTAATTCTGGTCGAGGTTTTTCTGGCTTTATCTTTCAACCAATTTAGTTTCCTCCCAGGACTTTTTCTTCTTCCTTTTTTCTGTATTATTTCTCTGTCCACTTCTGGTCCTCTGGGCCTCCTGTTTTGCCCTTCATCATCTTCACCATATTCTTTCATAAAGTCATGCCCCATTTCCAGTTTCATTATCTTCTCAAAGTGTATGTTAGTATGTATAAAACCCAATTGCATTTTGATTACTCCAGTTCCATCCCAATGGCTTATTCTCAATCCATAGAGCAACGGATTTTAATAGCCAAAAGGTGAGTTGGAAATCATCTAATCCAGCACTTTCCAACATGTGTTCCTCTCTAGAGTTTAGTAGGTATTTGGTGGAAAAAAAGGGTGTGTGTGTGTGTGTTGTATGATTAAATAAGTGCTTAGTGCTGGTTTAAGCCAAATTAAACATGTTTTTTTTAAACCACAGGACTTTAGTGCGTTAATGAGCAACGCGAATCCCTCAGGAGGGGGAGTGTTTCCCATACTTATTTGACTACGGAACCCCCTTTTTTCAAAGCAAGGCACTGAACCAATCCCCTGCTATATTTTGCAGATGAGCAAAGTATCGAGAGTGTGACGTCACTGGGAAGGTTATTCATCTTAAATAGACTCCAGTGGCTGCACTGTGGCTTTAACTGGGGCCGTTGTGACAATACCATTCCATGTGATGTTTATGTCCCTTTAACAATGCATTCAGTGAGGGTTTTGGTTCTGCTGTGAATGGATGCCGAGGGGAAATGGTTCTGAATTTTCCCAACTGAAAATAAGAATTAGGTACAGAATCCAGTGAGATCATAGCCAATTTAGCCCCTGCTGCAAGGGAAGTATGAGCAGCATACTGTGGCCCCAAGAGGAAGTTGGACTCTCACTTCTTGGTATGGAGTTCGAAGCCCTTCCTGATCTGGCTCCATTTCTGACCTCTCCCCAGGATGGGCCTCACATCACAGCCTGCAGTGCCACTTGCTGTTTTCCTGAGCATGAAGCCCAGATTATTGGGCCTTTACACATGCTCTTCTGCTGTTTGGAATGCCCTCTGCACCTATGAGCCTGTCAGATTACCCCAGTTCCTGCAAGATTCACTCAGAACAACCCTCTCTTCATGCCTCCCTGACACCCCCCTCCCCAGAGTTGCTTTCTCCTTAAAGCTCCTAGAGACATCTATATGGAACAATTCTGATATATAACCTAGCATACCCCTTTAACTATTTGGTATTAGTCTGTCCCCTTTGCCAGACTTGGGCCCTTGCAGGCAGAAGCTGTTTTCCACTCATTACTGTGTCCGTGGCACCGGCCCGGTGCTTGGCCCAGAGCAAGTCCTTGGTGAATCTGGTTAAAGGAATGAGCGCTCTCCGGCGAGGCAAGATGGTTAGGGGAAGCTTAAGGAAAGCTACCAGTGTGGGAAATCCAGTGGAAACCTTATGCTACAAATGGCTTTTGAGGTAGGACTTGGAGGAAACCATCAGACTGACAAGCGAGAAGGGAAAACTCTTCCAGGTGCAGAGCAGAGTGGGGAAGGCAGACGATGGAGACGTGACAGGGGAAAAAGGAACAAAGAAGGCAGAAAAAATTATGATCCTGGTCAGAGTGGGGGAAATAAGGTAGGGCAGAGGAGAGAAGGAGAGCAGTGGTCTTGGCAAAAGAGGGGGTGGAAGGCTTTGAAGGTAGAGAAGTGCAGGGAGGTAGAGGGAGGGGCATTGCCTGCTTGATGGGTTCTGTGCCCATATGGCTTCCAGCTGCCGGGTGGTTTTCTGGCTAATGCCTCACCCAGATGTTTGCTCAGTGCCCAGGCCAGGGTCTGGCTGGCTCTCAAACATTTAAATAACTGAAACCATCTCAGTGGAGATTGTATTTTTAGCCAGGGGCCCTGGCTATGGTAGGCGATGATTCTCATTGTCCAGAGAGTTCTTGGAGTGGCAGAAAGACTCGGCTGGCTGAATAGAATTGAATTTTAATTCTGACTTTTCTCCTGACAGACTGTGAGATGCTGGGAAAGCCACCTGCCCTTTCTTGATCACACTTTGCCATCTGTAAGCTAAGGAGAATGGTAAATTCCTACAAGATATTGAAACGTGAACATGGGACATTTTGCAGCTAAAATGATATGGCCAATTGGTAGTCATGGTTCTCTCTGGGTGATAGAGTTTAAAGTGCTTTATCTTCTCTTTGCTTATTCTTATTTTCTACAGTTTCTACAAATGAACATGTAATAAAGTGAAACCTAAAAAACACTTTTAAAGATGCCAATATTAATTAATTGTGATAAAAACTTTAAAATAGGTAGTATGTACTGGAATGGCAGCTTTGATCTCTGGTCTTTCTTGAATTTGAAATTGACTTTTTAAAAAACAGTCAGTTAACTTTTTCACACCTTTTCTGTTCATTAAAAGGAAATTTAGAATGCCAGCTATTAAGACAAATGTTAATAGTTAATGTCAGTGGTAACATACCATTTAATTAAATTAGTGTCCCTGGTTGCAGACGGAATTGGTCTCTTTCTGAGCTGAATATTGTAGAAGTTTCTTTTCTGTGGAAGTGGGTGGGAGGGAACCAGTTGGGAAGAGTCCTTATTTCTCCCTGACGAGAAGCAGTAGTTTCTGAATGCTTGGAACATTGGATCAACTTCATTCAGTCCCTAATGATGAAGGGTAAAAACCTTTTATACGCAAGGTCACAGTTGAAAAGGCCTCGGTGTGTCTTTTGATCCATGGGTGCTGCTAGCCATCAAATTGGGCAATAGAAAGCTGAATCTTTTCTTTTCAGCATACATTTACACATCTAGTAGCATAAGAACATAGCCACTCCCTGAAATGAAGAGTCAGCCTTATATTCTGGTAGGGGCTCATTGAAAAAGACCTTCAGTTAATTTGATTATCTGGTAGATTCACAAACATTTATTTATTTATTTATTTATCTAGTTTATCTAGTTAAGACCTTTAACATAGTTTTTAACTACCTGATAATGTGTCTATTTCCCCCTTAGGCTGTGTAAGCTCCTTGATGATTTTATTCATCTTTATATCTTCAGGTCCTAGCACCGTGCCAGGTGCTCAATAATGTGTTGAATGAATGAATCAGTGGTGTACTTGGATTTGAATATTTACCCAAGAATCAGAACCCAGCTCTTCCCTGGAATCTGATTTCCTGGGTAAAACTGAGTCACGAATCCTTACTTACTTCTCTGAGCCTTCTTATCTGTGGCATGGGGGAACGTGATATTCCCTACTAGATTATTTGCCCCATGTAAGCGCACTTTGAGCTCTTCAGTTGAAACATGCAGAATTAATACGAACACTTTTTCCCCCAGTACCTTTTCTTGAATTTAAGAAATTGAAAATCTGCTCCTTTTAAAACCATTCAAGACTCATCATGGACTTAGGTTTAAAAAAAAAAAAAAGAAAAGAGCCATTGTTATATGGAAAGAAAATAACTTGAAACATGTCAAAACTCACGTCTCCCTTTTCTGTTTCTCTTGTAGCTGGGCCCTCCTTCTTGAAATCCTCCTTTCCTGACATCTGTGACACAGGATTTGCCTCTTTGCCCTCCGCCTCTTTCTCTGTCCTTCCTGAGACCCTAAATTATAGCACATCTGCCTTTAGCTCTTTTTTTCTGTTTTTTTTTTTTTTTTTTGGTAAATGCATCTAATCTATTATCTCTGTATAAATGATTCCCATAACTTAATCTCTGGCCCAGATTTCTCTCCCAAGTTTCCCTTCTGCGTTCCAGCTGCCTCTAGATATCTCTATCTGGAGAAGTTCAACATGTCTGAGACGAACTCACATTTCCTCCCACATCCCACCATTCTCCCTAAGAATCCATCTTTATCCTCTTTTTTTTTTCTCAACATTCCGTTAATTACTCAGCAAATATTTATTGAGCTCTTGCTGTGTGCCAGGTTAACCCAATTAGCTGGTTATCCCAATAATTCAGAAAGTCAGTTGTCAAGCCTCTAGAACGCAGCCTCTAACAGTTTGCCTTTTGCTGTTGTTTCCTTTGCTGTTACCCTATTATCTCTCCCCTGCTTTCAACCATCTCAGTCTTTTCAGGGCATAGTCAGCCCTCTGGGCTCCCTTAGCACTTGTACGGGGCTTCTGTTAGTGCTTGGGTGTCTGTAGCCCCACTACACCAAGCTACAAGACCAGCTGGAATATGTCTTATCTTTCTGTCACCAGGGCTTAGAATAGTGCTTGAAAGAATGAAGCATCTACTATGTACTATAGTAGGTGCGTTAGAAACATCATCTTGTTTCACTTATTCCAACCATAACCCTTTGTTGTTGTTAATTGCCAACTAGTCAGTTTTCGACTCATAGCAACCCCATGTGGCAGAGTAGAACTACCTATACGGTTTTCTAGGCTGTAATCTTTATGGGAGCAGATTGTCAGTTCTTTTTCCCATGGAGCCACTGGATGGGTTCCAAGCACCAACCTTCTGGTTAACAGCCGAGCGCAATTAACCTTGCAGTACCAGGGCACCTTAACCATAACGCGGTGAAGTAGGCTTTAATATTCCCATTTTATGGTTGAGGAAATTGAGGGCCAGAGGTTAGGTAACTTGCTCATGACCATGCAGCAAATAAATGGTTCAAAACTGAGTTTTGAACTCCAGTGCTTTTTCTGTAGTGCTACAGAATTTATATACTCTAAGTGCTCATCCCTCCTCAGAAAGCTGTAGCTGACTCCAAAACAATATATAAAAACCCAGTGCCATTGAGTTGTTTCTGACTTATAGCAATCCTATAGTGCAAAGGTATTTAAAAGTCCCAGACGTTTAGAAGCTTCCCTTTGGGTTTCAACTCTAACTTAGCCTTCCTGTACCATGAGGTAATACCCAAGGCTGTTCTACTGAAATTTTTATTGTGTATTTATAGAACGTACAGTGCTCTTACCACTTGCATGCTTATATGTGTATGACTCAAGATTATCAAAAGCTTTACAAGTGTTTCATCGTCTTTCCCCTCCCTTTTTACGGCAGAAGTCCCAAGACCGGGGCAAACGGAGTTCAGAGAGTGTCCCAGCATGAACTGTTCTAATACCGGGTTTCAAATAAGAGCTAATGGTTGAGAAACCTGAGTAGGGGATGTGAGTTGGCCCCGCACACCTAGTCCCCTGCCCAGATCATTGCGCAGTGAACGGGTTCCATCTGTACCAGAGGCATCGCGTGCCAGGGGCTCGGCCTCGAGAAGTGGCAGGGCTCTGGTTCCAGCTGTCAGGCATGAGAAGGAGACCTAAGTAGCCACATCCCAGGGACAGAATTTCACCTTCGTCATCTGAAATGTTTCTGTTATTATTATTATTATTTTTCTTTTCAGTTTGATGTTTTACTTGGATATTGGCCTTGAATTACAACTCCATGTAGGTTTCCTCGTTCCTTGTGGCCTCCTTTTCATTGCTGTCACTTTCATGACCAATCTTTTCTGAAACTGCATCACCCCCACCCCCTCCCCAGTGATGTGGGAAGGAGGGACCCCTCTCACAGATCTGACACCCTACCTCATCCTACTTCCACACCATCCCTGAATTTTTCAAATACGTGCATTCATGTCTCTCAAATTCTCACTTATCTTCCCTTCTTTCAAAAGGCCTTGAACATAATTAATAAGGACTGACTGCAGTCTTGAAAATAACCCAAGGCTCCTCACTGACAAAGCCAGACTTACAAAGCCACTCTCATACCTCCTCCATGTGAGTTCCCAGACGGGTGGTCACTGGTCACTGAGGCCTTGGGTGGTGCTGATGGTTCTTTTCCTCTTCTCTGTGCCAGGGTAGCAAATCACATATATGACTACCTGGAAGATACTAAACAGGAGTGGGGATAAACCCATAGGCATCCTGGGTGAGGGTGTCCTAGCATTGGATTTTGTGATAACGCAGCCACTTGATGGTAATGGACTTGGAAGGCATCTGCTGTCTGAATTCTTGAAAGTACCAACATAAGGCCAGTGTATACAATATAGGCAAGACCTTTTTCCAGTAAAACTCAGAAGACTATTCATATTCTTTTGTAGTATAGTACTAAACTCTTGCTGATTGAATCTTCCTGGAGTGTGTAGATCATAAGCTGAGTTTCTTTTTGTTAAACTGATTTTCATTGTAGTGATATATGTTTAATGGAATTTGACCTATATTACTTCTGCCAAGAAGAATTCAGAATTACCAATTGGAGTTAATGTGGTGTGAAGAACTAAAACCCTCTCATTCTCAGGAAATGGACTGGGGGGAGTCTTTAATGAACTACTGAGTCAGTAATTTTTGTAGCTTAAAATCACCACATGTAGGACCATTGGTTGAGAGAAGAATCTCAGAGACAGGGTGTTATAGTAAAAAGAGCAAGGGATTAAGCATTGAGAAACTGGATTTGCCCCTAGCTCTGTAACACTGGGCAATTTACCGGACCTCTCTGTGTACCCATTTACTTGCCTGTAAAATGGAGGAATTGGGCTAGGTAGGTGGTTTTTGAGACAATTCTATAGAGTATACTTAGGGTCAGTGGGGATCGCTTGCCCTTTCCCCGTTTAACTACATAAATGTTTTTATTTATTACAGTTCAATATACAATTTTGGTAGAAAACAGGGTTATACTAATTTTTTTTTTTTTTGAGTTGAAAATCACTGGACTAGGTAATCGCTACCCTTAAACCTTTGTGGGAGTCCCTGGGTAGTGCAGATGTTAACAGGCTTGGCTATAACTGAAAGTTGAGGGGTTTGAGTCCATGCAGAGGCACCTTGGAAGAAAAGCCTAGCAATGCGCTTCTGAAAAATCAGCCACTGAAAACGCTGTGGAGCCCAGTTCTACTCTGACACACATGGGGTGGTCACCCTAAGTCAGAGCTGACTCAACAGCAACTTGTGGTTAAACCTGTGTGATTCAGTATAAGGTCTACCCATCAAATTGTCTACACCACTGGGTGGTGGGTACCCTCAGGTTTTTAGAAAGACTTCCTACAGCAAAAGCCCAGGCCAGCCAGGGTTCCGCATGTAGGCAAGCTCATACTAAAGTCCCAAACCAGAAGGTTGTTTTGGGCAGCAGGGAGAGGATTCTTGTCAGTGAGTCCTTAGTCTGGGCCTAGAAAGCAGTTTCCAGAACATACTGCACAGGTTCAGCATCAGTGCTCAGCTAGCTCAGTTTACCTTCTGTGCAGCTTCCTTTCATCTTGTATTCCCAGTCCTCTTTAAAGTTTTATTCTTTCATAACACACTCCCTGACTCCTGGAAGTGAAATGATCCAACTTACTTTATAAAAGCAGGAAAGAGACAAAACAAGAAACAACAACAACCCCAAACAGAATATGAAAAGGAAAGCGTATATAGTCTATATTGTTTGCATTAAAATGAAAGTCCCCTGGGGGAAGGAATTGCATCTGTGGAATGTGTAGTGAATTTCTTTTATGTATGGGCACTCAGTAAACATTATTAATGAATGATAATGATTTGTCAAGTGATTGAAGCTGTTTCAGGGAAGGACCAGGGAATGAAATATGGAGACATTCCTGTATCTCTGGGGAGAATAGCTAGGCAGGTCATCCAGATGTATTTTCTTTGGGGAGCCGTGAATTCCTTGTGTGTCCAACTATTGCTGTGTAATCATATTTTGTTTTCTCAGTAATATATATCCTCATTATGTATATATATGAATGAACTGTGCTTCTTGAAGGTCACTTTGGGTTAGGCAGCAAAACTTGATGTCCTGAGACATCAGGAGTAACCCAGAATAATTATCTTTGATAAAATAGTAATAATAATAATCTTACAAACACTTTCAGGGAGCGGGTCGTAAAGAATACATTAAAGTTCTTACAGAACATCTTTATCTCTATACATTGCTAATATATACAAGAATATGTTGTTAAGTTTTTATGTGTATATCTGTGTATTTATGGAGACTGAAGGAGCCCTGGTGGCGCAGCGGTTAAATGCTCGGCTGCTAACCAAAAGCCGCTCCGTGGGAGAAAGATGTGGCAGTCTGCTTTCGTAAAGATTACAGCCTTGGAAACCCTATGGAGCAGTTCACTCTGTCCTACAGGGTTGCTGTGAGTCGGAATCGACTCTAAGGCAGTGGGTTTGGTATTTTTGGTTGGTGTATGAGTCAAAGGAATGAGGTAGCCTAACTTCATCCTATTTCTTTGTCTTGAGTTCTCTCTTTTCTCCCTTTCATTTTCTTTTCCTTTCTAAGTTGAGAAAGGTAATGGTTGTTTGTAAAGGGACCATTTGCTCTTAAAATCTTACTTTTATTTCTTTGATTTTCTATTTCTCTCTCCCTTTCCTTTTCCCTCTCTTTATCTCTCTTCCTCATTCCTCCCTTCCTTCTCCTTCCCTCCTGATCTTCATATACTGAATTAAAAAATAAACCACTCAGTTCTTTCTAGCACATCATAGCTCACCCTAGAAGCTTGTTTAATGCTTATTTTATGGTGTTCCACAGAAAAGACCCTTGCCAAGGAGCAGAGCCACTTTCCCTGAAGGCTTGTGCCCCTTCACCCAGGCTTCCGCATCCAAAGGAAGGGGAGGTGGCCTCAGAGTGGAGAAAGAGTCAGGGTATGCCTGTGCCTGCTTGTAGAGACAGCATTTCCCATCTCCACCCCCAAAGAGCTGTGCCATTTTCCTCAGACCGACTGTGTTGCCTGTGCAAGGAAGGGTTTTTCAGGCATGCAAGACCAAGGCCCATTTTATGAGATAGAGACTCTTCTAGAAACCACTTTCGTTGTTGTTTGTTTTATGGTTAATCGAAGTTAACATTCGTCTTCCTCTCTGGTCTAAACCTCTCCCAGATTTGTTTAATGTGGTGTGTTGTCCAGAGAAGACGTGTTGTCTTAGTTTGGGTTCCTCCAAAGCAGACCTGAAACGATGACTCAAGGCAAGTAGATTGTTTGTGAGGTAAAGGAAATACTGGCTGGAGAGTGGGAAAGTGAGACAGGAAAGGGGAGGCAGCCAGTAGAGTCTGGTTTGTCAAGCTGGTTACCCCTGTGGGCTATGGGAGCTTAAACCCACGGGAGAACTTGGGCAGAGTCAAACACATGCCCCTGTGGAGCCAGGGAGCTGGAGCTGTTATACTCCATCCCTGTCAGTTATTGGTTGAGGGCTATCTCAGGAAGCATTATTTCCCTGGCATTTAATTCCTACAGGGATGGGCAAAGAGGGCTTTGTAGCCAGACAAAGCCCTCAGGCAAAGAAATGCAGGAGCCACCAGTGAGAAGTTGGGCTTCTGTGTTGAAGACTTGAGGGTCTGGGCAGGCACCAACCTCATGCTGTACACCTGCAATAAATACTAGCTGAATTGAATCTTTTTTTTTTTTAACTCTTCATGGTCCCCTATACATAGGACTCTTTTTAGTCTTTCCTGGATCCGATGGCAAGAATTAGTATTTTGTCTAAAAGTGAGGCAAGAGAAGGTCAATCAAGTTAAGCTAAGGACTAAGTGAGCAAAGCAGAATAGAACCCAAGTTTCTTGGCCATTTTTGCCCATTTTAGCTCAAGTGTACACTAAATATTCAATAAATCTTTGATGATCTGATCATGGAGACCAAATGGGATTAATTCTCCTCTGTCTCTTTTGATTTTTATCCCTTTAGCGGTCTCCCAAGTGGTTGTGGTAATGATGGGAGGAGTAATGATGACATGGGCAACGTACACACTGCCCGGTGCTGTCATACACCTGAGCTTATTCTACCCTTGTCTCCTGGATCTCTGGGTGAGAGATCCCTGCAAGACAACAGCAAATTAAATATGCCGTTAGTGTCAACAGTCCTTTCCCTGTATTACATTTGTTTATCATTAATAATCTGTCATTGCTCTGAGCATTTGACCGGACAGTCTTTCAGTCACTATTTTAGAGTCTTGTGTATATCTTAGATTTTAGATACACTTGTGTATATATCCAAAAGCATGTTTTCATATGGTAGTAGTTATTTATAAAACACTTACTTTTTTAATCAACAGAGCTTGTGCAACACGACTCGTCAATTACATAAACCTATATGTTGTTGTTAGCTGCCATTAAGTTGGCCCCCAATTCACGGCAACCCCATGTACAAGGGAATGAAATGCTGCTCCGTCCCCGTGATGGTTTGCGGCTTGGACCATTGTGACCCATAGGGTTTTCATCAGGATTTTCAGGAGTAGATCACCATGTCTTTCTTTCTAGTCCATCTTAGTCCGGAAGCTCCATCAAAACCTGTACATCATACCAACATGCAAGCCTCCACTGAGGGATGGGTGATGGCTGCATATGGGATGCATTAGCTGGGAATCCATTCCAAGTCTGCCACAAGGAAGGTGAGAAGTCTACCACTGAACCATCAATACCTCATATAAACCTACATAGTACTTTTAGAAAGACACCTGAGTATATAGTTTTACAACAAAAAAAAAGACACTTGAAATATTTTAATCGTATGTGTTGTTTCTTAGCCTTTGAAATGGTTACCTTGGGACAAGGACACAGCATTTATCAAGGAGTGACTTTTTAATAAAATTCTCACTAACAATATTAGTACAAGATTGCGCCTGTTCCATTTGTAGTCATTACTAATAGCTTGGTCTATTTTCTTCAAGTAAGAATCACTTGAGCCTAATGTACTGAATGTGTATAACAATCCCAGATTTTCCCATCTACTTGTTCCTCAGATATTTATTGAACAGCTGCCATATGCCAAATGCTCTCCTAGGTGTAGGGGATACCAAAATGAAAGGACAGTTCTTGGTACTTTAGTAACTTGAGACCTTATTGCCCCAAGCCCATTATTTTTGTGTAGTCTTAAGTTCCTTAACTACAAATTCTTCTAACAGCGGAATTTCAGAGACCTTACCATCAAGAATGGGAAGGATGACTGAGAGTCTGGGAGCACAAGAGAAATGACACCCACGTTTGCCTGGGAGAGTCAAGAAATGCTTCATGGAGGTGGTGCCTGTGAGCTGAGAAGAAAGTAGGATATGCAGGGAGATTGGCAGGGATAGCACCTTCTAGGTGGGAGTATGACATTTCATGCAACAGTTTTGATGGAGGGAACATTTTCCTTAACTCTTTATTAAGCTAGGATTTATGTACAAGAAACTGTACCCATTTAAAGTATACAATATGCATTTTGACAGATGTATACACCTGTGAAACCGCCACTACAATCAAGATACAGGACATTTTCTCATCCCGAAAAGTTTCCTCATGCCCCTTTGTAATCTGCTGCAGGGAACATTTTAACGCAAATAATGTGCCTTTTTCAACTCAGGAATATTTTCCCCTGATTAAGACACCATTCATTAATCTTTTGGCTCACTTGGTTACTAAATAAGATGCATCAGATACCGTCAACTGTCCTTAGGTCTCGGCGCATCTGATACTTCAAAAAGCCCTTTGCACTGGACCACCACGTCAGGGGTCTGGCCCCAGCAAAGGGTGCAGTATGTGCACAGCCTGTGGTGTGAGAGGACATGGCCTGTTGCAGGTACCATGACTGCTCAGTGCTGCTGGCACAGGTTGCGGGGGGCGGGTGGTGGGTGGAGCAGTGGGGACGAAGACGGGGTGAGTGGTGGCAGATCACCAAGGGCCTCAGATGCTGTGCAGTAGAGTTTAGATTTTAATCTAGAGGCAAGAAGGAGCCATTGGAGAATTTTCAGCAAGGAAATGATAGAATCAGATTTGTGCATTAGAAAAATCGCTCTTGGAAATTGGTCAAAATCAGAAATGATGAGGATTGACTTAGGGTGGTGGTGAGATGGAGAGGAGAGTAAGGTACTTAGAATCTAGAAAGCAGAATTGACAGGACTGGACTCTGGTTGGGTTCAGGGGGACAATATGTGAGAGGGAGGAGTCATACCTAACTCCCAGGTTTATTATTTGGCCAGGTGGTACATTTTATGGAGATTTTAAATTCAGGAAGGTGGAGTAGGTTTGGGAGGGAAGATGTTTAGTTTTGGATGTGTTGGTTTGAGATGTCTCTGGGATACACCAATAGAGATTTCTAATAGTTGGACCTATGGGTCCAGAGCTCTGGGCCAAACATGTGAGGACCATCAGCATTTGGACACCTCACAGAAGGCTATTCATTGAGAGCCTTCCAAAGTGGAAGCCACAGTGCTAGGAATACAAAGGTAGGTAAGTCCTGGCATTGTTTGGGAGCATTCTCTGGACCCTAGACCAGACTAGGTCCCCCTGAATTAGTCTCCAACACTGCTAGGTGCTTCCATCAAAACAATCATCACAATTATGGTAGTTACTAACTAATTGGCTCTTCCCAATGAGTCTGTAGGCTTTATAAAGCTTTGTTTTTTGTTGTATCTTCAGCGCCTCACCCAGAGCTGGGCACCCTGGTAGAAGCCCAGTACAGCCTTTCATACTTGTGAAATGAGTGCCACCCCAACCACTCTTGACTAGGAGATCCTTCTAGGGAGAAAGAGCAATGCAAAGAAGATATTACAGTGTGGTCCCAAAAGTGCTAACCCCAAAGTGTTGGAGCCTCAGATGCTGTATTGTGGGAACACAGAGGAGGAAGTACTAGGAGGTCCTGCAAAGTTCATAGGAGCCAGGCCTTGAAGGGTGAGGAAGAGTTCTTCAATGAAACAGGGAGGGAACAGCATTCTAGGCTGTGGATGAACATACACAAGGGCACAAAAGAGTGAAAGGGTCACCCGTGAGCAGCGTGAGAGGCTGGCATTGAGGAGGATAAGGACTGGCCAGGGATGAAGTTTGAGGAGTATCTGGGGTAACATTGAAGGCTTATAGTAATGTAGTAAGGAGTTGGGACTTTATTCTTTACACAAAAGGAAGCTCTTAGAGGTTTTTAAGCAGGATAGCAATATGATCAAATTACGTTTTTAGGATGAAAACTTGGGGTAGAGAAGAGAGGTGGTGAACCCCTCCTCCTGAAAAATGTGTTTTTGGCAAGCATCCAGGTGATTCTTATGTGTGTGATCCAAAAACCACACCTGGACAAACAGTGGTGTCGATGAGAAGTTGGAGTTGGTTAGGGCTGGTGGCAGGGGAAGCACCTAGGAGCAGAGCAGGGAATCCCACTGAGAGTTGATAAGGGCCACCCTAGCTGGTTAGCAAATGAGTCTTCAAAACCTTCCTTTGAGTGATCTGAAATTCAGGGCCACAGTGATCTGAAAGCATCCATGATTTAAAAAAAAAATAAAAAAAAACGACAGTACTGCTTTAGCAAGTGGATGTGGACAAAAAGCTTTGGAAACATGACCATACCATGTGAAGTCAGCAGAACCCTGCCTTACCCCAGAGACCAAACTGGTGTCCTGGCTATCATATTAGTATAGTATGAGCATTATTGTGGCTATTGGAAAGGTTTGAGTAGGAGTTTATTTGAAAAGTTGGAGTCCTCTTTTACAAGTCATCTTTGATGAACTTACTAGTGTATTTCAAAAGTACTTTTTGGCCAGTATTGAATAAACAAGTTGCCCCTGAACTAGATGGGAAATATCTAAACACATCATCAAGTCCAACAGTATCAAGAGTATCTCTGCTCATCTTTTATTTGCCCTTTAAAATCTGTACAAACAAATGTGAACAGACCCTGGACTGTAAGAATAATATTTTCTGTGGACATACATGGACAGATAAGCAAAACCCCAAGGGAGAAAAACTTGTATTAAAATAAAAATAAGTATCTCCCACAGTTTTATCCTCCTTTGCTTACTGGGGTTCCTTTATTTGATTTTGAGATAAAAGTAGTTTAGATTCTCAGGAGATTCTGATTAAGAGTTGGAAAAAAAGTATTCATACCTATATATCTATTTATCAGTTTGCCTGCCTATCTATCTGTCTATCTATCCTGGTTCTGAATACTCCAGCCATAATTAATTGACCTTTGTGCCTGTCTGGGGTTAATGATATTTGGAATAAACACCAACACCGAGCCATTCAGGATCCCCTGGGAGAAAACCCTCCTCCTCATTGGTCAGTGATAATACTGTGCTCACAGCTTCTGCTCCCCTTCAAAAGCCCATATCTGAAGCTGTGAAGGACTGTCTGGGATCTGACCCAACTCTTCTCTGCCCCTGAGCACATCGTGATCCTGCTGCTGGGGCAGCTGTTGGCTCCTGTCCATGCTGTGTGTCAGTACCTGTAGCTGACAGTCGTGGGAGCTTACGAAGGCACCTGATGGTTTCTTGGTAGGAAAACAGGGTGGAGTGTGTGCAGTCAGTTTTCATGTGCGTACTGTAGAGGAAGAGTAATGAGAGGATTCCTGTCTCCGTGTTAGTGTCTTCAGGGACCTGTTTGTGCTTGGATCCTAAGGAATCATTACAAAGTGGTCTGCAGGTTTGGCATAAACTCTGAGCTTTCTTCCTTTGCCAGATCTTCAGCAGACAAAGTCCTGTCTTAGTGGGACAGCTTGGAGGAACTTCCTCTTGCTTGTGAACCTGCCAGCATGTGTGTGTGTGTGTGTGTGTGTGTGTGTGTGTGTGTGTGTGTCAGCGCCGAGATGCACATGCCAAATTGTACACAGTGCCTCAATTCAGCCCAACAGGTTTTTTCTGTTTATACTTAACAAGCCTTGAACAGCAGGAGGAAGCCTTAAATATTTCCTTTTCTTCTCACAAGCCCCTTCTCTAATACGACAAAATCACTGGAGATGAAGCAGGGTATAATTCAAATAGTTAGATCGAGGACCTGGTTTGGCTTGATCTCACTTGGAGAATTTTTAGTTTGGGCTCTACTAATAAAGGCTGGGCAGTTAAGCCGGGAGCAAAAGGCAGGGCAGCAGTTCCAGTAATGCTGCGTGTGGGGAAAGTAGGTCAGTGCCGGCTCTTCTAGCCCCTCACTCCTCAGTATTTTCCTACCAGTGACAATCAGGTTGAAACTGCCTTCAAGGGCAGCCTCAAGGAGGTGGGGGAGAGATCAAAAAGATAGCAATTCACGTGCGGGATAGGAGTGGGCTGCCATGCCCTGGAGCCATTGTTTGGGGAAGTTAAAGGGAATCTAGTATGTAGACCGACCTCAGTTCTGCCTCTTTTTCTGCGCCTGGCTGGCTCCCTCCTGCCCTGAGAATCTGAAGCAGCATTCTATAAAGCGGCAGTTTCAAGTTCTGTTTTGTTTTCTCCCGGTAAAACACACATGGGACACACTCCCATGGGCATATCTAGATTACATGCTGCGGCACAGATAAATCAGGCTGTGGGTTGGGAGCACTTCCCAGTGAAACTCCACTTCTTTCTCTCCCACTCAAGAAAGCATACCTCAGTACAAGTAAGTGTAAGTGTGAGACGGTACTCTGTATCCTCAGCCCTTGGCACAGGACTGGCCTATAAAAAACCATCACTGTTGAGTTGATTCTGATTCATAGCGACCCTGCAGGACAGAGTAGAACTGCCCCATAGGGTTTCTGAGGAGTGGCTGGTGGATTCGAACTGCCGACCTTTTGGTTAGCAGCCAAGCTCTTAACCACTGCACCATCAGGGCTCCAGATTGGCCTATAACAGCTGCCAAATAAATACTTAGAAAATGAAAGATAGCCTTGAATCCACAGTAATTTGTATTTTTTTAGAAGTCATTTAAAAATCCTAGCATTTAACCATTAGTAATTAATCCCAATAAACCAGCAGAATCTTGTGGTTGCCAATGACTGTTGTAATGGGTTGGTCAGAAGTAGGGCTTCGAACCAGTTCTTCCCAGTTCAGTCATGGTCGTGGAAGTGAACCCGAACAAACCTGAATTTTTAAAACTGGGGTAAACTGGAATGATAACCAAAATGGGAAGAATTTTGGGTCGACGCCCTGCTATAAACCTAATCTCCCTCTTAGAAAATAAGGGCAGTTTACACATTGCATAGCAACCAAATCTCTTGCTCATGGGAGCCCCACTTAAAGATGGCGGCTGACCACACCACTTTGAATGTGTGTTGCTCTTCACAGTCCTGCCAGTAATCCAATCTGATGCATCAGGTACCTGAAAGGGCTCACTATGCCACTACCAAGTCTCCCATTCCATGGCTTTGACCCATAATTTTTCCCATTCCAGTTATCATTACGCATCACCCAAATTGTAAAAATTTAGGTGTGTTTCAGTTTCACTTTGTTGGCCATGACGGAACTGGTTTGAACCGGTTCAAAGCCCTGGTCAGAAGCAATATTTGTTACCATTTTTATAGGCTCTTAAAGTAGTTTTAGCTCTGTAACTGATAAAGGCA
The DNA here is from genome assembly GCF_000243295.1 of Trichechus manatus latirostris. Classification (NCBI taxonomy): domain Eukaryota; kingdom Metazoa; phylum Chordata; class Mammalia; order Sirenia; family Trichechidae; genus Trichechus; species Trichechus manatus. The sequence goes on from NW_004444017.1 coordinate 4,678,100, forward strand.
AGCACAGGAATTATCAGTCCTGCCACTTGACTGACAGCACTATGTGGATAAACTTCTAATATTTCCCAGGAAGGAACTTTAAGAGATTCTTAAGCAGAAGACCAGGGAAGAGATAACTCTTAATGTTGCCTGACTACCATAGACCCTTTGGGCACCCAACCCCAGCCTGTGCTGATGAATGTTTAATTCCAAGTTCTTCCACAGTCAAGAATAAGATTCTCCTATCGGAGCCAATCAATCTGTATGCTGAGCAAGTGATCCAAGAAGCTGGACTATATGAAGAAGAATGCAGCATCAGGATTGGAGGAAGACTCATTAACAACCTGTGATATCCAGATAACACAACCTTCCTTGCTGAAAGAGGACTGGAAACACTTACTAATGAAGATCAAAGACCACAGGCTTCAGAATGGATTACATACACCTCAACATAAAGAAAACAAAAATCCTTACAACTGGACCAATAAGCAACATCATGATAAATGGAGAAAAGGTTGAAGTCGTCAAGGATTTCATTTTACTTGGATCCACAAACATCGTCCATGGAAGCAGCCGTTAAGAAATCAAACGACCTATCACATTGGGCACATCTGCTTCAAAAGACCTTTTTTAAAGTATTAAAAAGCAAAGATGTCACTTTAAAGACTAAGGTACGCCTGACCCAAGCCATGGTATTGTCAGTCGCCTCATATGCATGTGAAAGCTGGACAATGAATAAGGAAGACTGAAAAAGAATCGATGCATTTGAATTATGGTATTGGCGAACAATACTGAATATACCATGGACTGCCAGAAAAATAAACAAATCTGTCTTGGAAGAAGTACAGGCAGAATGCTCCTTGGAAGCAAGGATAGCGAGACTTCGTCTTACATACTTTGGACATGTTATCAGGAGGGACCAGTACCTGGAGAAGGACATCATGCTTGATAAAGTAGAGGGTCAGTGAAAAAGAGGAAGACCCTCAATGAGATGGATTGACCCAGTAGCTGCAACAATGGACTCAAACATAGCAAAGATTATGAGGATGGTGCAGGACTGGGCAGTATTTCGTTCGGTTGTACATGGGGTCACTCTGAGTCGGAAATGGCTCGATGGCACCTAACAGTAATATCGGAGCCAAATTTGGGGCAGTGTGTCATCTCACTGATGGTGGCAACTTTGAAAGCTAGAGCTAGATCCAGAAGAACACTGCCCACTATATTACCTGGGGTGCCTCAGGAGAGGGGATGGAGATGAGGATTGAGAAGCAACTTTGCCCTATCGTCCAAATTTTTCTATTTTGGATGATTTTTTAAATAAGGATTTTTTTTAAAAATAATACTTTGTTGTGTTTTCAGTGAAGGTTTACACAGCAGTTTAGATTCCCATTCAACAATTTCTACACAAATTGTTCATTAATATTGGTTACATCCTTCATAGTACATGAACATTCTCAATATTTCCAGTCGGGTTGTTCCATTTCCATTAATCTAGTTTCCCTGCCCCCTTACATCTCATGTTTGTTTTAAATTGTTGACTGTTTGGTCACATACAGATGTTTTTTTTTTTAAAGATGCACAGTACTCACAGGTGATACTCTTTATTTTGTGAGCCAATTTGTTATTTAGCTAAAAGGTAACTTCAGGGACTAATTTCAGTTCAAGGTTTAAAGAGTATCTCAGGGCAATAGTCTTGGGGAGTTTTCCAGTCTCAACCGGTCCAGTAAGTCTGTTTTTTGTTTTGTTTTGTTTTTTAAGGAATTTGAGCTTCTGTTCCACATTTTTCTCCATTCTATCAGGGTTCATCTGTTGTGGCATGATCAGAACGGTCAGTAGTGGTAGACAGGCACTAACTAGTTCTTCTGGTCTCAGGGTAGATGAGGCCATGGTTCGTGTAGACTAGTTTCTTTTTTGAGTCTTTGGTTTCCTTCTTTCTCTTTTGCTCTGGACAAGTAGAGACCAATAGCTGTATTTTAGATGCCCGCTAAATTAGAATTTTTTAAATAAGGATTTACATGTCACTTTTTAAGAACAGCCTTAAGTAGGCATATTTTAGTGAAAATGTATTTTAAAAAACCATGAGGGAGATTGCCTTCATCTACACTAATGATAATTATCATTCATCTGGCCACCACTAGCTGAAGGAAACAGAATGTAAGATTGGGACGATTCTGGGAAATTGTGGCTGTTGGGAGGTGCCTGGGATGGACTTGGAGGGCAGAGCAGGGAAAGAAGAGAACTATAGAGTCAGGAGCAGAGAGACATCCAGTAGGATCTGTGGATGCTGGATTGAGATGGTTAGGCATGGGAATGGTGGCTAAGAGAATTAGGTGAAGCAGATGATAAGTGTGCCCAGAAATGATGGAAGATGAGTAGAGAATTTTAAAAATATGAAGCAACACAAAAAGACTAAAACAATTGGAGCAGGAGTTAGGTGTTGACCTTGGTTGTTAAGAGCATGAGAGGAGATAGAGAAAACACTGTAGAGAAGAGGTGAGGCTCCACTTCTCTCTGTAGGTTATCCTGTTTGGTGCAGTCTGGAGAAGCTAGTATTTCATATCTTCTTTGTGGGCTCAAGGGCACTCCCCAACTCTTCTAGGTATGCCAGTTAGACACAATGAACTTTGACCAGATGCCATGTCAACATCAAGATACAACTTCCTTCTCTCCTAAACCTTGAGCACAATTTTCTTTTGGTTAATTTGGAAGTGCATATGCTATACTTCTTAATTCTGATTCTGTTCATCTTGTGTTTTGAATGGAAAATTAAGAAAATAGGTCTTACAAAGGGTTTTTAGATACCTTTGTGATCGAATGGTAGTCTGAAAGATGCTTACATTCCAAAGTACTAAAATTTTCAACTGCCCTGGAAAATCTGAGGTGCACTGTAGCCACAATTTGTCAAATTATCATTTCCAAATTGCTGTTTTATTTTTTCCCAAACTGGTTTTGATAGGAAGGGCAACTTTTAAAACAAGCAATACATTATTCAATATAGTACATTAAAAGGGCAGAGAAGTATAAGAATAATGAATACCAAAGTAATGGTGATTAGCAAAGGCAAGAAGTAAATGGGCATTCTGAGTAGTGATTTAGGAAGTCTGTCCATGAGAGGAAGCTTTGGAACAACTCTCCCTGAAATGCAGGCCTATCTCACGATTTGTTCCTTATTCAAGAAGTCAGGCCACTTCAGATTTTACTTTAGAGATATTCCATTGGTGCCCTTGAATGTAACACTTTTAAAGAAGTTCATCTTCATCTAAAGTAGGGTTAAGACTATTCACCTCTGGAGAAAACTGTGAGAACAGTTTTGGGATAACCAGCAGACGTGATTGAGCAAGCCCGTCTATCATTATTTGTGGAGGAAGGCCCAGAGAGTATGCCCTTATTGCTGTCTAATTTAGGGTAACTACCTGATCCTCTGCTCTAATAACACCCTCCAAAAGAAGTGTGACAGCCAGCATAAAATAGTAATGTGATATTTGCATTAAATGTTAAATGTAATACAGTGAGTTAACATAAGTACATGTAATATAGTAAGACACAAGTGACTTGTGTCTCTATCCATGAGGGAGAACTGAAAAATCAATAAGGCAAGATATATCAATAAGGCATTTACACTGATGAAAAACAGACCATAGTTCTTTTTTATTTGTAGTTATTGTTTTTGACCAAAGGTATTTTAGGGACTTTAAAGAAAGCGCCTGAAAAACTATTACTTAGCTTGGTATTTAGTTTGAAATATATGCTGACTTTTAACTTCTAGAGCTGGACAGTCTAATCCTTGATTATTCCAGAATGAGTTTAGGAATTGGTAATCATTTCCTTTTTACTGGGTATTTACATATATCACTAGCCAGCTAGGATTAGAAGGATGAGCAGCCTCTCTGTGCTCAAACACAATGATGAGAACACTTAGGGCCAACCTGCAATGTTCATCTTTAACAATTAATCCTTAATGCATTTATGTGCACATGACATCAGAGAAGGGCCTTCATAATACACAGAGAAGACAAACTCCCTTCCATAATGTACATTCTTAAAGATTCCAAACAGACTAATGAAACTGGTTAACGCTTTATATTTTTATCCATCTTTCCCCGAGAGTAAGCAATAGCAGTTTCATGGATATTTGCTCAGTGTTGAGGGGAAGGGTCAATGTGTATAAATAAGAAGGATATCTGGCAAGGTTGGGAACATGACCTCTTGCCCTCCAAAGCCTGGGAAGCCCAAGTGAATGCCCCCAATTTTCGCAGTGTATGGACACAGTGAGAACTCTCCCCTCTGCATACAGAGCAGGGTTAGAGGTTAATGAATGAGTGCTCTCCCCACACACAGGATTCTGTTCCATGGTGGTTTTATAAATCAGGGCTTAGATAGGGTCAGAATAGGACCTGCATATTGCTTCCAAACTCTCTAAATCTTTTTGAAGTGATGGTGTTCAGAGATGACATCCTTCTACTAGGGAAGGGAGCAAGGAAGGCTCTCGTGGCTGGAGAAGTGGATGACTACTACTGGCTCAATATGTATAAACACAGGACCAAATGGAAAACAAAGGGGCGGGGGAGGTCCTTTCTGCCCCCTATTCTTCTCTAGTAATCCCTTAAAAAATAATTGCAGACCCAAACCTCTGGCCTCCAGCACATTTTCCACTTGATTAGAGGCCTTTGTGAGGTAGGGAAGGGGACCTGCAGACTTGTACATTGTGCTGGGGCCTGAAACGTCCAGCTGGGATTTTTTTCCATCAAAAGGGGATTTTAGTAAAACCATTATCAGGGGCTTAAAGGAGAAAAGCTGTTGAGCAGCAAGTGAGGGGGTAGATTAGCATTAGTGGGCTTGGTTTTGGCACTGGTAGATGGGTGGGAAGGTGTTCCCAGCCGCTTGCACACAAGCTCCTTAGTTTCTCTGCAGGTTCCTGGCAGGTGCAGAGGTAGGAATGAACACAGGAGCAGGAACTAACGGACCCCAAGGCTTGGAAATGGCATGTGGAGGCTTTCATTCTGGGGCATCAATTGGAAGGCAACCCAAGTCAGTGAGGATTGCAAGGTATTGCTTGGTAACTGCTTGGTAGCTTGTAAGAGGACATAAGACTTGCTTCATTACAAGTTAGGTACATCCATGTCACCTGGAATCACCCACTGATAACATTCTCTGTTCCCTCTCAGCAGTCACCATAGATGACAACAAGAAATCAAGAAATTACATTAAAGGGCAAATGAGCGCCTGTATGGAAACCTTTATTTTTTGGAGGCTAGGTAGGGGGAGGGGCTAGGAGTGCGGAGGAAGGTTAAGAAAGCAGCAGCAATGGCTGCCCAGTCTGGAAATAAGTAGTTAGGCTGTGTGGCTTTGCAAACTGAGCTATGGGAGCCGTCTAGGGTGAGGGTTTGGGGAATGTTACCTGAAATAGAAACTTCTGACTTCTTGGGATTAACAGAGCTGTAAGCTATACCTTCTTCACCAAAATGGAACATAGGAGTCTGAGTCATGTGGGGTTGATGGAGAATATTCAAGCCACCAGAGCCAGCTGCTGCCTGAAGGGCCCTGTGAGGAATCCTGCACAGTCAGCCTGCACTGGAAACACGTTTTCTATTTCTCTCTGCATATGCTATGTCGTTGTAGCTTGTTTTCCCGTAAAACTGGGATAATGGATAAAACATAACTTTTCTTCTGACTGCCGTGAGCGTGCGAGTGGTTGGCGGCCATGGAGGGTCAGGCCGAAGTGACAGCTCCATTTCTTTGAGTAGAATATTTTCAGGCTTGTCGTGGCTGTCGCCTTACAGAGATCTCGGTCACCGGTTCATACTCAGGCCAGCCTAGTGACCCAATTAATTGGAATTTTTGTTTCAAGTCAAAATTCAAACAACCAAGGAAAAATGAACCTGTCTCTTGAAAACATAGGTCAGCCCAGGAAAGCTGTTTCTTAGAGGCTGCAAATCAGAGAACAACCCTTGTAACTCCTTTTAAGGACCACCTTTAGAAATTGCTCATTTAATTTTGTCATTTATCTTTATTCTGGCTCCTCAGCCTGACCTGTGTCTTCTCCCTCTTCAGCTTTGTATGGAATGATTACATGTTCTCTTTTCTTTCCTCTACAACCTCTTTTTTTTTTTTTGATTCAGTTGTTTTTCCTGAATTCATCTTCGTTCAGTATGGTCACCAACAATGGCATATTTCAGCTCTGGTTTCCATAAAGTTGCCCAGGGAGATTTTTCTGCTCGTGTAAAGCTTTCATGAATGGTTCCACGAATAGTAATTTGCTTCATGGCTAGGCCCTGAGTTCCAGAAGCTTTCTCCTTCTTTTCTTTCATTCTTTAACCAGAAATGATCCCTACCGAGTTAATGAACTGTGACGGGTCCAGCGAGTGCAGCTTGCTCGAAGTATCCTCAGGGGGTATCCATCTTCCACCTTCTAATTCCACATTTGCACCAACTGCCCTCAGATCCACGCTTTGATTTCCTGAGACCAGATAATCCAGTGCCAAGAGGGCAAAATTCTCCCTCCTCCCAGCCTGTTCTTTATTGTGACATATTATAGAATCTGCCAAGTTCACTCAGAAGGTTTTTTTCCTTCCTTTTAATTTTTGCTACCTTATCTTAATATTTACTTTACATAGGAGGAATTTAGGTCATACAAACAACCTCACTTCTTTATCAGGTCTCTTATTTTCAGTTTCATAGACTCCTTTAGATTTTATGAAGATGTCTATCTGGGCAGTAAAGACACTCCTTTTAGTAATTAAAAAGAAACAAAAATAAATACTCATAAAAATTAAAAAGAATGTTTTCCTCAGAGGACCTCTAGCATTTTTCATGACAGAAAATACACTTAATTTTTTTATAACAAAAAATGCTAGCCCTTTTGCTTTTGATGTTAAAATTGATAACTCCATGGATGACTAAAAATTTTCCCCATTTGTTCTCCCAAACTTTCCAAATGTGGCTAACAGGATTTGTAAGTATGAGATGGCCTTTAAGAAGAACTAGAAGCTGATGTTTGATTCTTGAAGACTCCAAAAACAGAGAGCTGCTAGCTAAATCAGGGAACCTTTGTGAGCGGGCTGCATTGTTACTTTGCTCCCCCCAAAAAATGCACAGCTTACCTGGGCTCGTGGGTGTAACTTCACTGATATTTTAAAATTTAATTTCATCTTTTCAGCAATGAGAAGAATCGAAATTCTTCTCTTGTCAACTCTTATACCCTGGGGAAATTAAGAGGGAGGACTGTTGGGGGGTGGGGTGGGTAGGTGACCGGAAGGGATTTGTTAGATGGGAGGAGGTAGGGTTCGCCATTGGAAATAGCCTCCAACTCACAGACAATGCTGCCGCCTGCTGACAAAACACAGGACTTGCAGATTTTGTGGATAAATTTCATCTTTCCTCTTCCCATCTTCTACATTGAAGAACACATATGTAGAGCTTTTCTTTAAGCTCTAATTTTGCTGCCTTTTATTGGATCTTAACGTAACTTTCATAAACTTACAGTAACGAAAAACACTGGGTCGGACTCCTAGCTACCGCTCATACTGGGTCAGACATAACCCAACAGGGAGCATCTGCATTACAGCAGGGAGGATGAATCATGCATGGGTGGGTGGGAGTTTTATTTTGGGGGGTGGGCACATAGAAGGTCAAGGAACAGTCCAGGAGGAGACAAAAACTGTCTCCTACCTTTCAATAATGTGTAGCCTTTGACATCTACCTTCTAACTCCTCCCCCCACATTTTTAGTTCTAAAGGAAGCAGTGATGAAGCTGCTAAATCCTGGGTATTTGCTCTAGTGGATTTCTGCAGCTCCTCTTGTGATTCCATTGAAAATTAAGGCTCTTCTGTGTGGGAAAAAGATAGGCCAGCTGCCTGGCTCTGGGTCACACTGCTGATTGTTGCCATTCGACTCTCAGCACAATGGCAGGGCATCTGTCTCAAGTGCACAGACGTCAGCGAGGGCTGGAAGAGCCTCTCATCTACTCTGGGCCCTGAAAATGTGAAGAGCGCCTCCACTCCCTACAACTACAAGCCGTGAGCCTGGTGAAGTTCAGGAGGCCACAGAACCGAGCCACACCCTTCTCCCAGACTCCTGACTTGGTCCAAATTTTGTACATTTGGAATGAACTAGAAGTGCTAGAAAATACCACTTTAATTTAGCTGGACTTTCACACCGTTTGCTTAAGGCACACCTACTGGCCATCTTTTTTTGTGCGTGTATGGTAGTTCACAGCATTGAGTTATGAGCTCTGAAATCAAGGTTTAAAACATGGGCAGTAAGGGTGGAAGGCACTAACTAGTTGTCTTCTAAGAACATTACAGATTTGATGGGTTTAGCTGTTGCAGTTCCTCCCTTATTTTACCCAATCTGTACAGTTTTAGCCTCGGCAATTTTTCTAAAGATTCTAAGGAATATCAGGACTCTTTTTTTTGGCTGCTCCTTATCTGGAGACCACTTCTCAAAAAGCTTTGCCCTGGGCTGGAAAATAGAAGCAGGTAGCTATTCCTACAACAAACGTGCACATAAACAATGCTAACTTGGGGAAGATTTCCTAAGGATAAATATTATGGATGTTTATAGTATATATTTTCTCTCTTTTTAGATGAGGAAAATAATGCTTTCCAAGCCATATTGAGTAAGCCCATACTATTTGAGAAAAATTAATTTGGTCTCAAAGAACTATTTTCCCACACTCCGATTCCAGTATCTTGGTTCCATGATAGAGTAGTAACTGACAGACAGCTGTGTGCTAGGCCTGATCCTCCTGGAGTGTGGATTACGTAAATCGAGAACTAATAAACATAAGAGGGTGCGTGGTAGTAACAAATTAGACCCTTTCACTCTTCCTGGACAAGAGGGATTTGTAACTAAAACATTTGTGAAGTCAAGCCTTTTTACCCCTGAATGAAAAGAAAATAGCTAGTGTTCTTACAACAGATTCTACTTTATAAAAGGATTCCAAGGATTCTTGCAGAGTTGTGTGACAGATATTTGTAGCGTTAAACGTGTGTAGTTCTTAGCTTTGAGGCTATCACAAGCATAGACTTCCAGCATTTGTACTTCTGATCACTATTTGCGACAAAGCAGTGTTTTTGAAACTGGCTCAAGTCCTCTGAGGACAAGAGGTGACAGATTTGACACTACTAGCTACTTCAGTCCCTGACAGCCCATTTGTCAACTTGCACTGGTTTTCATTTTCTTAAGTAACAGTGTATATGATGCTTGGAGACCATATCTAAGAAAATTTGCATAATTTAATGACTATTGAATAGTAATAATAACTTTCAGCAACTTTTTAACTCCCGCCTTTCTGAAGAGAGGGGTCAGGGTGGGGCTTTGCAGTGTCTCGGGGAAAGATCAGAGTGCTGCCTGCATGCTGATCATGCTCTGATGTGGTCGTGAAGGTCTAGAGCAGCCTCAGCTCTGAGACTGACTCCTTGTTTCACTCAGGCAAAATCTTTTCAAACTTGTCAAGCCTCTTTTCCCCTTTAAAAATTTAAATGTACAATGTCTTCAAGAATTCGGAATCTTCAATTTTTGAGGCAGAGAAACTGAACACTATTCTATGACTAAATTATTCCAGCAGACCACATTCATATTCCTGACATTGTCTTACCTGGGTTTCTTTGCTGCTGGCTCCAGAAGACCTAATTTTTTCTTCCCTTTGTAATTGGGACTCACTACCTTCTGCTATCACAAATAAAAGCCAACTTGCAAGGATATGTGCCATTTCTCCCTAACAACTAAAGTAGAAAAGTAATAAGAAAATGATAACTTATGTCTTCTTTTCTAAGAAAATGTGTATGCATTTCCAGGTTAACAAACGGCAGGCTGAGGAATTCCACTTCCATTTTGTTTTATTTGAGGGTGGTTAAGGCACCCTACTCTAGTGCTGTACAGTTAAGATCTCAAGCTTACTCTTTCTTGCACCTTAACTGGAAGACTTGGCATTACAAAGTACCAAATGTTCTGGGCTGGTACAGGCAACTCCACAGGCAAAATCAGAGCAATCCCTGGAAAAGAGGAAAACACTGAAACTGATCATTTGTGGACACTTAAATTTACCAATTGTCTAGAAATACCCGTTTTGCATTCAAGTGCTGCCCTTATTCCAGTTGTGCACATACCTTTGATAAATTGTAAGTAAATTAATAATACTTGATATTGATCCAAACGAATATGAATTTATCTCATTAGTATTACAGCAGTTTTTAAAAAATGAAATAAATATGTGGTCCAATCATAAGCTTAGGCATTAATCCTGTGTTTACCCATGAATCACATTATTTCATCAAAAAGCCTCACCCCTCTGACTCCTCAGGGGTTCACAGTGGCACAAAATTTAGGTCTTGTTCTCTACTAAAGGGATAAAATTAACTTTTTAAAGGGGTGATGTTTGATGCAGGGAAGAGAAAGACAACAGAGAGAAGGGACCACTAGATGACTTATATAGCCCCTCCCCTTCTACAGTCAAACACAGCTAAGATCAGAGGCCAGGGGCTTTCCCTTTCATGGGCTGGGAAGAGACAGTTGTCAGAAGCTGCATGAGGTCTTGGTTTTGTTTTACAAGTCTGATCTTTTAATCAAAAAGCTCTTTTTCTTTGGGAACACAGTGGTCCCCAGGGGCCACTACCCTTTCCCCCTCTTTGAAAACTTGAGTTCAAATTCTCAGTCAAAAGTGAAAGGTTTTACTTATATTGCAAGACCAGCATCTACCTGGTAGTCGCTGCAGGAAAACACCAGGATTTGGGTGAGAGGCCATGCTTCAAGTCACCATCCTCAGATCATATGTCCTTTAAGAGAAAGTTCTTACCTTTAGAAAGAAACTCCAATAAAAGGAAAATTTACTTTTTCAAAGGTTTGTTGTTGTTGATTTAAGTTGTGAAAAAATATGACCAGTTTGAGTTTTCTTCACTATTTTAAGGATGTACTGGTACTGTCTTTTAGTTTTGGTAAATGTAATAGGCAAGCATCCTTGTCACTGTTGCCAAATGTGGAATAAATCAAATGGCTCCCCCTTCCCTCCAAAGCTAGAACTGAGGAGTTTAGCAGGAACCAGTCCATGGCAGGGAGAATTAGGCAACAACGAAGCACTCCTTCCTATCATGGCCTTTAGGGGGCTGCAGAATCAGACTGAACCCCACAGTTGCATTTACTATATAGACTATCTTTTCAGTACAGACATTAAAGTGCTACCGACCAATGAATGAGACTTAGGAAAAAAATGTATGTGAAGCCCTTTCTTTACTACTACCCAAACAGCTTCTAGATGAGGTTTATTACTTCTGGATGATAAGATTTATACAAAGTTTTATTTTGGTTTTTCAGTTTCGAAGTTTCAACAAATACCTGAATCAGATTTTTTTTGTTCTTCTCAAAATTGCCTTGAAGTGCCTTTTTATCTTTTGTACAACCCAGAAATTATGTCAACTCATTTTCTTTAGTGCTTTTATTCTTTAAAAGAATTTCTTTCCATTCCTGTAAGCAAGAACCTACCAAGAACCCACCCTTACTCCCTTTGAAGTACCGTATTTTTACGCAAATAATGGGCGCCTTCTATATTTGCCAACCATGACCTCCCCCCACAAGCTATTTGCTTAAACGCGCTATGCTAATTTTTTTACAGCAACATGTAAAAAAAAAAAGATGGAATAGTGGCTTATGAAAAACCTCATGGGGGGAGGACGAGGTTGGCAAACAAATGTAGAAGGCGTGCGTTATTTGCGTGAAAATACAGTAGTGCCCTGTGGCAGACGTGTGGGTATTGGTTTCACTTCTGTGAGGATCATCTGACTGGCAACCAGGGTGTGATCAGGACTAACTAAACCTTCTCACAGAGCAGAAGGGTGCTTGGACTTCAGAACCAGCCCCAGGTTTGAATCCCAGCTCCCTCACTCCTGCTTGGGTAACTTTAGGCAAGTATTGTGCCTTATCTGTGAAAAAAAAGGACACCTGTTTCAGCAAGTGGCTTTGAGGATGAAATAAATTTACAAAGTATCAAGCAAACCATAGATTCTCAATACATACTCATTTTCTTCCATCCAAAAAGCCTGAAACATAAGCAGTTGACCTTGACTAAAGAAAGTGGTTTATTCTTTTCTAGAGACGCTCCAGACATTATTCTTAAGCATGTCCAGTTCAGGGTAAGGATCCTAGGCCCATGATCTTAACTTTCAAACATTAATTTACCAACCTTTAGTCAAGCTTATACTTAACTGTTAAAGCAAAAAGCGAAACAAAAATGCAGGAAAAACTCTTTGGGGTTATAGCTGGTAGGATTATTTTGTGTATTAAAATGAAGAATTTGAGCACAGAGCCTGACTTAGGAGGAGCTCAAATTTTTATTGACTGACTCTGTAGAGCCATGCCATCTCTTGGAAGAAAAACAGGCTAAGAACCTATAGCCTATGTAACCTTCACGTGTGTAGTGTCAAATGCTAAACTGAAAAGCTGACCCTAATCCAGAGTCCCTACTTCTTACTAGAGCTCACACATCATTTTCTTCTTTTTTTTATTTTTTTGTTCTGGGCAATAAGCATTGTAACCTAAGTGGGAAGAGAGAGATCCACACCTTCCCCAAAGAAAAGGAAGATGGATCTAGTGTCAGGCTCAATTAGACCCAATTGTGATGGCTCCCCAAAAAGGAACAATCCAGCTTTTGTGACAGGTTCAAGCAGAAAGCTTAGAATTTTACAAAACAATCTTACCCCTGGGCTCTAGCCCTCTTCCTGGAAAGAGGGGCCGATCCAGGAAAGTTTCATACTACTCTTTATCGGCTCTAGCTGGAATCAGTACTTTTATGTAAAAAAAAAAAATCTCAGAAACGACTAAGAAAGACCTATGTGAAACCAAGAATATGAATTACTCCACTGTTAGAGCACTTATACTCTTAGGTTTCCACAGCACAACCACGGGGTGTCAGATTATTTAGTTACTGTCTACCAAGGGGGCCTCTGCCAGAATTGCCAGTATTCATTTCTCTGCCCGAATTCAGTCTAAGAACCCTCAACAGAGGAGAGCAAGTGGCCAGCCTCAGCATTGGAAGTGCTTAAAATGCAAATGTGCAAGAACTCCTGGCCAACCTCCCCATCCCCCAGGAAAGTGCTTAAATACTGCCAGGCCTGGAGGGGAATGTTAAAGAGGGGTTGAACTGCCCTCCTCCCTTCCACTGGGACCCTCACTCAAACTGTGAGATTCAGTATGCATGACTGAGTGAACGAGCAGCTAGGACAGTGCTCTTTTTAACTTTTCTGCACAATGGCTTCAGTTCCCTCCACCCTTCCACATCCTCCCTGTACCCACTCTAGGGGCAGAGAAACCCATCTTTCTCCCCCACTTCCACATCTCATGACCCACTTTTTCAGCATTTCCTCTATATCTCATTTCCACCCAAAGAAAAACTGGCCACTCTGGGGAAATTTTGACTTAAAATCTGGTTTAAAAAAAAAGTTTCACTTTGTTTAATTTCTTTAAATTTTCATGTTGTTGACAGTTTAAAACCAAAAGTTATATAAACCTCAAGTCGAATCACATATCTGGGGTGGGGGGGAATTTGGATGTCAGTACTAAACCTTATACAGAATAAACTTTTAACTGTGAGCTTACAACACATAGGATGCACCAAACTACACCTTATTTCCTTTCAGTTCAGAACACACAAACAGCACCCCTTACTTTGGCATGTACCCAAACACACAATGCCTTAAAAATAATTCACAGATACAAGGTTGTTTTTTTTTTTTCAAAAACATACTTCATATTTCCTCTTTTATTATATAAATATCAGTTTAACCTTTTACTGTAAGAATATAAACGTTTTAAGAGGATCTTTGTTATTATTTATACAAATTCACAAACAGTACAATTACTTGATAAAGGTCTCTGGGTTTCTTAAACTCCATGGTCTCGCATGTTGCTGTGGAGGATTCTAAAAAAATAAACAACAACAACAACAAAAAATCCAACAAAAATATACATCCTACCCAAAAGTGAATTTTTTTTAAAGCCACAAAGTCCCAACCCCCACCAAAATAAAGTCATCTATTCCTCCATTTAGAAACAGAACGTTTTAAAACCCACAAACTCCATTTTATTAACAGAACAGAGATAAGACATGAATTTCAGTCTCCTCCCCTTCATATTACAGCCCCCGGGGGCTCTGCAGGCCAGCCCTGCTCCTCAACTTCCAACAGGAAGCCTCACTGTGTGACCTTACTGTGGGGAAACTTGGAAGAGGGTGAGGGAAGGGCAGAATTTGCATATATAATAATCATTTTCAAGACACAATCTGCATCTCAAACCAACAAACAAAAAAAAAACAGTTCAACTCTCATTTCTCCCACACATTTGTGCTATAAATTAAGTTGAGATTTAGAAACACCATTGGGTCCTCAAATCCCAATGGATAAGGAAAAAAAGAAAATTATAGCCAGAATGTAGAAGTGGGACACACTAGATGGATGGGGGTTGGGAAGAAGCCAAAACAAACAAAAAAAAAAGGACGGACAAACCCAATGGGCATCTTTCCAGTCTAGGCACAAAAATGTTTCAGTCTCAAAATATCTCTCTTGTAGAATTCCAGGGCTTCAGAGAAAAAAGTAAACTAAAACGAGGTAGCCAGACATATATATGTATATATATATATATAAAATTTATATATATATACTGTATAGAATATATTCTGCAGGAAAAAGATGGTACTTAAAAAAGAATTGTGATTTCAAATTTCTTTAAAAGAAAAAAGATAAAAAGAAATGAGCATGAATACCAGAGTACTGTAAAAGGAGAAGTGATGAGAAGAGACTGGGATTAGTTACAGAAGTGGAAGAAGGGTGAAAAGGCCGTTGTAGTTGGGTTTGCTTTTTATACACTTCAGAATAAAAACCAGATCACAGTATTCAAATGAAAGCTAAGTGAAGGCAGACATTTTCCTCAACTCCCCAGGGTTGAAAGGACTAGTCACTCCCCCCACCCCCCATTTCCAAATGCAACGCAGTGGGGAAACAGTAGCTGAATCAGTCCTCCATCCCGTGCAGAGAGGAGTGGGTGGGTGGGTAAGTAGCTGAGTCCATCTCTCCATCCTCAAGGTAAAGGAAAGGGGAGTAGGGTAGGGGTAGCGGTGGAATGATGGGGCCAGGTCAGTTTCCATCCCCAGCTGCAATGAGAATGGGCAGTGGGGAGCGGTGCCAGAGAAGGGAGAAGAAAATGAGCCAAAGGCTGTGTCACTGCCCCCTCTCAGCCACTGCAATGATGTATGTGTAAGTGTACATGTGGAGTGAGTGTGTGGGGAACGGTGGTGGTGAAGGGAAGATGAACAGGGCAGGACAAGAGGAGCTGGTGCTTCCGCCCTCACCTGACCTTCTCACTGTCCGTCATCTGCCAGAGTCCCAGGTTGAGTACCTTGAGGCAGGGCAGCTGCGTGATGCGCTCCAGGCCGCGCTTGGTGATTCGGGTACAGCCGTACAGGTCGATACCAGTGAGCTGGCTCAGGTGCTCAGCAATCAGCTCCAGGCCCTTGTCCGTGATGCGCACACACTGTCCGATGTTGAGCGTGCGCAACCCGTGCATCTGCCGCACCATGCGGTTGATGCCATCATCGCTGATGTGGCAGGAGCAAAGGGAAAGGGACTTGAGGCCGTCCAGCCCCTGAGCTATGTAGGCCAGACTCTGGTCCCCCACCTTGTCACAGAAGGACACATCCAGCCCCGAAAGGCGCAGGCTGCCCATGGCCAGATGCATGATGCCCGTATCACTGATGTTGTCGCAGGAACGCAGGTTAAGGCTGCGTAGACTGCCCATGTGCGACAGGTGCAGAAGGCCGGCGTCCGAGATGCCCCCGCAAAAGCTGAGGTTGAGGAGCCTCAGACCCGTAAGCCCTCGGGAGATGTGCTTTAGAGAAAGATCAGTGAGCTTCTGGCAGTCCTGCAATGTGAGCTGCTCCAGGCCCAAGCAGCCCTCGGCCGCGCTGCGCGTCATGCCGGCCAGGTGCCCGATGCCCACGTCCGAGAGGTGGCGGCAGCTGCGGAGGTTAAGGCTCTTTAGGCGCTGCAGGCCCCACGCGATGAGCAGAAGACCGGTATTGGTGATGTTGCTACAACCCCCCAGCTCCAGCACCTCCAGGCCCTTGAGGTACTGGGCTATGCGGCCCAGGCTGCTATCGGTGATCTGCTTGCAGAGGCTCAGGTTGAGAGCGCGCAGGGAGCCGATCTCCTGCACAAACGCGTGGCCCAGCCCGTTGTCGGTGAGGTTGTAACAGCCGCTTAGGTTGAGGCTCTCGATGTTGGCCATGCCCTGGATCACGTAGCTGAGGCTGCGGCGGAGGCTCAGGATCTGCACCCGGCGGATGCCCCGGGCCTGCAGGCTGGGGAACAGCGACGGGTTGGCCCGGCGCAGGTGCAGCTTGGCCTCCACCCCCCGCCACACCGACTTGTGGTAGGCGGCGTCCCGCCAGGCCGTGCACACCTGCGCCGCGCGTCCCTTGTCCCGGACGTCCAGGTAGCCGAAGATCATGGCCAGCAGCTCGGGGAACAAGCAAGAAATGTGGGTCTCCATCTTCCTCCTCCCCCCTCCGCGGTGCTGGGGGGAGGAGGCGCGGGCCCCGCGGCTCCTGCCCCGGGGAGGCGACGAGAGCCGTTCTCCCTGGCCGCCACCGCCGCCTCGGGCCCAACGGACGGCCCCTCCCCGCCTTCCGGCTCCGGCCGCCGCCGCCGCTCCTCCTCCTGGTCCGTCCGTCCGTCCTTCCTTCCTTCCTGCCGGCTTCGCCTCCCTTCCCTTCCCTCCCCCCGCCCCGGGCTCCGCTTCGTCCTCACATGCCGGGCGGGGAAGGCGCCCTCTCACTCCCAAAGCCCAACCCGGCCCGCCGCCGCCGCCGCCTTCGGTCTAACCACGCAGCATTCGGGCCCCGCCGCTCCGCCCGCTCCGCCGTCTCCGCTCCCACGCCCCCTGCTGCATCCTCCGCCCCCTGCCGCTGCCGCCTTCGCTGCCGCTGCAGCTCCGCTGGCCGGCGAGGAGGGCCTCGGGGGCTGGGGACACCGGGCTCCGGACGCCGAGGAGGCTTCCTGCTGCCTTTGTCTCTCGCCCGCTTTTCAAACCTCCCAGCCCCGGGCCGCCCGCACTCCGCTGCCGAGGCGGGGGGACCAGGAGGCCAATCCGGGCCACCGGGCGGACGTTCCTTTTCCCCCCGCCGGCTGCGGACAGTTGGGAGCTGCCAGCCCCGGCACCGAGGACGCCGCGGCCGCCGCGGCCAGAGCGCGGCTCGGCGCAGACCCCAGGGCAAGCAGGCGGGCCGTGCGTTTGGTAGAGTCCAGGACGTACCCGTCTGCTCCACTGTTCCTTCGCGCGTCCCCTCCTCCCTTTCTTGCTTCCCCCCCGCGCGCGCCGGCGCAATGGTACAAGCCTGCGCTGCCGGAACTGTGAGCCGTTACCCTGGAAACCGAGTTCTTCCTATTCTAGTCGCCCCTGATTTTTAACCCTCTAGGCGCCATTTGAGAGCAGCTGTCAGCAAAGCTCTTCCCCACCCTCCTCCTTTTCACCCCGTAACCCGTTATTGAGCCCTTCCCTCTCTGGGCCACGCCCCAGCCTTGTTACTTCCCTTCTTTGCTTCTGCTATCTGCAGAGCTTTTTCCCTCAGTTTACCCTTACAACTCCTTACCCTTACTTTACACTCTTTTCCATTTATTATCCTTGCAAGACTCTCCTCCCAATAATAGTATTCAATAATCACAATCTCATCTCTCCTTCCTTTTTTACTGTCCCTAATGTCCCTTAACACGTCTCTGCTATCACACTCCCAGCTCCCCATGGGGCTGTTTCCTACTATTCTTTTCTACCCGGTCTTGTGCCTTAAATTGCGAAAATACTCAACTTTATTTATCTTTACCTTAGTTTAACACTGACCATCTCCAATCCTCATTCTTGAATTTTCTAGAATTGTCCAGCACTGCTTCCTTCTAGCAGCTTCACTTTGCTTCCAGACACAGCTGTGTGTTTTCCTGGGTACTTTTACATCAAAACTTCCTTCTACTTCTTGCCTTGTCTTCAGCTCCTGAACTGTTGAGTCCCCTCAGCCTGCTGTGCTCTTAGAAGGGAGGAGCTTCCCCTAAACCTTGTAATTTTTTTTCCTTTAACCTCTTAGAATAAATTGTATGCCCCAATTGTACTGATAGTCAATATATTTGTATGTGCAAATACAAATTTACTTTTTAAAAAAAAAAAAAATAGAATGACTATTGTACTTGATTTAAGGTGGCCCAGCAGATGTCTGTTGGTTCATAAACTGTTTTATGGAACCAGGGCAATATCTCTTCTAGAACGTGGCTTAAATGACCTAGAATGTGGGTCTTAAATGTCCACATGGAGAGTAGGACTTCAGAGTTTCATTTTTACTACACTCCAAGAATTTTTAGATCAGAAGAAATGAAACTCCATATTATTAATTAATTTATGGGCCCACACAACTAGACACAAGACAACCTGGCTGATTTATCTATCAGAAAAGGAAAATGGTTTCATTGATTCTTTGAGGACTTAATCAAGCCTTTGACAGGATCTGTTTTCAGTACATGAGACTGTTAACTTTTGGTCACTTCTCTTTTGCCCGAGACCAACACCACACTAAGTACCCACAGATTCACTAGTAGGCATAATACATTTTACACCAGGCCCACCTCTCCTACTCTTAAATCAGGAAATGCATAAGTAAAAATTCTTACAAGTTTGTTATCTCACCCACATTTCACATGGTGTGAGGCCCATAGATTTTTATAACCTTCCTGAATGACTAACTGTATTGTTAGTCATCCAGATGTCTCCAGATGTGCTGTGGCAATAAGTGTCACAATTCTAAGGTGTATCTGGGCTGATGCTCTATCACTTATGTCTAAAATTTTACCTTAAACTCCACATGAAAGTCATTTTTATTTATTTATTTATTTTTTGTTCTTGGATGTAGATGTGTTTGTGTTGTTGTTGAGGTCTTTATCCAAAGCACCTATAGTGTACCTTAATCCTATTTAACACAAAACAGATATCAGACCATACAAATGGGGTGGATTTTTAGACAGAGAACCTGACCTAAAGAGAAGGGACTTGGTGGTTTTTCTCCTCTAGAAAGGCTATTGTTCTCAAGTCTAAAGAGTCATTCAGAGGAGCCTCAGAGCACTCTCTCTAGAAGTTGGCCTTCTGTACCTAGTAGTTTCTAGAAACACTTTTTCTTGACTTGAACTCTAGAATTTAATTAATACAGAGCCTTTTGTTTAAAGCATTCAAAGATACATCACAAGAATTTCCAGGATATGCAATATGATTATTTTCACATTAGATAAGTAGGAAAATATAATATCAGGAGGCATCGCAGAAAATAAACATTAGCAGGAAAAAAGAAGTGTGGTGTCAAAAGAGCCCTATCCTGAGTCCAGAGACCTGGTGACTTTTTTTTTTTTTGTAATGGTATTGAGGAAATGACTCCCCTTTCTAGGTCTCAAGTTTCCTCATCTAAATCTATGGTGGTTTGACTCTGAGACCATGAGCCTAGAATTGGTTTTTTGTGTCCTTAACCCTATTCCTAATGCAGGACCAAAATTAAGACTATTTTCACGTGCAGTGGCTTCATGGGGGTTTCAGTTTAGGCTCAGATTTGGGGCACAAAAATGTATGGAAGGTATGTACAGACCAGAGACTCTGTCTGGAGAAGATGTATACCAGTGTAGCAGTCCCATGGATAGTGTTCATATTTTAAGGAGAGGTTGAGATTTTTGTATATGATTCAACAAGTTGTAACTAGAATAAAGCTATGAACGTCTGTGTTTAGAAGCCAAAATGATAGCCTTGTGTAGAGAGTCTCTCCAAAGCTTAACCAAGAATTATAAAGAAACTAGATTTTCAGATGGGGTGTGTTTCCACCTGGGTGGGGCCTGGGAAAACTGAACAGCCCAACCCAAAGTTCAGGTTTAGTTAAGGATGTATATTTCCTCATTCAGAAAGAGAAGATCTGCCAGGAAAGATCAGAAGAGATGTGCAGCTCTCAACTCCTCATTCAAGGGAGAGGAGAGGGGAGGACGTACATAGATGCATCTCCAAAAATAGTGGTCCAGAGTCTAGCTTGTGGGTGTTGGATCAAAGATATTAAAATATTTTGTGGGTGTTTTCCTTTAACTCTAATGCATCCAGCACGATGCTTGCTATGTAATCGCATTGAAATCCGGTTGATTCCAATTCCAACTCATGGCCGAAGAGTAGAACTACAGAGTTCTACAGAGTAGCAGTGCTCCACAGGGTTTTCTTGGCTATAATCTTTACAGAAGCCAATTGCCAGGCCTTTTTTTTTTTTGTTACCACTGGGTGGGCTCTAACTCACTACCTTTAGGTTAGTATTAGAGTGCAAACCGTTTGCTCCACTCAGGGACTATGTAATAGGCACTCCATAATTGAACTGAAATGAATGAGATTAATAATAATATCTTTATGAAACACTTAATACCTATCAAAAATTCTTCAAGAGCTCTGGGCAACCAATAGCAATAGATAAATGAGGTTTATAAAATGATGCTTTTCCAACCACTTTAATGTCAAGAGTTTTGAAAGCAACATTCTCTCTACTCCTAAGTATTTCTAAGAAGGAAAGTAACTTGATAGACCCCTTAGTTAGAGAATATTAAAGATAAGAGAGGGTGAGGACTTGATTCACCAACTGCAAATAAAAGATTTAAGCAGAACAAACATTTTAAAATAAAGATGTGAATAAAAGGGAAAAATAGATGAAAATTGTTCTCACATCACTAAATTGCCAGGAACACCTCAAAACATTTTTTTCTTTCTCCCAAACTATTAGTTTGCTGTATCCAGTAAACACAGACCTAGCAACATCTTTATTATCCACCACCATAAAAATAAAAGCTTGAGATCTGGCTTGAGCCCTTTCATTAGGATGACTGTGCACTTTATTGTCCAAACTGGAAACCTCATGAGAGTGAAAACCAAAAAAACCAAACCAGTTGTCATCGAGTCCATCCTGAGTCATGGCAACCCCATGTGTTTTAGAGTAGAACTGCACTCCATAAGGATTACAATGGCTGTGACCTTTTGGAAGTAGATTGCCAGGGCTTTCTTCTGAGGTGTCTTTGGGTGGATCGAACCGCCAACCTTTTCGGTCAGTAGCCTAGTAAAGGGGGTCTATTAATAATCACGCCCAGCTGACAGAGCAAATGGATGAATGATCACTCATTCCTTGAAATGGAGTTGCTGTTTGTAATCTGTAATTTGCAACCTTTGCGTGTTGACGCTAATGTGTTTTCATAATTTCAGGCACTCAGCTAAAGGATTATAAATACAGTAATAGAATAATCCCAAGTATCAGTTATTATTTGTTAATTTTAACAAATACCTTAGGTAGATATGACAGCTGATTAAAAAAAAAAAAAAAAGCTTTGTTGTAAATGTAGCATTACCAGGGCTCTGAACACTTAGAAAGGTAGGTTTTCAATTCATTGAATTGTTCAGGAAGTATTAAGACAAATTATATGCACTGCTCTGTGATCTGAGGGAAACAAAGTATTAAAGATGATGTCTCTGCCTTTAAGGATTTAGGACCATACCTGCTAACAGCAATAGTGATAGCAACAAGATGTTTTCAGTTTAGAGCATCTAAACAGTGATTGATGGGAGGAAGATCTTTGCATATGATAGAAATTTTATTAGGGAACATGCTAAAGTTTTTCCTCACTTGTTTAGAAAAAAAATAAGAACAGTATAATGGTAATCATAATATTATACCTTGGTATGTTTCTTCCATATGGAGGCATTGGTTTGGTTAGGTTAATCTTAAAAATCACCTTTTCAAAGAATTCTTAGCTTTTTTTCCTCAAGAATAAGAAGTCGTTATCCCTAGGTGGTACAAACAGTTAAACAGTCTATTAGTAACCGAAAGGTTGGTGGTTCGAATCCACTCAGAAGTGCCTCAGAAGAAAGGCCTGGCAATCTGCTCTGAAAGGTCACAGTCTTGAAAACCCTATGGACTGCATTTCTACTCTGAAACACATGGGGTTGCCATGAGTCAGAATCGACTCCATGACAACTGCTTTTTTTTAAAAAAACTCTTATTATCTGGAATTGGAATTTGATACCTGAAGTCAGAAAATTTTAGTTCAAGACTTGGACTTTGCTACTGACTATTTTTACAACCAAGATTGCTTTGAAAAATATTTTGTTTTGATTAACTGTCTTTTGCCCAGTTTACCGCTCTCTGACCACAGAGCTTTTTCCAGGCAGAGATGGAAAAAAGGAGACTTCAGAGGGTTTGCCAGGCCTCTCTGGAAACCCCCGGGTGTGTAGGTGGTTTCCATGTGTGAGTCTCCCTTAAGTACCTGGGACATGCAGGGCTCCTTAGCACGCAGGAGATACTCCACCACACATCTGCCCCTGAGGCAGCATTGTGAGCTAAATTTATGCCAGACTTGGCGCCAGAAGCTGTGCATTTGAATCCTCACTCTCCCATTATAGTTGCATAACTTACGGCAGTGACTTAAATTCTTTGAACTTCTATTTCCTCATCTGTAAATGAAAGTAATTCCGGTTCACAGAACTGTTGTGAAAATTCATTGAGAGAAAAAAAATTTATGAAAAGGAAAGGCCTAGAGTAGAACCTGGCACGCAGTAGGGATCTAATACATGCCATTTTTGTTTTTTTTTTTCCTTTATAACTGTACCATGAGAAAAAAAAGAAAAAAAAAAAAACCCACACATATGTGCCCTCAAAATGTGCAGTTATACATTTTCTGACAGTTAAGCATTTAAAACATTTTATTTCCTGTTTTAAAAAAAATATCCAGGTTCAAGGAACAGAAACAAAGCTAACGTGCAAGAGAACAATAAAATGATCTTTCAGTTAGAGCAAGCCACATATCTCTTTGTACCTCATTTCTTCTCTGCAGGTTGAGAATGGTTACAGGTTCCATTCACCCACAAAGAAAGAGTCCAAAACTACTCTGCAGCCAGACAGACCTCCATCCTGTTGCCTTGTATTTTTCATTAGCAACTCTCAAACTTTCTTTTGCTTAGAGCAGTGGTTCTCAAACTTCAGCATGCATCAGAATACTGGTGAAGGTTTATTAAGACACACATTACTGGGCCTTACCACTATAGATTCCCATTCAGTAGGTCTGGGGTGGAGTCAGAGAATTTGCATTTCTAACAAGTTCCCAGATGATGCTGATGCTGCTCCTCTGGGAACACAGCATTGAGAACCAGTGGTAGAACAACCCCCTACACCACCACCACCAGTTGCCATCAGTTCCAACTCATGGCAACCCCATGTGTGTCGGAGTAGAACTGTACTCCCTTTATAGGGCTTTCAGTGGCTGATTTTTCAGAAGTCAATCACCAGGCTTTTCTTCTGAGGCACGTCTGGGTGGACTCAAACCTCCAACCTTTCTTTTGGTTAGCAACTGAGTGCATTAACCGTTTGTATCACCCGGGGACTCCAGAACAACCTCCTAATATCTAGTTAATTTCTTTCTCCTGCTATAGAATTTTTTTTCCTAAATCATACTTCTTAAAGTCTCTCTGTTTTTAGTAAAATAAAAAGAATGTAGAAAAAAACTATGCTTTTTAGATCTTTTGTCTTTTAGATGATAAGCTCTTCTGGTACAAAGACTGAATTTTTTCCTCTGGTGGTATAGTGAAAAGAACATCAATTTTGTAGTCAAATGGATTCTGGGTTAAAATCTTGACTCTGTCGCTTATTAGTTCTGTGACCTTGGACAAGATTTTTTTTTTTAATTGTAGTTTAAATGAAGTTTACATTTCAAGTTAGTGTCCCATACAAAAATTTATACATGTGACCCTAATTGCTGACCCCTTACTGTGACAGCACACTCCTCCTTAACCCCCCTGATTCCCCATGTCCATTCAACCAGCTCCTAACACTCTCTGCCTTTCCATCTCACCTCCGGACAGAAGCTGCCCGTTTAGTGTCTTGTATCTGCTTGAGCTAAGAGGCACACTCTTCACAAGTATCACTTTACGTCCCACTGCCCAGTCCAATCCCTGTCTGAAGAGTTGACCTCAGAAATTGTTTTATTTCTGGGCTGATAGAGAATCCAGGGGCCATGCTTTCTGGGTTTCCTCCAGCCTCACTCAGACCATTAAGTCGAGTCTTCTTACTAGAATTTGAGTTCTGCACCCCACCGTTCTCCTGCTCCATCAGGGACTCTCTGTTGTGTTCCCTGTCAGGGGGGTCATTGGTGGTAGCTGGGCACCATCTAGTTCTTCTGGTTTCAGGCTGATGAAGTCTCTGGTTTATGTGGCCCTTTCTGTCTCTTGAGTTAATACTTTCCTTGTGTCTTTGGTGTTCTTCATTCTCCTCTACTACCTTGGACAAGTTTTTGAACCACTTGAATCCTCCGTTCTCTCATCTGTAAAGTGGGACTAGTTTCTACATCTTGGGAGTTTTGTGAGGATTGAATGGAATAATGCATGTAACCTCCTAGTACAGTTCCTGACCGTAATGAAAATAGTTAATGTTTATTGCGTACTTATTGTGTATTAGGTATTCTTTCAAGATCTTTACGTATATGAATTTATCTAATTTTCACAACAGCCAGTCTTCACAACCTATGAAGAAGGTTCCATTATTATCTCCATTTTACAGAAGAGGAAACTATGTAGCACAGAGAAGTAACTTGCTCAAGATAAACAACTAGCACAGCATGAATTTGAACCCTGTATCAGGTTCTGTAGCCCACATTCTAAATCACTGTTCTTTGCTGCAAGGAGCCTGGTGGTGCAGTGGTTAAAGTGCTTGGCTGCTAACCAAAATATTGGTGGTTCAAACCCGCCGGCCACTCCACAGGAGAAAGATGTAGCAGTCTGCTTCTGTAAAGATTTACAGGCTTGGAAGCCCTGTGGGGCAGTTCTGCTCTGTCTTATAGGGTCGCTATGAGTTAGAATCCACTCGACGGCAACGGGTTTTGGGTTCTTTGCTGCCTTAACGATATAAGTTAAGCGTTTCATCTTGCTAGGATGCCATTACTGGTATGACGCCAAATAAAGTGGGGTCCGTGAAAACAATGGTTAACAATGAATGAAATATTGACTGTACTGGCCGTGGTGAAGTGCAAAACACTTGAAGGCTTTGGTTGATTTGCTAGCCAAAGTAGGGGTGTGTGTGTGTGTGTGTGTGTGTGTGTGTGTGTGTGTGTGTGCGCGCGTGTGTGTGCCCGCGCGCAAAAGAGAGACACTATGTGAATGAGCATGGTATGAGAATGCATATCTTGGATAGATACCATTTTTACACCTCCAGGTCCACAGCTGGATGCATGACTGGCTCTGGCCTTATATAGTCCCCAGGGAATGTGCTTGTGTGTAATCATGTCACCCTCTAGTGGTTACTTCCCTATTAGCCCTTTATCATGAAACAGCCCACTCTTGGTGTCAGTGACCTTTCTTCCAAATGAGATTCGGTGAGCAGAACCTAAGGGAGATTTTGACATAGAATTGTGGTGCTGAGGAAAGAGAAGTATGACCGGGGGCAGGAAAAAAGTGAGGTGTTCTGAACAGAGGGAAAAGTACTGCCAGGAATAATTATTGGTCTACTCCTGGCAGAGAAGATGGGGAAAGCAGGAAAGGCAGAACATCAGGAGAGGAGCAGAATGAAGAAGGAAGAAGGTCTCCAGGGAGCCTCCTGCATATCCATTTTTATCAAGTGCCATTTTGTATTTGTGCAAAGGGGTGGTGCAGTGGTTAAGAGCTACGGCTGCTAACCAAAAGGTTGGCAGTTTGAATCCACCAGCCGCTCCTTGGAAGCCCTATGGGGCAGTTCTACTCTGTCCTGTGGGATCGCTATGAGTCAGAATCAACTTAAGGGCAATGGGTTTGGCTGTCTATTTTTTTTTTTTTAGAGCTCTTTCCAGAGGTTCAGTACTAAGGGCTGAAATGAGAGTGGAGAAGGAGTATTTTTAAACAGTTTCAATTCTCTTTTCCAAGTAGGCACAGGCTGAGGGACTTCCTAGGGCTGACTGAATTCCAAACTTTTACCACCATGGGACAGACAGCTGACTTTTCGGCTTCTCTGTAGCCCAAGGCTGTGTTCTCTCTGCTGGTAAAGGTCATTTTTATCAGGATCTTCATAGGTTTGTCATCTCTTGATAAATATTTCAAAAGGCAAGGAGGGATCGAGATTAATCGTACTCAGAATTGGTTTGTAACTCCACATTAGGCCTGGGACCCTGCTGTTGAAAGCCCACTGAGCCGGAGTTTGAAGGTTATTCCCTTTTTGAAAAGGTGCTGGCGCTAAGCCAGGCTTTGCTGGAAACTCCTATTTGGATGGACTGGAGCATTTACATTTCTTGTATAATGTCCGACCCAGAGGAGTATTAGGGATCGGGGCCCTGTTGCAGAGTTCACAGCCAGGTCTCCTTTTCTGTCACGAGGTTATGGTTAAGCATTTAAAAAAATAGCCAGAATCTCAAGGGGTAGAAGAGCAGAGTCTCAGCCTTGGGAGTGTTAACTATTCACAGCCCAGAAAAGATGGCTAGCAAATAAAAAATCCAATATTTATATCGTATGATACGGCTGCTGAATTATGTCAGTAATGCCAAGTATTGGCTTTGCCCCTGCTCCCTGCCCGCGTAAGGGAAAACAGTTTTTGTAAGCCTGTCCCAGTTTCTTCTGAAGTTGGCAGAACTTGCCTCAGTCTTGGGACCTAGAATTCAGTGAGGTTCTTTGTTGTTGTTGTTTACTTTTTATTTTCAAACTTCACTTTCAGTTTAAGGCCAAAGAGCTCAAGCAACTTACTCAAGTAATCTGCGCCTTATTTAGCAGGCATCTATTTTAACCATTAGGAATCCTTGATTTAGCTGGGTGAGGGACCCTAAAGGAGAGTTTCCAACGTTAAGTAGATGATACTTTTCACTGGGAAGCTGTGAAAGCTCCCGTGTAGACATTTAGTGACAGAGCTTGTTTTTGACACATGAAGAAAGTGAGGCATGGAATAAAGAAGTGACTTTCTCAAGGTGATAGGAACAATCTGGATGGCTTTCATCCGACCGGCAGAACATCTAGGCTTCTCCTCAGGTACCCACACAGCACTGCAGTCTTTGGCTGTTGTTGACTTTGTAGGCAGTGTTTCAATAAAACTCATAGGCCCTGTGAATATAACAAGACATCAGCAAACTATATATATATAAATTTGAAAAAGATTGATGATTCAAACCCACCCAGCGGCTCTGTGGGAGAAAGGCCTGGCAATTACAGTTCTACTCTGTCACATGGGGCCACTATGAGTGGAAAATCTATTCAGGGGCACACAACATACTGCTTGTGCGATTAGGATTGCTAATTGATATAAATAGAAAAGGCTGGAAAAGTAGAAATTTTAAATAGCAAGATTGTGTGTGGGATCCAGGCATGTTAGTGGCTGTCGACGCACTATGAGAAAATGGGATACACAGTCTTTGGGATCCTCTTTCAGCCTGGTTCTCCATTTTCCTGATTTTATGCCCACAAAGTTAAAAAGATTATGGCATACTTTGAAACAAAATATATAAACTAACAAGTTGTCACTGCTGGGAGAACTAAAACCGAATTCGTTTGCATTGTGATTTCATCAACAACGTGTCTTAGTCTGTAACGCTTCACTGTAGAAAATGCATAGGAGACGCTAATAAAATTTAATACATGTTTGCTTCCTTATGCTGCACTTAATATCCTAACCATCATGATTTTCTTTATAAACAGGTCATTTATTAAAGACACCCTGTGAAGTGTCATAAACTGATATAAAGCTGTCACCTTTTTGAATTATTATGCTATTAAAAGAGTGACTGAAAACTAAAGCAAACCCGTTGTTGTCGAGTTGATTCCAACTCATAGTGACCTACAGGACAGAGTAGAACTGCCCCATAGGGTTTCCAAGGACCGGCTGGTGAATTCGAACTGCCAACCGTTTGATTAGCAGCCAAGCTCTTAACCACTGCATCACTAAGGCTCCATATAGCATAATACAGTGCTTCAAATTTGAGCATTTTTTAATTGTTGACCAACATAAAGAATCACATGGTTAATATTAGATCATTTTAAATTATCTGTGGCTCTGGAAAAAACTGGTTGTTCAGTTCCAAACATGGATCAAGTTCCAAACTGAGGTTTGCTTTTTTTCTTCCTTTCAAAAAAAATTCAAGTTTTATTTTTTATCGTGTTCATTTAAATTCTCAGGTAAAGCTGGAGAAGGGAGAATTGAAGACCTGAAAACAGAACAAACCATTGTCACCTTGTCTACCATTGCTGGTCTACCATGGAGAAGAAATGTCTTTCCAAAAAAAAAAAAAGTTGAAGGGGATTAAAAATTTGTAGTGTTATGCAAGAGAAGGCACCCAGATTACATATAAAAGTTAAACTGCTTCACACCCTGTTACTAAACATTAGGATGCAAATATGTGGCCAAAGCAGAGCAAGCCTGAACGTTTTCTTTAATGTTTTTTAAACATTAGGGATCTTGAGAGATCCTTAAACAAGTAGAAAATTCTGTCTTGAATGCAGACACGCCTGTGTGCCTGCTTGGAGAATGTTTCCTAGGTCCTTTTGAGTGACTCCTCCCCACCTCAAAGGAAACTATCTCTAAAGATCAAAACAAAATCAATAATAATAATGATAAAATTTAAAAGGCATATTAGAGATCCAGCTGGATTCCATTCCTGCATTTTTCTGCAGCATATTAGTTTAGTTTACTTAGTGAAAAGTTGGATGGTTCTTGACCTGGGTAGTGGTTTCATGGGTGGACGTGTATGTAAAACTTCAACAAGCTGTCTATTTAAGATTTGTGCATTTTATTCTATGTATGGTTTGTTTCAATTAAAAAAAAAATATTTCATTTATCTTTTTAAGCCAGAAGGTTAAATAATGGGTCAAGGAAAATTTACTTGTGACGCATACGAATTATCACAAGTTCTGTTTGTTCACACAGGGTCACCAAACAGGTACAGATCCTGCAGCAGCTGTTGCCCAGAATGTAACAGGGATGGGAATTTGGCCCCACCTCTCAACCCCCCAACCCTCCCTTGCCTGTAATTGCTATTCCCTCCCTGGACTTTCTTGAGGCCTGGCCTCTCTCACTGCTGAACTAGGGCAAGGATTTTGTCTTTCTTTTTTTTGTTACTCTTCACCTGCTGTCTTAGTCATTTACTGCTGCTATAACAGAAATACCACAAGTGGTTGGCTTTAACAAAGAGAAACTTATTTTCTCACAGTCGAGGAGGCTGCAAGTCCCAATTCAGAGCATCAGCTCCAGGAGAAGGCTTTCTCTCTCTGTCAGCTCTGAAGGAAGGTCCTTGTGATGCATCAGTCCTCCCTTTGTCTAAGAGCATCTCTGCGCAGGAACCTCAGGTCCAAAGGACGCACTCTGCTCCCGGCACTGCTTTCTTGGTGGTATGAGGTTCCCATGTGTCTCTGCTTGCTTCTCTCTTTTATATCTCGAAAGAGATTGGCTTAAGACAGTATCTAATCTTGTAGACCTCATCAGTGTAACTGCCGCTAATCCATTTTATTACACCATAGTGATAGAGATTACAACACATAAGGAAATCACATCAGATTACAAAATGGTACACAATCATACAATACTGGGAATCTTGACCCAGCCAAGTTGACAGATATTTTAGGGGACACAGTTCAATCCATGACACCTGCCCAGGCCTCTGCTCACCCTGTCCTTCAGCCCCTGGTTCAGTTTATTGAGTATGCAGTCAGTACTCAATAAATATTGACTGTACATCTGATCATTGTCTTTGTTTGCCATTGAGTCAGTTCCGACTCATGGTGACCTCATGTGTGCAGAGTAGAACTGTGTAAACTGTGTGACCTTTTAGAAGCAGATTGCCAGGACTGTCTTCCAAGACACCTCTGGGTGGGTTCAAACCACCAGCCTTTTGATTAGTAGTCAAGCACTGAACTGTTTGCACCACCCAGGGAACCTGATCATGTTCTTTGGTTAATGTCTGTGTAGGGTGGTTGGAAGGAGCGCTGGTGGCTCAACCGTTAGGCGCTTGGCTGCTAACTGAAAGGTGGGCATTTCAGACCCACCCAGTGGGTCTGTGGGAGAAGGACCTGGTGATCTGCTGCTGTAAAGATTACAGCCAAGAAGACGCCATGGGGCAGTTCTACTCTGTCATATAGGGTCACTATGAGTCCAAAATCGACTCAACAGCACCCAACAAAAACAATAACAACAATAGGGTGGTAGGGGGACAGTGAGAGTGGGGAGAGAAAGAGGAAAAGGAAGTTTAAAAAAATGGATTGATCATTGAATCTGAGTCATGAGGAGCAACCTGGGCTGGGCAGGAGGTAGGACATATAACAGGCATGTCTGTTTTTGCCTCAGCTGTTGAGAATATTTTCTTAAAGTTGGAAAAAATGCACTAATTTAATCATTTGCTGCACACCCTTCCATGCTATTCTCCACTGAACCAAAGCAGGTCACATTATCCTCACTGCATTATGCTGCACTGTTTTCCACTGACTTTTTGGTTGTTGATATTGGCTTTTAGGGTTGGGTGTGTGGTTTCTCCCGACACAAACATGAATACATTTTACCACCAACATTTTCCTGGTGGTCCAGTCATTTTAAGCTGGAAGTTGTCATCAGGATGCGTTTCTACATTCCTGCTTCTGCTTTCATCTGTGGGTGCCACCCATATCATTTTCTTTCTGTGGTGTAGTGAATGTGTGACATGTGAGTAGAAAAATGTAGGCATCTCTTGTGCAGCCACGCAGACCAGGAAACATGACAATGTTGTGTGCCATTTACACATATGTTTGTGGTATATCTGAGTTTCAGATCCAGCTGTCTTCGCCTGTTACTGCCATCCCAGACAATAAAATCTACAAGGATGAGGCCCTTTTGCAGAAGATCGAGAATGTACCTCCCTTGTCGCTGCCCCAGTGATTGACATCTGCCAGAGCATTCCTCCTAATGTTTCCTAGGTTTGAACCATAGGGCCCTGGCCACTGGGCATTTTTTGCAGAGGATCCTCACTGGAATTTCCCTCTCTGTCGGTTTTATAAATCGCTTTTTTAAAACTAAATTTCTAAACACGTTTAAAACCAGCAGTGTTGTTTTATGTTGCTAATAGAACCCAGAAGGAAGGAGAGGGTTGGTTTTTTTCCGTCGTTTGAATCAATGCGCATGCGCTGTATCTCCTAGAACCGGAAGGGTTATTTCAGGACAGGGCCGGGGCACAAAGCTTGGTTAGGTTTGGGAAAGTGGCTGAACAACAACGAAAAAATGCCTTCTGATTCAACACATCCGCTGTCTGTGTGACTTAAGCGCATATCTAGTTACAGGGTTTCTTTGGCAAAAACACATTTTTGCACTGGAGTTAGCCAGGCAAAGCCAGTGCCTCCCTGGCCAGTTGAGTTTGAGGACCCATCTGCCTCACACGTCATTAGCAGCATTGTTTGTTTAAGGGCCCCTCTGTAGAGTCTTTATTCATGGCGAAGTAGAAAGAAGCTCAAACAGCCCAGCTGGATTTCCAGGTCCTGGGTGGAATTTGTAACCTTTTTGACTTCTCAACTGAGAAAATTGGATGCGGCTGTCACAGACAGAGAATAAATATGGAACCCCACAATGCTATGCTTGCAGCCACTTTTATTCCATTGAATTTAACACATAATGAAAGGCAGGCATACTCTGGGAGGCACAGAGCTGAACCGGTGCTAGGAGTCCTACAATGCCAAGTCAGTTGAGCTAGTGACGATTCTGGGTATGATACTTTAGCTACCTTAGTTGGCTGCTGGCTAAAAGATGCAGACAATAATGTCTCCTCCCATGATCCTACTACAAGCGTAATTTTAAAGCTAAATGATCTATGAAAGAGAAAGTACAAATGGCTAATAAACGTCTAAAAAATGCATGCCCTTGCTAATTATCAAAGAAACGCAGTTTAAAATGAGATAGCATTTTTTACCTATCATGGGACCAGGTTTTTTTTTTTTTAAAAAAAGATCCTATCCAAACATCTTAATTAGCTTCTGTCATTCAAAACTAAAACTTAGTGTTTTATTAGCCTTTACTTTCATTAAAGTTTGGAAATTTTAAAAATACTTTATTTTGAAAGAGTAATGAATTGCCCGATAAACTTAATGATCCAATTTAACTGGGTTGGTTGACTGGTCAGTAGATGCCAGAGATGTTAGAACTGGAAAAGGCTTTAGGGGTTATATGGCCCAGCCCTTTCATGTTCTAGTTGAGAAGTCAAGCCTAGGGAAGTTGTATGACTTCTCTAGGATCATACAGTTGTATGGAGCTGGAACTGCATTAGTAAAATATGATGTGCTGTTATTTAGATTTTCCTGTAGGTCAATAGGAGTCCCCTGGGTGGTGAAATGGTTAATATGTTCCAGTACTAACTGAAAGGTTGGAGGTTCAAGTTTACCCAGAGGCACGTCAGATGAAAGCCCTGGCAGTCTACTTCGGAAAAATCAGACATTGAAAACCCGGTGGAGCACAGTTCTGCTCTGACACACATGGGGTTGCCGTGAGTCAGAACTGACTCGATGGCAACTGGTTTTTCACAGGTTAATAGCTCCATATGGGATTAAATGTTTTTTTAAATATCTCCAAGATGTTGTGCTTTACCATTTGTAAATACACAAAATGTCATAGACCTCAAAAGAAATCAGGCATTATATTCCCCTCGCTTACTCCTTGTCCTTGTAAGAGTGAGTGGATGGATACCTCTGTATCTCTTCAGTGGGGATAATAATCCTTCCATAATTAAAAGTAGTCTTTTTTAATTAAATTATTTTAATTATTTAAAAGTAGTCTTCTTTTATAGTCTTACACAGAAACCACTGGAGCAACTACAAATAAAAATAAGGTGTATTCAGCCTGAAAAGGAGATTAAGAAAGGGTACAGATAAGTCTGGAGGGCAGGGGTGGTTCAGTGGTAGAATTCTTGCCTTCCACCGGAGAGACTGGGGTTCTTTTCCCAACCAATGTACCTCATGTGAAGCCATTCCCTGTCATTGGAGGCTTATGTGTTACTATGATGCTGAACAGGTTTCAGCGGAGCCTCCAGGCTAAGACAGGCTAGGAAGAAAGGCCTGGTGATGTACTTCTGAAAGTCAGCCAATGAAAACCCTATGGATCACCACATTATGCATGGGGTCCCTATGAATTGGGGGCCTGACTTGACGGCAGCTAACAATAACAACAACACAGATAAGTCTAATACAAAGTAGAATAAGATAACTGTTGTAAGAGTTGTGTTAGTTAAGATAATGCTAGCTTCTGTAACAACAACAAAATATAAATCGGCTCTAAAAAATAGTTTATTTTTTGCCCATGTAAAAACCAAAATGATGTTCTTTATTGTCTGGCAGTTCTTCTCCAAGTGAGAATTTGGTGACCTGGGCTTCATCTGTCTTATGACTTTATCTTCAATCTTGACCTTGAAGGCTACCATGCTTGTCTGCATCGAGCTGAAAGGAGAGAGAACATGGAGGATTACTTGTTGGAGGTTCTCATGGGCCAGGCCTGGGAGTTGCAGACATCGCTTCTACTAACATTCCATTAGCTAGAACTCAGTCATATGGCCACACCTTGCTGCCATAGAGGCTGGAAAATATAGTCAAGCTATGTGCCTGTGTAGAAGAGAAGATAATTTTAGTGACCATCGAGTGGTCTCTGTCACAGGGGAATAAACAAATAGCTATGAGGGTCCAAAGTGAGAGACATCATCTGAAGTAATTTCTTGAGCAAATGCATGTATACCCAGGAATGCAGATGTTAACTCTAATTGCAACTATTAACCATCATTTTTTGTTAACTTTAATAAAGATACTTCTGCTGACTCATCCTGGATGGCCTATGTACTTCAAGCTGTTTGTTTTTTCAGTAGTGAACAATATTGATTGCAATAATGATTTCTGATCAATGGTATGTTTTTGCAGGGTGGCCAGATTCCATGGGAATCAAACCTGCTCCAGCCATCTAATGCAGCCTTGGAGATGAGCACAAAAATCTTAGTGGGCTCTCCCCAAAGCCACACACAGAGATTACCACCAGCATTCTTTATTTC
Organism: Trichechus manatus latirostris; assembly: GCF_000243295.1. NCBI lineage: Eukaryota > Metazoa > Chordata > Mammalia > Sirenia > Trichechidae > Trichechus > Trichechus manatus. The sequence continues at coordinate 4,712,128 of NW_004444017.1, forward strand.
CATTCAATAATCACCAAAGGCAAGTGGACAGAGGACGACTTGAAGGCCTGTACTGGTGGTTGGTTCCCACTGCTGACACCTTCTCTCCTGCATTCCTCTCAGGCTGATGTTGTTCTCTTTCTTCCCCTTATTATGTCTCTTGTCTCTACTGCATTAGACCTCCCAGCTGGGTTCCCAGCCTCCAGACTGTCACCCTCTACTCTCCATCAATCAATATTACCAGCAAACCATTGCCAGAGTTTTTCTAAATACAGATCTGATGATGCCTGTTCCTGTATTAATGTTTTGGACGACTTCTGCAGATTACAGAATAAAAACCAAACTCCTTGGCGTGGCCTCAAGGGCCTCCATGATAAGGCCCAGTATGAAGGTCCTGCTTCATCAAGAATTAATGACTTTTGTTTTCCTTTGGATCTTGGCTTTGATTTTGGTGCTGTCTGTCTGTCTCTTGTTCTCTTTCTCTGTCTTTTTTTCCCGCTATAGTGGGACATGAAACTATGTGCATGATGTACTTGTCATTTTTATAATGTGTCACGTGTTTTTCAGGCCTCCGAGCCTTTGCTCAGAAACCCTGGTGGCGTAGTGGTTAAGAGTTCAGCTGCTAACCAAAAGGTCAGCAGTTCAAATCCACTAGGCGCTCCTTGGAAACCCTATGGGGCAGTTCTACTGTGTCTGATAGGGTTGTTATGAGTCGGAAAAGACTCGACGGCAGTGGGTTTGGTTTGGTTTTTTGGTGCTTTTGTTCAGTGAGACAGTCTCATTCCCCTATCTCTTTTCCTGCCTGTCCTCTTAGGGACAAGGTCAAAAACCACCCCTCGCATGAAGTACCACCTCTTTGGAATTAATTAGTCTTTCTTAGGTGTTTGGATCACAGTTTGTACCTCCATTATAACACATCATTCTGCTAAATATTATAGTCTCATACATGTCTGTCTCAACCCTGCAAGATTATAAAAATTTCTCTTACTTATCTTTGAGTAAGACCTAGTAAATGCTCAATAACATTAGTTGGTTTGAAGTGGATTCACAAAAAGAATTCCATTTAAATTACTTTCTGGCATTTTCACTGGGTCTGAACTTTGCCCTTTACTCTGCGTAGCAAATACAAATAAAAAAAAACAACACAAACCCATTGCTGTCGAGTCAATTCCAACTCCTAGTGGCCCTATAGGACACAGTAGAACTGCCCCACAGGGTTTCCAAGGATCGGCTGGTGGATTTGAACTGCTGACCTTTTGGTTAACAGCCAAGCTCTTAACCACTGTGCCAGGCTACACATTTAGTTCTGATGGCGCATTGATTAAGCACTTGGCTGCTAACTGAAAGGTCGATGGTTTGAAGCCACCAGCACTCCATGGGAGAAAGATGTGGCAGTCTGCTTCCGTAAAGATTACAGGCTTGGAAACCCTATAGGGTAGTTCTACTCTGTCCTATAGGGTCCCTATGAGTCTGAATCACACACAGCATTTAGTTCTGATACTGGGAAATTGTTACCAACTTCATTACAGAGTGTCTGCTTTTCCTAATTATTAGCTGTAAAGACGAGAAATAGAAGTTGTCATTGGAATTCAAAAAGTCTATCTCCATAGCTGGTAGGTGGGGTGCTGATCTTGGGCCCAAGGGTTACAGAGTTAGTTGCCTGTACCCTGAGTGCCCATGGTATTTTGCATATACCTTTATTTAAATTTAAATAATAGGTTTCAAGTGGAGCTTTTGGTTTTATATGAGCAAAGATTTGATTTCTTGCCTGGCTTTTTACTCTAGACTAGTGCTATCCAATAAACTCAGTGATGATGGAAATGCTCTATTATCCACACTGTCCAGAAGGATAGCCACTAGTTCCTTGTGGCTATTGAGCACTTAAAATTTGGCTAATGAAACATTCAAAAATCAGTTGGATTCCTATACACCAATAAGGAGAACAATGAAAAGGAAATCAGGAAAACAATACCATTTTCAATAGC
>NW_004444017.1:4715396-4730832 GCF_000243295.1 Trichechus manatus latirostris
AATGTCATAAAACAACATGTGTACTACTGTTTCATGAGAAACTATTTGTTCTGTAAGCCTTCACCTGAAGTACAATAAAAAAAATTAAAAAATTAAAATTTGGCTAATGAAGCTGAGGAACTGAACCTTTAATTTTAATTAATTAAAATTTTGAATATCCACATGTGCTGGTAGCCAGTGCAGGGATACTGAGTTTCCTAGAAGAGAAGGGACCATGTCTTTTTAATTTATTGTAATTTCTCATATAGTGCAAGATACTCAGTAGGCCCTTAATAAGTATTTGTTAAATAGTGAACAGTTAACATATACTGAGCACCTGTGAATGCTAGGTGCTTGCAGGGGCATTTCTTGTGTTACCTCCATTTTCTGCAGAGCTCCTTGTTGGGGCAGCACAACAGACCACAAGGCTTGGCCGTCATCATTGTAATCTTTACCAGGAAAATAGGCAGCCGCAGTAGCAATTTGTAAAGAGGGTTGAGGAACTCTGTGGAAAGAGGCCTGACAGAGCCATAAACGAAACTAAAGAATCTCGGTGGTGAACCAAAAGCCTCTTCAACCTGCCCAGGCCTGTGCTTGGTGATCATGCTTTTTCCTGAGGCAGCCACTAAAGTTATTTAGCTCCAAAAATCAGAGCCTGTGACACCCACAAACCTGGTGTGATCATTGTAGGCAGTACCTCTTGTTTTGGCAAAGGACACATGAGCTTCTTAGCACTGACTTGGGGAGATGAGAGGAGCTGACCAGACTGCTTCTGAATGTTTTTATCCAGTGAGGAAGAAACTGGTGTTGTGCCTGAGTGGGCATGAACTGTTTTTGCCTAAGTTTCAATTAGAAAGCGCCTGGCACCTCTTCTCTCTGAGGATTTAGGAATTCTTCCACAGCACAATCTAAGGGTCAGTTTGAGACACAGGCGCCATCGCTGTGGACAGCATTAGGCAGACCCATATGATTTAGAGGGACTGGTTTTCCAGAAAATAAAATCTCAAACGTCATTCCTGCATGAGCAGTGAGTTACAGGAAGAATTAGCTTGCAATCTCTCCCTTTTCCACTCTGCCATTAGAGCTCAGCCAGCCACAGTCATTCCTTTGCCATCTTTCCACGTGTACCTCACCGAGGAAGGCTAAAATACAGCTTCTGTCACTCTTGTCTTTTAAGACTCTGTATACCCAGGGCGGCTGCTTCTGCTATTCCTTTCACTGCAGTATTCGCCTTCTATAATCATCTGCCTTTTTATCCTACTTGTTTACAAAAATGAAATAATTGTTCTATTTTTTCCAAATGAAAATTGCTAATTTTTGAAGCAGAAGATTGGCGGCTCTGTAAGATTTCAAGAGACCAGGAAGAGTAGAATAAGCCGAGGCAATTAAGTTCCCATCCAAACCCAGTTTCTGGGATGAAGTTACAGAATTGTTTAGAAAAAAGAATCGTTATACCTACTTTTAGGAAATACTGTATGTGAAAAATCAGGTTTATAAATAGATAGTGAAGACTGTTCATTTAATAGCAAAATGACTATTATGTATATATGTGTACACACACACATACACACATATATATATACATATACCATACCCATTGCCATCAAGTTGATTTCAACTTGCAGTGACCCTATAGGACAGAGTAGAACTAGGGTTTCCAAGGCTGTAATCTTTACGGAAGCGGACTGCCACATCTTTCTCCTGTAGAGTGGCTGGTGAGTTCAAACCGCCAACCTTTGGGTTAGCAGTCGAGTGCTTAACCACTGCACCACCAGGGCTCCTTTCCTTCTTTTCTAGAGCATTTAAAATTTATTTTAATTTATCAGGATCCAAGAACATAAAAAATTTTCTTATCTTCTGCATGTACTAAGTCTTCCAATGGACTTTTGCTTGGTACTCAGGGAGAAAATTGTGTTTCTCCAAGTAAGATGAGGAGTCAGCGGGATCTGACACTTCTGGAAACTGCCCAGTGACGTGGAGTCTTGGAGATTTTTTCGGCCTGCGCTGTGGAATTTTTTCTAGTACTGTATGGGTAGGTCACTTTCACACTTTCCAAGGCTCTAGAAGCTGGAGACCTGAGGATCCCTTTTCTATGAAACATTAAGAAGAGCTGGATTTTATGGGAAGCTACTGTCCGGAGGTGATATGAGAAGGCAGAGAGGGTTAGGAGCTGGTTCAATGGACACGGGAAATCAGGGGTGGAAAGGAGGAATGTGTTGTCACAGTATAGGGAGAACAATTAGGGTCGCATAACAATGTATGTATAAATTTTTGTATGAGAGACTAACTTGAATTGTAAACTTTCACTTAAAGTACAATAAAATGAAATTAAAAAAAAAAAAAAGAAGAGCTAGATTTTACTGCGGAGGCAGTCTCAGGATCTATTTCTGTGTCCCTGCCCCCTATACTAGTATTGGTCCTATTTTGCTCTCTACCTCCCAAATAGTGCACATTAGCATTGCGAATAACAAAAGCATTTCTAGGGAAGGGCAATTTTGCATTTTTCTTGAAGGCCAGAATTTAAATCTCATCCTTCCTACCCTGCCTAGCCTCTCCCCACACAAAGACATAGTTAATCCAGGCCAGGCACTACGTGTAAGGTACCTACGTCACCCCTCCAGAACCACCTGCCGTCAAATAGTTATTCCATGTGGCTGTCTCTGTACCAGATTTTCCAACGTTCTTTTAAGGCAGGGTTTCTTTTTGAGAAGAAGGACCCTTTTTTAAGTCCGGGTGTCGGGCTGGAGGGGGGTCACGTTTCCCATAAGGCTATAGTTGTACTTTCCACTGAGAAAATATATAAAAGACTTAAACCATTAGACATTAATGACTTTTTCCATTTTTGAAGATTTTTGTTGTGTAGTGTGAAATAATGCAGAAAAGTACATAGAGCATGTATGCACAATGATAAATTGTTATAAACTGAACCGCCAGGTATCCATTACCCAGGTTAAGAAATAGAACATTGTGGACACCCCAGAAACTCCCTTTGCCCCTTCCTGATCACAACCTCCTTCCTCCACTCTTGAGGAAACCTCTTTCCTGACATTTCCTTTCTTTTCTTTGTGGCTTTACCACCTATGCATGGATCTCTAAACAAGAAAAAAAAAACCCGTTGCCGCCGAGTCAATTACATAGTGACCCTATAGAACAGAGTAGAACTGCCCCCTAGCATTTCCAAGGAGCAGGCTGGTGGATTCGAACTGCCAGCCTTTTGATTAGCAGATGAGCTTTTAACGACTATGCCACCAGGGCTCCCTAAACAATATAGTGTGCTATAAATGGAATCACAGTGTCGTGGATTGAATTGTGTCCCCCAAAAATGTGTGTCGATTTGAGTAATCCATGATTCCCAGTATTGTGTGATTGTCCGCCATTTTGTCATCTGATATGATTTTCCTGTGTGTTATAAATCCTACCGCTATGATGTTAATGAGGTGCGATTAGCAGCAGTTATGTTAATGAGGCAGGACTCAATCTACAAGATTAGGTTGTGTCTTAAGTCAATCTCTTTTGAGATATAAAAGAGAGAAACAAGCAGAAACAAGGGGACCTCATTACCACCAAACAAGAAGAGGCAGGAGCATGCGTCCTTTGGACCTGGGTTTCTTGCGCTGAAAAGCTCCTAGACCAGGGGAAGATTGATGACAAGGACCTTCCCCCAGAGCCGAAAGAAAAGGCCTTCCTCTGGAGCTGGCACCCTGAATTCGGACTTCTAGCTTCCTAGACTGTGAGAGAAGAAACTTCTGTTTGTCAAAGCCACACACTTGTGGTTTTCCTGTTATAGCAGCACTAGATGTGTAAGACACACAGTTTATAAATTCTTTTGTGACTTGCTTCTTCTCACCATTATGCTTGTAAGATTCCTCCATGTTGTTGCATGTAACTGTGGTTTATACATTTTTATCACTGTAGACTATTTCATTGTATTAATATATCACTGTCATTTGTTCCATCTATTCCACTGGTGATGGACATTTGTGTTGTTTCTGGTTTGAGGCTATTAGCGGTGCTGCTATTCTTGGCATGTATCCTGATGCACATGTGGGCAGATTTCTCTAGGGCAGTGAATAGCTGGGTCATCAGAAATGGTTTCTGTTTTAATATAATAGCTTTACTGAGATATAATTCACATACTGTACGATTCACCCATTTTAAAGTGTACAGTTCAGTGGTTTTGATTATATTCACAAAGTTGTGCAACCATCACTACAGTCAATTTTCAGTAACGTTTTTAAATGAATTAGTATATGGTTAATTACAAGGGTCTACATACATGTGACCATCAGAATAGAAATAGAATATTTATTCATTCTAGAGACGGTGCTTCGTTTGCATATGTATTCTCAGGTTCCTGGTTCTGTGACCCTAGAGGTCTTTAGCCCCCAGGTTAGGAACAACTGGTTTAAGGCATTCACACGTGGAAATTTGCCATTAAAATACACATGTATTACTTGAATGACTTAATGCTTTAATTCGTTACATATTACCGTGGATGTATTTATGACAGTGGTTCTCAAGTTTTTGTGGGCATCAGACTCACCTGGAGGGCTTTCTAAAACAAATTGCTGGGTCCCACCCCCAGTTTCAGATTCAGTAGGTCTAGGGTGGGGTTGAGAGTTTGTATTTCTGACAAGTGAAACTGATACTGTTACTCCAGGGACCACACTTTGAGAACCCTGGTTAATGGCTGTTACCTTGGAAATTAGAGAATTGAGCATGGAAGGAATTCATTGAATCAGATATGTTCTAGCTAAAATTAACACAAAATTATAGAAAAGCAAAAAAACGAAAAAAGGTTTTATTTGGCATATGTACAAAGAGGCAAAAGTAGGAAATGGACAAGCAAGCTCCAGGGCCATGTTTGCCCGAATCTAAGGGATGTTACAGAATAAGCAAAAGTGGAAAAATGGACAAGCATGGTGCCAGAGTCATGGCTGTCAGAGTCCAAGGATCATTACAGAATCATCAGTATATGTTAACATTACAAATGGGTAAAATCGTTGAAAGCTTCATCTTTTCACAGATTGACTGAAAACTGCCAAATCACCATGATTCTACATTTTGAATTGTCTTTCTTAATAATAATCATTGATACAGATTTCAGTAAGTCAGTCAGGAGGGTCTTCATTGGTCCAACAAATCTTATATTTACTAAATGCTAATAGAAAAAAGATAAGCGTGGAAAGTATGCTGGCCTTTTGTGCTCTGTTAATGATTTGTTTATATGAAAAGTTTCCCTAAAAGATGTTTTTTAAGATTGTCCTAAAACCAAAACCATACCAGTTGCTATGAGTCGATTCAGACTTAGAAGGACCCTATAGGACAAAGTAGAACTGCTCCAAAGGATTTCCAAGGAGTGGCTGGTGGATTCAAACTGCTGACCTTTCAGTTAGCAGCCAAAGGCTTAACCACTCTGCAACCAGGGCCCAAAGATTGTCCTAGCTATTGTCTTTATAGTTAGGGGCTATAAAGGGCCTCAGGGCCCATCTGATATGTCCTTGTGAGTCCAGCTCCAGCTGGGTCACATTCTTTATACTCAAGGACAGGGAATAATGGCTCCAATTTTATCACCTAAATCAGGTAGGAATGGGACATGACACTTAGAATTTTGTTGCAGAGAAAAGAGGCTGATTAGGAGGCTCTTGTAGTAGCTCAGAGTATGGAATGAAGAGTAGGGAATAAATTCAAGAAATATTATGGAGACACAGTCAAGAGACCCTGGCAGTTGATTTGACACAGAGGGTAAAGGAGATCGAGAAATTGTGGATTGAATTGCATCCCTCAAAAAGATATGTTGATGTCCTAACTGGTACCTATGAAGGTGACCTTGTTTGGAAATAGGCACTTTGAAGATGTTATCAGTTAGATTAACATGAGGTCATACTGGAGTAAAGTGAGTACTAATCCAGTCTGAGTGGTGTCCTTATAAAAGAGGAGAGACAAAGGAAGGTCATGTGAAGATGCATCTACAAGCCAGGAACGGTCTGGAGCTATCAGAAGCAGGGCGACTTATAAGGATCCTTACAAGGAAGGATCTTCCCCTAGAGACTTTAGAGGGAACATAGCCTGGCTGACATGTTGATTTGGACTTCCGTCCTCCAGAACTGTGAGATAATACATTTCTGTTCTTTTTTGTGTGTATTTTAGGTGAAGGTTTACAGAGCCAATTAGTTTCCCATTTAATAGTTTATACACAAATTGTTCCATGATATTGACTGCAGTCCCCACTATATGTTAGCGCTCTCCTTATTACCACCTTGAGTTCCCCATTTCCATTCTTCTGGTTTTCCTGCCCCTTCCTGCCTTCTCATCTTTGCTTTTGGGCATATGTTGTCCTTTTGGTCTCATGTAGATGGTTGTTTTAAGGAACACTTTCCTCACATGTGTTATTGTTTATTTATAGGCCTGTCTATTATTTGGCTGAAAGGTGATCTTTCCGAATGGCTTCAGTTCCAAGTTAAAAGGGTGTCCAAGAACTATAATCTCAGGGGTTCCTCCAGTCTCTCCCAGACCATTAAACCTAATCTCTTTCTATGAATTTGAATTTTGTTCTACATATATTTTTTTCCCCATTCTAACCGAGACCTTTTATTGTGATCCTCGTCAGAGTAGTCAGTAATGGTAGCCGGGCACCATCTAGTTCAAATTTCTGTTCTTATAATCCACCCAGTTTGTGTTATTTTGTTACAGCAACCCTAGGAAACTAATTTAAAAAAAACTACTGTGGATTCAATTCCAACAATGGCGACCCCACATGTTTCAGAGTAGAACTGTGCTCTGCAGGGTTTTCACGAGGCAAAAAAAAGACACCAATTTCATACCTGGATCCATGAAGAGAATTGGAGGATGAGGAGGACAAGCAGGATAGGGAGGAAAAGGGCATAATAAATCAGCATCTTAACTTTTATGCTTCTTGGCTCTTTAGGAAGGGTCATTCACTCAACTATCATTTCATGGTCAGAAGGGCAGTGCCCAGGGTGACTTATCCCCTAAGTCTTCAGCCTTGCTCTTGTATATTGCCTCCCCCCCTAAACTAGAAACCTATCATCATGGAAGTTTTCCTTGGTGATTGGTATTGAATGCTCAATGGGAATTCAATACAGTACCTCTCCTACCCTTCCTGCTTCCAGGCAACTTGCAATTTTCTGTCTTTGACCAAACCCATCACATCTGCTGAAACTCTTCCTGCTGTCTTCTTCCTACTTAAAGCCCGCACCTTCTTCAAGGCCCTGCTTGAAGCCAAGTTCCTGACTACTTTTGTCCCACTGGATCCTCTGGCACGTCTTGTGTCCTGCCTTTTAGAGTAAGTTTTTCCTGTTTCCTCTAACTAGACGAAAGCCCTTCAAGGAGCAATGGACTTTTTTCACATTACGTTATAGTGAGCAAAGTAGTACTTTACTCTTGGAAGCTGAATGTTCCTCATGTCTTTCAGGAAAAGATAGAGACAAGGCTGGGACCTGGAATCTCAAAATCTCAATTAGCAACTTTCAGCAGATTCTCAAAGAAGGGGATATACCAATAGAAGCAGTTTTTCACTGGTGAATGAGCTGGGCCATCCAGAAGCCAAAAGGATTGATTCTCTTGGCCACAAAGAGAGGCTTGCCTTGGTGGCCTGCCTCCTCTTCCCTGAGAGCCAAAAGAGGTCCCTCTGTGGGGAAGCAAGAGCTTCTCTCTTCTTGCAGTGAACAAATATTTGTCTAGCACCTATTAGGTACCCTTGGGCACTATCCTAATAACCACTGGGGAGAAAATGGTGAATAAGACCGTTTTCTGAACTCATGGTGCCTATGAGGAAAGAAACAAAAACACAAATGAACAGATGAGCACACCAAATGATTCCAAGTAATATTAAATGCTATGTGAAGTTATGTTAAATGCTATGTAGGAAGCTGGGACTGAGAATAATGGAGTTGGGGGCCTTCTTTGGGTAGGATGGTCAGGGAATGCTTCTTTGAGTGTGTGACCTCAAAGATGGATGACCCTGCTATGCAAACAATGCAGGGAAAATGATCCTGTAAGTCAGGAAGGGCATCGGCAAAGGCACGAAGGGGAGAAACAGCATGGGGAGTGGGTGAAGAAGTATAACTAGTTTGAGGTTTCTGGAGCACAGAGTGAAAAACAGAAGGGGATGGAAAGGGTCAGAATTTGGAAGCCTTTGTATAATGTGATGAGGAGTTTTGACTTCATCCTTCAGGAGACAGGAAACCTTTGAAGGATTTTAAACAGAGAAGTCACATGGTCAAATTTTAGTTTTAAAAAGAGTTCCAAACCAAAGACACAAGGAAAATATTAGTCCAAAGGACTAAAGGACCACATGAACCACAGCCTCCACCAGCCTGAGTCCAGAAGAACTAGACGATGCCTGGCTATCACCATCTATTCTCTGACAGGGGTCACAACAGAGGGTCGCAGAGAGAGCAGGAGAAAAATGTAAAACAAAATTCAAATTCACAAAAAAAGACTAGATTTACTGATCTGGCAGAGACTGGAGGAACCTCCAAGACTGTGGCCCCTGGATACCCTACTAACTCTCAACTGAAGCCATTCCCGAAGTTCATCTTTCAGCCAAAGATTAGACAGGACTATGAAAGAAATGATAACTCACATGAGGAACGTGCTTCTTAGTTCAATCAAATATACGAGACCAAATAGGCTACTCCTGCCGAAAAGCAAGATGAGAAGGCAGGAAGGGACAGGAAAACTGGACGAATGGGCACGGGGAACCCAGGGTGGAAAGAGGGAGAGTGCTGACACATTGCAGGGAATGCAACCAATGTCATAAAACAATTTATGTATAAATTTTTGAATGAGGAACTAATTTGCGCTGTAAACTTTCATCTATGGCACAATAAAATTTAAAAAACAAAAAGAATTCCACATATCATTGCTCATAATTATTCACATTATTCATAATAGCCAAACCCAAGTGTCCATCAACAGATGAATGGATAAACACAATGGGCTATTTCCAGACAATGGAGTATTATTCAGCCATAAAAAGGAACCAAGTTCGATACATGCTACAACATGGATGAATCTTGAAAACATTATGCTGAGTGAAATGAGCCAGATACAAAAGGATTAGTATTGTATGATCCCACTTATTTGAAATATCAAGAATAGGCAAATTCATAGAGACATAAAGTAGATTAGAGGTGACCAGAGACAAGGGAGAGAGAGGAATAGAGAGTTATTGCCTAATAAGTACAGAGTTTGTGTGGGGTGATGAAAAGTTTTGCAAGTAGTGATAATTGTTGCACAACACTGTGAATATAATTAATGCCACTGAAATTAATGCCTAAAAATGGTTAAAATGACAATTTTTTTTGTTATATGTATTTTCCCACAATAAAAAAAAAAAGCTCTGTAGTAGCTGTATTAGCTGAAAGATAAAACATACAGTTTTATGCTGTCAAAGTAGAGTCTTCCTCTTGCTGAGGACTTAGCTCTTTGGTCAGTTCCCCTCTTTTAAAACTGACCTAAACTCTCTTTCCACCTCCTAAAACCTTACATTTCTTTCCATAACCACTCTGCACCCTCCCCTCTGCCGGTGTCTCCCACAAGCCCCTCATGCTATAGCAGGGCCCACTGTCTCAGACCCTCATCTCTTGACCTTTTAAATCTAGGAAAATTGGAAGTCATCATAAATGAAATGGAACACATAAAGATCGATATCATATGCATTAGTGAGCTGAAGTGGACTGGTATTGGCCATTTTGAATCAGACAATCATATGATCTACTATGCCGGGAATGACAAATTGAAGAGGAACGGCGTCATGTTCATTGTCAAAAAGACCATTTCAAGATCTATCCTGAAGTACAACACTGTCAGTAATAGGATAATATCCATATGCCTACAAGGAAGACCACTTAATATGACTATTCAAATTTATGCACCAACCACTAAGGTCAAAAACGAAGAAATTGAAGATTTTTACCAACTTCTGCAGTCTGAAATTGGTCAACCATGAAATTAAGATGCATTGATAATTACTGATGATTAGAATGCGAAAGCTGGAAACAAAGAAGAAGGACTGGTACTTGGAAAATATGACCTTGGTGATAGAAAGGATGCCGGAGATCGCATAGAATTTTGCGAGACCAACGACTTCTTCATTGCAAATACTACAACAACAACATAAACAGTAACTATACACGTGGACCTCACCAGATGCAATACCAGGAATCAAATCGACTACCTCTGTGGAAAGAGACAATGGAAAAGCTCAATATCGTCAGTCAGGATAAGGCCAGGGGCCAGCTGTGGAACAGACCATCAATTGCTCATATGCAAGTTCAAGCTGAAGTTGAAGAAAATTAGAACAAGTCCATAAGAGCCAAAATATGACCTTGAGTGTATCCCACCTGAATTTAGAGACCATCTCAAGAATAGATTTGATGCATTGAACACTAATGACCGAAGACAAGATAAGTTGTGGGCATCAAGGACATCATACATGAAGAAAGCAAGAGGTCATTAAAAAGACAGGAAAGAAAAAAGAATGGACTTCAGAAGAGACTCTGAAAGTTGCTGTTGAACGTACAGTAGCTAAAGCGAAAGGAAGAAATAATGAAGTAAGTAAAAGAGCTGAACAGAAGATTTCAAAGGGTGGCTTGAGAAGACAAAATGAAGTATTATAATGAAATGTGCAAAGGCCGGGAGATAGAAAACCAAAAGGGAATAACACACTTGGCATTTCTCATGCTGAAAGAACTGAAGAAAAAATTCACCTCGAGTTGCAGTATTGAAGGATTCTGTGGGGAAAATACTAAACAAAACAGGAAGCATCAAAAGAAAATGGAAGGAATACACAGAGTCACTATACCAAAAAGAATTGGTCGACGTTCAGCCATTTCAGGAGGTAGCATATGATCAAGAATTGATGGTACCGAAGGAAGTGGTCCAAGCTGTACTGAAGACATTGGCGAAAAACAAGGCTCTAGGAATTGACGGAATACCAACTGAAATGTTTCAACAAACGAATGCAGCGCTGAAAGTGCTCACTTGTCCATGTCAAGAAATTTGGAAGACAGCTACCCGACCAACTGACTGGAAAAAGATCCACATTTGTACCCGTTCCAAAGAAAGGAGATCCAACAGAACGTGGAAGTTATTCAACAATATCATTAGTATCACACACAAGTAAAATTTTGCTGAAGATCATTCAAAAGCGGTTATAGCAATACATCAACAGGGAACTGCCAGAAATTCAAACTGGATTCAAAAGAGGACATGGAACCAGGGATATTGCTGACGTCAGATGGATGATGACTGAAGGAGAGAATACCAGAAAAATGTTTACCTGTGTTTTATTGACTATGCAAAGGCATTCGACTGTGTGGATCATAACAAATCATGGATACATTGCGAAGAACGGGAATTCCAGAACACTTAATTGTGCTCATCAGGAACCTGTACTTAGACCAAGAGGCAGTCGTTCAAACAGAGCAAGGGGATACTGTGCGGTTTAAAGTCAGGAAAGACATGCGTCAGGGTTATATCCTTTCACCATACTTATTCAGTCTGTATGCTGAGAAAATAATCTGAGAAACTGGACTATATGAAGAAGAATGTGGCATCAGGATTGGAGGAAGACTCATTAACAACCTGCCATATGAAAAGTTGCTGCTGAAAGTGAAGAGGACCTGAAGCACTTACTGATGAAGATCAAAGACTACAGCCTTCAGTATGGATTACACTTCAACATAAAGAAAACAAAAATCCTCACAGCTGGACCAGTAAGCAACATCATGATAAACAGAGAAAAGATTGACGTCAAGGATTTCATTTTACTCGGATCCACAGTCAACTCCCATGGAAGCAGCAGTCAAGAAATCAAAAGACGCATTGCATTGGGCAAATCTGCTGCAAAAGACCTCTTTAAAGTTTTAAAAAGCAAAGATGTCACTTTAAGGACTAAGGCATGCCTGACCAAAGCCATAGTATTTTCAATTGCCTCATATGCATGTGAAAGCTGGACGATGAATAAGGAAGACAGAAGAAGAATTGATGCTTTCAAATTATGGTGTTGGCGAAGAGTATTGAATATATCATGGACTGCCAGAAGAATGAACAAATCTGTCTTGGAAGAAGTACAGCCAGAATCCTCATTAGAAACAAGGATGGCGAGACTTCGTCTAACATACTTTGGACATGTTATCAGGAGGGATCAGTCCCTGGAGAAGGACATCATGCTTAGTAAAGTCAGCAAGAAAGAGGAAGACCCTTGAAGAGATGGATTGACACAGTGGCTGTAACAATGGGCTCAAACATAAGAGCGATGAAGAGGATGGCGCAGGACTGGGCAGTGTTTTGTTCTGTTGTACATACGGTTGCTATGAGTCAGAATCAACTCAATGGCACCTAACAACCTAACAACAACAGCATCTCTTGGCCTGGGTTTGTCTTTTCCATTCCAACATAAACACCAGCTCTTTTAAAACATTATCGTGTTTTGATTCCTCTAGCTTTAGGCAACCTTGCCTATTCTCAATCCGTATGTCATTTTGGTTGGAGGAGAAGTCTGGCTTTCTCCTCCACCTCCCACAGGGCTTTTTTGGGTGTGTTTTTGGTTTTTTTAGTACTAGTAACTTTGCAATCAGCATGTTTTTGACAAACATTGCTTTTTTTGTGTTATTTCCTGTAAATCATGATATTGTTGTTCTCTGACAGTCGTACTATTCTCAGCCTTAGTAGTAGGGTGATGGTGAGGAGAACTGTTGTTTAGTAATGAGAGGAGAAGGGAAAGCAGAGAAGGCATTATGTTCCAGTGACAAGGAGGAAGTACCAAGCGAACAATGTATTTACTTGTATAGAAACATCTGGATTCCATACCAGAATCTACCATTTAATAGCTGTGTAAGCAAGTTACCTAACCTCTCTATCTCCGTTTCCTTATATTCAAAGTGAGGATAATAATAGCATATACCACACAGGATTTTGCAGGGAGCCCTGGTGGTGCAGTGGTTAGTCTCTCAGCTGCTAACCAAAGGTTGGTGGTTCGAACCTACCCAGCAGCTTTCCAGGAGAAAAGACCTGTTGATTTGCTCTCGTAAAGATTAAAGTCTAGAAAACCCTATGGGGCAGTTCTACTCTGTCCCATGGGGTCACTATGAGTGGGAAATAGACTCAATGGCATCTAATAACAACACCATGTAGGATTTTAGTGACGATTAAATGAGAAAATGCACGTACAGCACAGTGCACATAGTAGGTGCTCAATAAGCTAATTAGCTAATTTTACTGGTTATTGACTAAGAGTCATTTATTATTGCCTAAATAAAACTATAGAGTGGTACAAATGGTTAACACGCTTGGCTGCTAACTGAAAGGTTGGAGATTCGAGTCCATCCAGAGGTGCCTAGGAAGAAAGGCCTGGAGCGCTAAGTCTGGAAATCAACCACTGAGAACCCTATGGAGCACAGTTCTACTCTGACACACATTAGGTTGCTATGAGTTGGAGTCGACTTGATGGCAACTGGTTTAAATAAAACTATACTAGGCACAATGGGGCATGTAGAAGAAGTAGAGATGTTGTACTTTCAGAAAAGTTTTGATCTACTGGAAAAGTAGGAAACATACACTTTGCATGAAAAACATGTTCCAAGGCAGCGTGTGTGGGTTAGGGTGGTGCAAACTGTATACATATATTCATAAATAGTAAGGAAATCACAATTAAATGGAAAGATTTTCATGAGGTTGGATTAATCAAGGACAGTCTCATGGAGGAAGTGAATCTTGCGTGTGGACTTGAGAGAAGTTCAAGATTTGTATTGTTGGAGAGCAGTGGAGAATGTATCCTGGAAAAAGGATTGGAATGTCATTTGGGGTAGGGGAGAGCAGGGATTGTTCTAAGAGTAGGAGATTAGAAAAAAGAAACCCAATATTGGAAAATTCAGGAAAAGAATGAAGTTAGAATGAAGCCAGGCTGGGAAGGTTAAAATGGTTAAAGAACTGGGAACCTCTATAGCTTTTCAAACAGAGGGATATTATGCTTTAAAATTAGTGTTTTAGGAAAACTCGTGTTGTAGCTGTGTACCGTTGTGAATTAGACCACAAAGAACTGCTCTGGTATTCAGATAGAGGGAGAAGATGAGCACTTAGTTGGAAATAGGGAAGGAAATGAATGAACCAGACATACATTTTAGGAGGTATCTGTCAAATGTTTTGAGGCCCGTAAAGAGTCTACACTGGTGGAAATGAATTGGCGAAGTGGAGAAGGCACAAGACTATAGCTCAGCTCCCTCTCAACCTGCACCCCCCGCCCCATGGAAATCAGTGAATAGCACACAGATACTTCAGCAGCAGTGCATCCAGGAGTTGGTTCACAAAGAGAGGCATTCCCTTTCCAAAGACTGCTAAGATTTTCTACCTTGTTATGCCAGGAATGTTAATAAAATCGCAAATGTATTTTTAAATTATGCATTCAATAGCTTCACATTGGATCACAAAGTAAGAATTAGCCAGTGACAACCTTGAAAAGGCTCTCAATCCAAGCTCTTTGTTATTTCTGGGTAGGTTTCTAGGTGTCAGGGTGCCTGTCTAGGAGAAGGGGGCAGGCGTGGAATTGTGACACCATTTCCTGTGCGACTTGCTGCTTGAGTGCCCGGGCTCTGGGGGAACTCAGTCCTAGACATCCATGGGTGGTTAATGACCTGAAATCAGCCCCTTGCCCTGTGGGTTAGGGTTTTCATCGTGGACCACTCTCTGAAGTGTATGTGAAAAGCACAGAGATGCCCCTTTAAGGACAGAGTTACTTGAGGTCTCAGCTCTCTCTCTCTCTCTCTCTCTCTCTCTCTCTCAGTCTCTTAACTCTAGGCTGGATCCCTTAAGGGGATGAAAATCGGTGACTGAGTCCAACCAGAAAAAGGGAAGTAACTTGGAATTTCTATTTTCAAATATGGGCTCCCTGGAATCCTTGGATGGTGCAAACACTTGAGGTGCTTGACTGCTAACCAAAAGACTGGAGGTACTAGTTCACCCAGAGGTATCTTGGAAGAAAGGCCTGGTGATCTACTTCTTCATCTAATTTTTTTATTGTACTTTAGATAAAAGTTTACAGAGCAAACTAGTTTCTCATTAAACAAATAATACACATATGGGTTTGTGACATTGGTTGCCAACCAGGACATGTCAACACTCTCCCCTTCTCAACCTTGGGTTCCCCATTATGAGCTTTCCTGTCCCCTCCAGCCTTCTCGTCCTTGCCTCTGGGCTGGTGTGCCCATTTAGTCTCTTTTGTTTTATGGCCTGTCTAATCTTTGGCTGAAGGGTGAACCTCAGGAGTTACTTCATTACTGAGCTATAAGGGTGTCCTGGAGCCATCCTCTTGGGGTTTCTCCAGACTGTCAGACCAGTAAGTCTGGTCTTTTTTTGCTGAGTTAGAATTTTGTTTTACATTTTTCACCAGCTCTGTCCAGGACCCTCTGTTATGATCCCTGTCAGAGCAGTC
>NW_004444017.1:4730932-4835431 GCF_000243295.1 Trichechus manatus latirostris
TGAGTTAGAATTTTGTTCTACATTTTTCTCCAGCTCTGTCCAGTACCCTCTATTGTGATCCCTGTCAGAGCAGTCGGTGGTGGTAGCCAGGCACCATCTAGTTTTGCTTGACTCAATCTGGTGGAGGCTGTGGTGGTTGTGGTCCATTAGTCCCTTGGACTAATCTTTCCCTTTTGTCTTTGGTTTGCTTCATTCTCCCTTGCTCTAGATGGGGTGAGACCAGTGGAGTATCTTAGACAGCTGCTCACAAGCTTTTAAGACCCCAGATGCTACTCACCAAAGTAGGATGTAGAACATTTTCTTTATAAACTATGTTATGCCAGTTGAGATAGATGTTCCCCAAGACCATGGTTCCCACAGCCCTCAGCCCAGTAATTTGGTCCGTCAGGCCTGGCAATCTAGTTCTAAAAAAATCAGCCACTGAAAGCCCTATGGAGCAGTTCTACTCTGACACACATGGGGTCGCCATGAATCGGAGTTGACTCAACCTGACGGGATGATTGTGATCATAAAATGGGGTGATGCGATCTCAGTACAGAGGGGTTCTGGCTATGTAGCAGGGTTACACCCCTGCTACCATCCTATCTACATGGTGGTTTGGAGAGGGGTGGCCAGATATTCAGAGAATGGCCTTCCTCAAGAACCTTATATAATGTAAACCATCACTTTTTATCATTCTCTATTCTTCTCCCTGCCTTATTTTTCCTCATAGTATTCACAGGACCTAACATAGTATGAGGAGCCCTGGTGACACAGTGGTTAAAGCACTCGGCTGCTAACCTAAAGGTTGGTGGTTTGAACCCACCAGCCGCTCAAAGGGAGAAAGATGTGGCAGTCTGCTTCCATAAAGATATATAGCCTTGGAAACCCTATGGGGGCAATTCTACCACCATGAGTCAGAATGGAATAGAAGGCCGTGGGTTTGGTTTTGGTTTTTAACATAGTATGCATTTATTTGTTCACTGCCATATTCCTGGCACTTAGAAAAGAACCTGGCACATAATAGGCACTCAATGCATATTTGATGAATGCATTTTTTGAGTGAATGAATAAATGAATGAAGAAGTAGGGCAGAGCAGATGTCTAACTAGCTCATTTGGGTTCTCTGGAAGGGTCTTGATTGAGGATTTTGTATCTTCGCCCTCTCCGCCACAATATCCTCCCTTCCTCCCCTCCTCCCCACCCTGCCACTCCCAGTTACTATTAGAGAATAGAGACCCTGGATTCCCTCCTACTTCAATATTGTGTTAGGTATATTTGAAATGACAGTTGCCTCTCTTAGGAAGGGAAACTGTTTAGTTCTCTGAGGAAATCTGTAGCTATTGCAATGGAATTCTCTCTCCCTACCTTTTGAGTATTTACTAGATCTTTCCTTCTACACAAAGGAGAGCCTCCCCTGGTTGAGTCCTGCTCTAAAACTCACTAGTGACCCACAAGTGAGGCTTTCGATGAGTTTCGCTCATCAAGACTAAACCATCACTCCCCACACCGCTTCCTTCCTCCTCAGTTGGGTTGAGGTAAGAAGCTCCCACGCTGCCCACACTAATTAAACCAATTGCTAACATTCACCTCTTTGGCAACCTTTCTCCGAGCTCCTTTCTCCTCCCACCGCCGCGCAAGGAAAGCGAAGAATGTACAAGAGGGCAAACAGCTGCCCAGCTTCAGGCTCTGTTCCCACTCACAGGGGAGGCTCGCATCTGTCTGCCAGGTGAGAGGGCAGCAGAGAGAAAGATGAAGGAGTTGTTGAGGGGGAGCGTCCACTTTCAGGTACCACACATCTGGAAGCAGAGAAAGAAGTCACATATGCTAGAGCCTTTTTGTTTCTTTCTTTCTTTTAAATTCTAATGGGCGGAGAGTTTGGTGGAAACAATAAGGTGGTGGGAACAATTGCTGGGAGTGATTCCTGTCTCAGTTTATGTTTATAAGGAGAGGAGGGGCAGGATTAGCAGCTCTTGGTGAGTTTGGCCTTAGCCCGCCTGTCGGCTTGTCACTGGGGAGTCAAAGCCACAGTGACCACTAGCAGGCACTGACTCCTGTCCTTGGCTTGGAAATGGCAGCCCCCCAATGTGGCCTCGCTTGGACCTAGGACTTGCAGGAGCAGAAAGATTTAACAGGAGTCTGATGAAAGGATGTGACAGAGGTGAGAGACATTGGTGTGAGGGCGGCAGCAAGGGGATAAAAAGTGTCACCATTTGGGAGAAAGAACTCAGCTATCTGGCGGTGGCAATGTGTGAGGATGTATGTTGGCCAGGGAGTAGGGTGTTTGCGTGAGGCATGGTAGTGGGGATGGGGATGTGCGTCAGGAGGGTGAGGTAAGGGAGAGGGGCGGTGGAGAAGCAGAAGGGAGGAGACCTAAAGGGAATAGGGGCAGCTCAGACTCTTCAGTCCTCACGAAGGCCTGGTAGGTGGAGTTGAGGATGTTTGGACAAGGAAGCTCTTTGAAGCTTTTCTCTCGTCTTCACTACTCTGGACCTGGTTCCCTCCCCTCCATAAAGCCATTAGCTTCTGGTGCCAGCCCTATCTCTGCTCCATCTCTCTTGGTTCCAGTCGGTGCATTCACAGACCTCCTGCCCTGAGGGATGGGGGAGGATTTATGGGGGGTAGAGGGTCAAGGGGGAGGGGGCATCCTTTAGAGGAGGAGAGGTCTGTAGGAAAGTAGGTTGTGGGGAGCTGTTAGTTGGCCTGGGATAGAGGCCGGATCATTTCCGAGCTGGCTCTGCATGACAAAGGGGAAGGAGCAAGTTTCTTCTTTGATCTGCCCCCTGCTGGCCCCACACACCTGCCTGTTGGTGCCCCCGCCCCAGCTGAGACCTGGAGAAGAAAAACCAAAAGGGGGTGGGGAAAAGGCTGTGTCCCAGCTTCCCTGGATCCTGCTCAGGCCACCTTCCTCTCTTGGTGGCTCCAGGACAAACAGATTTCCTAGGCTTATGACCCAAAGCACCTGCCGCCCCCTCCCGGAGAGCCTGGAGACCCAGAACTGCGGGACCGGCATGGTGAGCTGGGGGTGGGGGCGGCTCAGCGCGCGTGTGCCTGTGGGAGTGTTTGCGTGTGTAAAGCTGGAGGTGTTAAGGGGTCGTGGGAAGAACCTCATTGCAGATGTGGGGTCACGCCCTAGATGGATGCTAAGGGAGAAACGAGGTGGGTGTGAGTAGAGGGGAGCATATGTTTATAGCCTTGCTCTACAGTCCACAAGCATGGACTTGCCGTATGTTTTTCAAGGGCTCAAGGAAAGGTGTCTTTTGGGAGCACAGACATTAGTTCCAAAAAGTGAAAGGCAAACATGTGGGAAGCTCTCATGCTGCTAGGGAGGGGTTGTTGCTTCTGGAAGATGTGTCCATAGCGCGGAGGTTTTTTGCAAGAGATGTGGACCAGGAGCTGGCCATGTCCCCACTGCTGCTCTGTGTGCTGCTGGGAAGGGTGTTCGTGGTGGCCCAAGAGGACCACAGAGTGCACAGGAGGGGACCGGGCCACCTAGGAAGGCACCGCCTCAGCTCCTAAAGCTTTAGGGACCGGCAGTTCCCCGTATGGCTTTCACATTTCTCAGAGAAATTGCCTTGCAAAAGTGAAAAGCCCTTGTTTTGTTACTACTGCTATTATCTCTTGTTTAGCAAAAGATAAACAAGGTTGGGATTTAGAAAACTTGGTGAGAGTGGGAACGGTAAGGATTGAAAGGGAAGACTCGTATTTGTGTGTAGAGAAATCTAATTTACCACAAAGGACAGCCTGATATCAGAGAAGTAATCTCTGGACTGGAGTAAGCAGTAAATGGAGGGGTGGATGAGATGGTCCTCCTCGTTTCTTTGGATGTTCTAGAAGAAGGACAGGTGTGCTTTGCAACAACCAAAGCATCTTCCTAAATACTGCACAGAACACACTCTGCTCTTGAGATGATTTGCTTTCGTTTCTTTTTTCTGGTTTCTCATCTCATTGTTTCCCTTGGGACTGGCTCCTGAGAAGGGTGCCCACAGCTTTGGGTAAGAGGCATAAAAAGTCTATGGTGAGAAGATAAGCACTAGGAGATTGGAAGGAGGCTGGATTCCATTGCAGGTACCAGAACTTGACTTCAGATCCACCCCAGAGCTCATTCTTTTTACTTCCCCCTACCCCACCCCTCTTTCCTAGTCTTCTCTTATCTGTTGTATTTCCACACTGATTCTCCCTTCATTTCTGCTTTCTCCAGGGAGCCCCGTCTTGGAAGCTGTCGGTCCTCGGGGACTTCCCAGGGCACTGGAGAGGGGTGAGGCCGACCATGCCTGCCCTGCGGCTGCTCTTCACGGCTGCTCTGCTCTCCAGCTGGGCGCAGCTTCTCGCAGAAGCCAACTCCTGGTGGTGAGTGAGAGGCAGCTCAAGTCCTATGTCTCCAACCTAAGGCCTCCCTGTTTTGATAATTGAGATCTGGAAAAAGGTCACCATCTGTTGTGATCATTCCTTTATTTCTAGGAATACTAAGGGCCCTTTTTTATCCCAGGAAAGGAGAGAGCTCTTTTTCTCTCTCAAGCTCCCAGGAGTAAGGGATACCACCAAACATAAAGGACTAGGAGTTCATTTGACTTTTTTTCTGATTCTATTCTCAGTTCCCCTTTCCTGGACTTTCCCCCATCCCCGTGGATTTTTAGAAATAGCTCTCCTGTTGCTATTGGATCGATAAGAATATTGATACCTTTTTTTTTTTTGAGGCGGGGGGAAGGGAGTGGGGCAGGGAGAGTAGAATGCCTGTTTTAAAAGTCTGAAGACCAGATGAGAGATTTGCAGATCATGTGTGGCTTTCTTTCATGTTTTTAAAACTTTTGTCATTGTCAAGTCAACATGGAAGTGGCAGGCGATCACCATCTATTTTGCATAGTCTGTGCCCCGCTCACATTTTTAGTCAGATGGCAGATCTATAGCCATCTTGTCTACCTTAAGACTTTATTACATCTGGTAGATGAGGAGCAAATGGGAGATACCCTGAGCAGACAGAGTGGGTGTGGAGATGTGTGGAGTGAGATATGGAAGTGAAAACATTTAGAATATATTGTGATATATGTAAATTGGACTCTATTTTAAAGGCATAGGGGGATTTCTGTTTAAAGGAATTTATTGCTTTCTATCACATATCCTGCACTTGGGCTAAACAGAATTCCTCCTGCTCCTTGAATAAGTCGTGTGCCTCCTGTTGAGGCTTGGCGCTTTTTGCCCTCTGCCTCAAATCAATAGCCTGCTCTCCCTGTCTGCTTCTCCACTTGCCCCCTCCATCCTTCAAGACCCAGTTCAAACTCTGGCCATCTCCTCATAAAAGCTTTCCTTTTCTCCCCAGCTGTAAGATCTTTCCCTGTCTGATCACTATGGATCCAGAAGCTCAAGTCCGCCTTAAGCTCTTGGCATCTCACACGTCATATGTGTTCATGCCTCGATGTCCCTACGGTGCCCTTTGAAGGCAGGCACTCTGTCTTACTAATTTTCCTTCCCAAGCCTTGGACACAGAAAGCACTTGATAAATGTGTGGCATGAATGACTTCCTGCTGCTCACTCCTTGGCCTTTTTCTCCCTCTCTGGATCACTGTGGTAGGTCACTAGCTATGAACCCGGTGCAGAGACCCGAGATGTTCATCATTGGTGCCCAGCCTGTGTGTAGTCAGCTTCCTGGACTTTCCCCTGGCCAGAGAAAGCTGTGCCAATTGTACCAGGAGCACATGGCCTACATAGGGGAGGGAGCCAAGACGGGTATCAAGGAGTGCCAGTACCAATTTCGGCAGAGGCGGTGGAACTGCAGCACCGTGGACAACACGTCTGTCTTTGGAAGAGTCATGCAAATAGGTAAGGCTACCAGAACATGGCTTGGCAGAAGGAACTGTGCTGGTCTTGCCTGGGGGTAATTAAGCTCTGTCAGGATTGGCACAGTGTCAACTAAAAGTGCATAAAAGAGCATGCATTCCTCTGACAGGCTTGGAAGCAGTGGGCAAGACGAGAGAGAGGGACACACAAAAAAAGAGGTGTCTCCGGTAATGTATTAACCACACATCTTGGTGTTCCTCCAGCCCTCTGTCTTCCAGCTTCGCCCTGGGTCAGGCTGTCTGTGACTCACTCTGGGAAGAGGTCAGAACATCTGAGTTGAGTTAGTGGATTAGGAAACCCGCCCACCACCACTGCCCTTTGTCTCTTAGTACAACAAGGGCCTTCTTTTAGAGCCTTGGCTGGAGAACCGAAAATCACAACCCTGAATGTCTGTAAGGTTTTTTGCCTCTTTCACTTGGACCCTTGAGAGAGAGCAAAACTTTAGGCCAAATTGATGATAGCTGTCATTAACCCGACCCAGATCCAGTCCTGGCTTTTTCATTTGAAAGGGGTTGTGTGCGAAAGTGGGGGAAGGGGGCAGACTAAAGAAGAAAGATGAGAGGGCCCTCCCTTCCTGGATTCCTGTCCTTCCCTCTCCCACTGCTGGTCTAGGATTCTTTGGCTACCCTATTGCTTAGATGGAAGTGTGATCTGGGGTCTAATTGTTTTAGGTCCTTTTGAAATGCAGTCCTCCCCTCCCTGGCAAGAAATTGAGAAATCCGGCCCTATTCTACTGGGGCTTATCCGCAGGGCCATAAAAGGAAGGTGTTAGAGCACTGTGTTCGTCCTGTCTCACATTCTTCCAGATCAGCTTCCCCTGAAAAGGCAACATTCAGGAGTTACCTGAGGCTGGGGCTTCCCCAAAGAGTGATTTTAGCATGAAAGGGAGTTAGAGGTTCTGTGCTCCTCATTATGAAGAATACTTAAAAGTCCCTTCCCCCTCCCACCCTACTCTTTGCCATTATTCTAGACGTCTTTCCCCTACCTCCCCCACCCCATATTGAGAAATAAGGACAGGGAGGAAAGTACACTTTGAACCTTGTTGCTCTCTTGCTTCCTTCAGTATCAACTCAAAGTGCATAAAAGAGCATGAGTTCCTATGACAGCCTTATTGGGCCACTTTCCCAAAAGAATGAACATGGGGCTTAAGTGGGATTGTTCATAATTTATCTAAAGTCTTCTTAAATCCACTTGGTATTTGTTCCTTCTTCTGTATGAAAGTCCTAATCGTATTCCCCTGCCCTGTTTTGGGTAAGAAAGCGAGGATGACCCAGGTGTAGAGAGAGGGCGGTCTCTGATGGATTCAGGAGGGACTGATCTTTATTCTGAACCTAATATCTGCCTGAGAGTCCCTGGGTGGTGCAAATCGTTAACACACTTGGCTACTAACCAAAAGGTTGGAGGTTGAGTCCACCCAGAGGCACCTCAGAAGAAAGGTCTGGCAATCTACTTCTGAAAAAAATCAGCCACTGAAAACCCTATGGAGCACAGTTCTACTCTGACACACATGGAGTAACCATGAGTTGGAGTCTACTGGATGACAACTGGTTTTTAATGTATGCCTGACATTGGCTGGAACCTTTTCATGTGTTATCTTGTTTGAGAAAAGGCCAAAAAGCAAGGTTTTTCCTTAGGAAAGAACAAGGTTGGCAAGAATAGATACTTCTCCGCTGGGTTCAGATTTGTATGTGGAGTGACTTGTGAAAGCAGACCATGTCAGTCTCTCTGTATCCTATTCTGTTACAAAATGGAAACCATATATTTGCCTTATTTTTACCACTCCTTTTTTATTAACTTCCCTGCAGGCTTATGCTACCTGGGAAGCTGCTCTCCAACCCTCCCCCTGGGCCCAGAGTAGCTCCTGGTGAGTCTTCTCACTGCTGTCTTGTATATGACTCCCAAAAGACTCCTTTTCTCCTTGAAGAGGCTGCAAAAGTCAGCCACCAGGGGGCAGCAGAGCAGTTTGGAGGAAGCCATTGGCACTACAGGGAGCTTCTGCCCAGGGGAGCATGGAGGCACCTTCCTGGTAGTTGTAGTGCCAGGAATGGAGAGGGCATGATATTGTTGTACTGTCTCCTCGTACTCCTTGTGGAGGGAGACGCAGGGCCTCTCTAGGGCTCCATAGCTGCTCATTTATTAGCTTTTATCCTTGAGATGGTTTCAGTTTCAACTCTGAATTGTTTCACATAAAGATAAGCTCCCCACGTTGTTTATCCGTTCTGAAGGCCCTGGTTATCTCTTGCTTGCTAAAGGTAGCACAAGTACCTTTACTAGTACCAATGAATTTAAAAAAAAAATTTACTAGTACCCTGGGCTTACCAGAGGACCCAAATGCTATATCCAGGCAGAGCTACGCACGCTCAGGGCATAGTGATTCCCCCGACCCAAAGAGGCAGAGCAAGTGACTATGTGAGACAGTTAATACACCGGAGGACAGATCAGGATCCCAGGCCATCACGATGGGCTGGAACTGTCAGAGCACATCATGTCTGGTGTATTACGTTCAGCTGCAGGCACATTATTTTACAAGGCATGTTGAGAACCTGGGGCCAGTTCAGAGAGGGGTGATTCAGCTCTGAAAAGCGTGTTTGCTAAAGAATGGTAGATGCGATCAGACATATGCAGCTCAGAAAAGTGGAAACATAGAAGGCGTATTAGTTGTTGTCAAACACTGAAGGACTGTCAAATGGAGAAGGGAGTCGACAGTGTAGCTCCAGCAGGCAGAAGTTACAGGGAGGCATGTTTCAGCTTAATATGAGAAAGAGCATTCTGGTGATTAGAGTCCAAAAATATAAAAAAAGATGGAACGAGTTGCCTTGAAAACCTAGCCAGCTTCTCTGAAGAATGTTGTAAAAAGAATGCTTACAGTGGATGGAATGTAAATCTGGGCTGTAGCTTCAAATGCTGTTCTTGCTCCAGGATGCCATGTCAGGGGGTTGAGGCTGCATTTTAGGAAGACTTCTCAGGGATGACTCCCTTAAAGTGGGGCCCAGACCCTCTTCCCTCAGAGCCTCTTTGGCCATCTTACCATCCGGGGTGCTCATTCTCATAGTCTGGTTCCCCCGACCACTCCCTGGTCTCTGGGTGTAGTTGGGTACTGACTCAAATGTCAATCCTGATGGCAGAATCATGAATGTAACTTCCTGCCATCATCTGAGTTTTTCTTGGGCTGCTCCTATTCCACAACTGACCAGAAGCTGACTCCTGGTTAATTGAGAAAAACTGACTCACCCAGTGTCGTCTGGTTGCAAACTTTACTGTGTCCTGCCTAGATAATCAAGAAATAGGCCAAGGCAGAAGGTCACTCTAGACCTATTAGTTGATTGCAGACTGCTTCCCTCTCCACCTGCCAAGACAGGACTATGGGATGCCAACTCCGACCATGGAGACTCAGGAGAGGAGGAAACGGAAAGCTAATGATTCTATCTGGCTTAATCTCTAAGATCAGGACTGAATTGTAGTATTCTGCTAAGAACCACTCCCTTTCCTCATATCTGAGTCCATACGAGTATTATTTTTTATAACAGCTTTATTGAGATGTAACTCACGTACCATACAATGCACCTTTTTAAAGTGTACAGCTAAGTGGTTTTCCGTATATTCACGAAGTTGTGCAACTATCACCACCATCTAATTCTAGAACATTTTCATTACCCCAGAAGGAAACCTCATACCCGTTAGCAGTCACTCCCCGTTCCTCCCTTGCCCTAGTCCCTGGCAACCACTATGTCTACTTTCTGTCTCTATGAATTTGCCTATTCTGAACATTTCATATCACAGAATCATACAATATGAGGCCTTTTGTGTCTGGCTTCTTGCTCTTAGCAAAATATTTTCAAGGTTCATCCATGTTGTAATATTTATCAGTGCTTCATTTCCTTTTTATGGCCAAGTAATATCCCATTGTATGACATACCATGTTTTGTTTAACCCATTCGTAAGTTGTTGGACATTTGGGTTATTTCCACTTCTTGGCTATTATGAATAATGCTGTTATGAGCATTGTGTCCAAGTTGTTGTGTGGATGTATATTTTCATTTATCTTGGGTGTATGCCTAGGAATAGAATTGCTGGGTCATATGGCAACTTTGTGTGTAACCTTTTGAGGAACTGCCAGACTGTTGTCTAAAGCAGCTGGATCATTTTACATTCCCAACAGCAGTCTGTGAGGGTTCCAGTTTCTCCACATTCTCACCAACTTGTTGGTATCTGTCTTTGGATTACAGACATCCTAGTGGGTGTGAAGTGGTATCTCATTGTGGTTTTGATTTGCATTCATCGGATGACTAATGAATATTATTTTAAAAAAAACAACACATTTTTACTAAAGTAGACTATATATCCTATGAGTTTTAAGTGATTCACTGCAGCAATGAAAAGGAACATAGTTCAGATTTTCTACCGGAAAAATATCTGGATATTTACAGGGACCAAGCTGAGTATCTGAAATTATAGGTACCATTGATGTGATCCCCCAGTGCTCTCAAGTTAGGGGACAGTGTGGACCCTATGGAAGAGAGATGACGACAGCTTCGGTTACTTTGGACATTGTACTTCTAGTTTACTTTCTACTCCTGATCTCTGCTTCTGTCTAGCTAGATAATGGTAGCAAAAAAAGAGAGATGTGTGGCTCATAGAATGGCGAAAAATTGCATCTGGGAGGAAGAAATTTTTGCTTAGGATAGAGTCCTACTATTGTTCCCGTTATTTCTTGACTCAATCTCATTCTTTTGGTCCCATATGTTCCATAAATTCTTTAATGCCCACTCTCCCCTCCATTTAGGTCTACCTCCTAGGGATCACTGGTCACGGAAACTTCTCTGGAATGGATCTTAGTGTGGGCCAGGACTGGGGGGACTTATTCTATTCTGGTGGTCTCAAAGGGCAGAGCTAGAGCCAACAGGC
The DNA here is from genome assembly GCF_000243295.1 of Trichechus manatus latirostris. Classification (NCBI taxonomy): domain Eukaryota; kingdom Metazoa; phylum Chordata; class Mammalia; order Sirenia; family Trichechidae; genus Trichechus; species Trichechus manatus. Next base: position 4,741,652 of record NW_004444017.1, read on the forward strand.
AGAAGTAACTAGCAGGCAAATTCCAGCTCATTATAAAGAGAAGTGTCTAAACATTAGAGCCATGGAAAATGGAAGGCGCTTCCTCCTGACATTGTTTCCCATCACTGGCAGCCGATGGCAGAGGCTGTGGTGTAAAGGTTGGGAGGAGGCAGAGAGAAGGAAGGGCCTGGCCAGAAGCAGAGAGTTGACCTGCTTCACCACCTCTCTTGTTTCTCCTGCAGGTAGCCGAGAGACCGCCTTCACCTATGCAGTGAGTGCCGCGGGGGTGGTCAATGCCATCAGTCGGGCTTGCCGCGAGGGGGAGCTATCTACATGCGGCTGCAGCCGGACAGCGCGGCCCAAGGATCTGCCCCGGGACTGGCTGTGGGGTGGCTGTGGGGACAATGTGGAGTACGGCTACCGCTTTGCTAAGGAGTTTGTGGATGCCCGGGAGCGGGAGAAGAACTTTGCCAAGGGATCAGAGGAGCAAGGACGAGTGCTTATGAACCTGCAGAACAACGAGGCAGGCCGGAGGGTAAGATGGACCTCACCCCTCACCTCCACACACGCTGTGGGACAATTAGGCTGCTCCTGCGCTGAGCTGTGTGCTTGTGGCCTGGCCACCAAGGAAGGGGGTTAATCTGACCATGGAGCTTCTTACGTACAATTAGTGACCTAGATGCCCACGTACTGAGCTAATCCATCTCCAAATGCCTCATTTCTCAGTGGACGCAGGTGATTGTTATTTTTTAAACCTGATTTATTACTCGGAGTCTACACAGGACATCTATCCCTGTAGAATTTGGATGGAATGTTTGGATTGGAATTCCAGACATGTGGAGTAGAGGTCTTGTCTTGACATTCCCCGCTTTGTAATTTGAACAAATAAGACGATTGGAAATTTAGGCTGTTAAACTTCGTCTAGGGTTTATGATTTGTTAAAGAAAGGCTCAGGTAAAAACCAGAGCTGACTTTTAAGAGCTGCTATCACACATATCCAGAAACCCAGTCAAAAAGCCCATTCAAGTACTAATGATAAACACACTTCTAGGCTAGGAGTTTTTCACATCAGTGGGAATCTGAGACACTTTATTTTTTTTTGTGCTTTAGGTGGAAGTTTACAGCTCAAGTTAATTTCTCATACAAAAATTTATACACATGCTGTTATGTGACAGTAGTTGCAATCCCTATAATGTGACAGCACACTCCCCTTTTCCACCCCAGCTTTCCCATGTCCATCCAACCAGCTCCTGTCCATTTCTGCCTTCTCATCCTGCCTTCGGACAGGAGCTTCCCATTTAGTCTCGTGTATCTGCTTGAACTAAGAAGCACACTCTTCACGAGTATTATTTTATGTTTTATAGTCCAGTCTAATCTTTGTCTGAAGAGTTGGCTTCGGGAATGATTTTAGTTCTGGGTTAACAGAGCGTCCAGGGTCCATGTCTTCGAGGGTTCCTCCAGTCTCAGTCAGACCATTAAGTGTGGTCTTTTTACTAGAATTTGAGTTCTGCACCCTACTTTTCTCCTGCTCCGTCAGGGACTCTCTGTTGTGTTCCCTGTCAGGGCAGTCATTGGTGGTAGCTGGGCACCATCTAGTTCTTCTGGTCTCAGACTGATGGAGTCTCTGGTTTATGTGGCCCTTTTGTCTCTTGGGCTAATATTTTCCTTGTGTCTTTGGTATTCTTCATTTTCCTTTGCTCTGGGTGGGTTGGGACCAATTGATGCATTTTAGATGGCTGCTCGCAAGCTTTTAAGACTCCAGATGCCACTCAACAAAGTGGGATGTAGGACATTTTCTTAATAAACTTTGTTATGCCAATTGACCTAGATATCCCCCGAAAACCATGGTCCCCAGACCCCAGTCCCTGCTACTTTGTCCCTCAAAGTGTTTGGTTGTGTTCAGGAAACTTCTTAGCTTTTGGTGTAGTCCAGTTGTGCTGACTTCCCCTATATTGGAGACATCCATCTTTTTAAGCTCAAGCAAACATCTTACCAGTCCCGTGTAAGATGTGACACTGCCTTCTGAGCCTCAATTTCAGTAGAAACTAAAATATAGGTTTTGAGGTAAGTTTGGTTTATTGTATATGCAGAACACAGGAGTATAAAAGATTAACATGCTCAGATGCTAACCGAAAGGTTGGAGGTTGGAGTCTACCCGCAGGCACCTCAGAAGAAAGGCCTGGTGATCTGCTTCCAAAAAATCAGCCATTGAAAACCTTATGGAGTCATCATGAGTCAGAATCGACTTGACAGCAACTATGTTTTATTTTGTTTTTTCATTTTATGCAGAACGTAAGGCATCAGCTTTAGGTTTCCCTTTATGGTATGCTGGAGAGTGTATTTCTTCTCTGCCTGCACCTTGTTCATGAGGGCCTCACCTGAACACATGCTCTGGCCTCTTCTTTGCTGCCCCCACCATAGTCAGAGTCTGCCACAGGATACTTGCGGGCCTGCTGCAGGAAGCCCTGCCTTTTACTGGTTCAGTGTATCCAGTGATGAGAGGGACTGGAGAGGAGGGTGGGTGTGCATCCAGGTTTCCCCTTAGAAAGTTCTGAGGTCTGAGTGCTAGTTGGTGGGACTTTCCTTCTCCTGGCAAAGGGCCAGCAGACCACAGACTTCTCAGGAAACAAAACAGACTTCTTTCTTGGAGTATTGTCCACACGCAGGACTGTGTTAAGCCAGCTGGCTCTGTAGCCCAGGCTAGGTGTTATAGCAAGACCAAAGAATTAATTAAAAAATGAGAACTAATGGGTTTTTTAAATAATTATGGTGAATATGTATGTATATAACAAAACATTTGCCATGTCAACATTTTTTATATGTACAATTCAGTGATATTAATTACATTCATCATGTTGTAAAACCATCACTGCTGTTTCCACCACCTTTAACAGAGAGTGGCAGTTTCATGAGAAGAAATAGGTTCAGAAGTTTAATGTAGGTCATTGGTGATTCAGTAACAGGGTATAGATATATTTCTAAAAATTGTTTATATATAAATTAAAAAAAAATTAACTCATGTTTTATAAGGGCACGTATCAAATAAATGCAATTGGGAATGTCCTGTGTATGAATCAGGATCTTGCAATATTGGCTTGGGAGCACACGGTTCGGGAGCCCTGGTGGTGCAGTGGTTAAGTGCTTGGCTGCTAACCGAAAGGTTGTGGTTCAAACCCACCAGCCACTCCACAGGAGGAAGATGTAGCAGTCTGCTTCCATAAAGATTATAGCCTTGGAAACCCCATGGGGCAGTTCTACTCCGTCTGATAGGGTTGCTGTGAGTTGGAATCCACTCAACGGCAACGGGTTTTTGGTTTTGGTTAGCACAAGGTACACCTGTGTAAACTTGGCATCATCAACAGTACAACATCAAGTAAAATATAGAATTGATCATTTGTCCAGTGTCTTCCTTACATACCCCATATCCAGAGGCTACTTTTGTTTAGCCAGATATGGGGTCAGAGGCATTAATCTATGGTGATGTTAGGAGTTCTGGTGTTTGCTCTGATCTGTGGTTGTTATGGTATAAGCCGGGGCAGAGAGCAGAGGGATTGCAGCCATCTCAGATGACCTTCAACTCTGAGGGGACCTCTGGGACTCCTGGCTCCCAGGGCTTCATCTCCATCTGGAAGTCCGTTAGCCCCGAGTCTTTGGTATTGAGTCTTCGGGCATCTAACCCTGAGGAGTAGAAAGAGATTAGTGAAAGGGGTTAAGAGCTTCACTTTATTCTCTGAATGCCCAAATTCTATCCACTTTTCAAGATCCCAGTTGAAATACCACCTACTCCTTAAAAGCCCTGTAGTAAGTAGTCCCTCTAGCATCTGAACTCCAGGAGAGGTTATGCTTTTCTCCAGATACCTCTTATTCTACGTTTTCCTTTTAGCTTTAGGATACCGAGGGCAGACATTGAAATATAGACTTCTTTGCAGCCCTCACTATGCTTTACATGGGTGGCTTCCTGTGAATATGCAGAGAAAAGTTCCCATATTGCCTCCTAGTAAGAGGTCAAATTCACAAGAGGCTGTTTGTTTCCTGTCTCTGCTCTGAGCTATCCTTGTGGAATTGTGGCAGATGTCTAGGTGACTGGGCATCCATTCATCCTAATCTGGGGCTCTTTGGAGAAGAGGAGACAATAGTTCTTCCCCATTTCAGTCACAGTCTTGACCCCACTTCTGCTGGCTCCTCATTTTATTGCCCTTAATTGTTTGTTTGTTTGTGCTGGGCCCTTATCTCGCAGCGCCTTCCCTTCCATCTGCCTTGTTTCTTGCTTACACACCTTCCCTGTTTTCCTCTGTCTGTCTCCATCAGCTCTCCCTTCCTGCAGTCTCCACACCTCTTCCATAGCCCTTTATCTCTCCCTTTGCCCCTGTCTGCTCCAGGTTGGGAATTCTTGTCTCTTCATTTTTTTATCTTCTCTCCAAGGAACAGGCCTTGGCCATCAGTCACCATCTGAGGCCAAAGGTATTCACCTCCCACCTCCTCACACCTACACAGAAGGTTCTCCAGGAAAGACTAAAGGGGGTAGAGATTGAACATTACCTGGAAGAGTGCTTTACATCTGCTTTTTTTTTTAAATGCAGAATATCTAGGATCTGACGTCTTGATCATAGAGTAAATCACGCTTTGCAAGAAACTTCTCTTGGCCTTTAAGAGTCTGTAGTAACTCCATTTTACATACCGATAGCAAGACCAGTGGGTTGGTATTGTTTAGTCACTCAAGGTTTTCTAAGCATTTTCCAGATAAAAGCTCCCTAATCCTTGTGACATTCCTGTCAGTTGCCAAGCTCAGTTGCACCATTAGAAAGAAGTGGAAGAAGAACTTAGAGCTTTGCCAGGGGGCAAGATGTAGAGCTAAAAGATTTTTAGAAAGCATTTTATGGCTTCATCAAGTTAGCAGGAAGGGCCTAAAATTGGGATTCTCTCCCTGTCTGCAAGAGGAGCGGATATATATTATCAATAATAAAATAGCCAAAAAAAAAAAAAAAAAATACAAATAATATCTCTACAATGTCTTTATATTAGAGGAATGATGGAATGAATGTCTCACTAGTGAGGGTCTGTGGAACTCTTCCTCTTGGATTTGTTTGGCTAAAATTCTTGTCCTTATTCCATGGATTCTTGCTTTGACTCTCCTTCCCCAAATCTCCCTAAGTGTTTACTCCCACTGGAGATGCTTATCCTGTCCCCTTAGTCACTTAGCGGCAGGGTACACAATTTTAGACTGTTAATGCTTCCTCCTTTCAGCAGCACCAGATGCCTGCCATCCCTCTCTAAACCAAGGACCATTTCCAGCGGAATGTCAGGCCTCAGCACAGACCCAGGGGATTTGTGCCAGAAGGATAATTACAGACTCCGGCTTTGAAGTGCCTGTTAGAATGGGGTGTCAGTTCCTTTATGCCTTGTACCTGGAGCTTCCAGTCTAAGTGCTGGTGCCTTTAACCTTGGGGAGGAGCCTTCCTTCCTTCTCTACCTAAGCCTTTTTAAAGCTTCAAGATTGGAGTGCAGAAGCAGATAGTCAGTCTGACTCCCTTCTGGGTGGCCCTAAACATGTTATTTAGCTTCTCTCAGTCTTTAATTTCTCCACCATAATACAGCAAGAATAATTTCATACCAGAAAAAAAAATCAGGAAGAGTTTTGTCAATAGTAATATGAGCTGATGATGGGTAAGCTATTTCTTGCACCTGCAGTGGTCTCTGCATAGAGCTGAATAAAGACGCGATCGGGGGGCTCTTGAAAAGAAAACTAAGAGAAACCCATGAAAAGAGAGTCCTGACTCAGTTGGTGACAATAGCTGTGGCATAAGGAAGTGTTCTGCAGCCGGCTTGCATTTTTATCCTGCCATCTGCACTTCTGGGCCTGCTGCCAGGGTTATTTCACACAATGCATCAGTATGCTTTCATTGAAAAGCACTTTTGTAAGCTGCTTTCTGGTCTACACCTGCTTTTTAAATTCTGATTTGGGATAACCCAAGTTCAGGTCCACTCCATGTTGTTGTGGGTGGATTTCTTTTCAAATGAATTGCCCCTGGAGGCAAGCCCACCATCTTGCTCTTCTTCCATTGCCCATGGTCTCACCTTTCTTCCTCTGCCCTCACGGCCTCACACAGGGGAGGTCTGGGGGTGCTGGGGGTGGAGGAAAGTGGTCTTATTTACAAATATGATGTGGTTTATGGATGGCTCCTGATAACTTATGGAGTTAGTGACCAAATGGCAACACAGAAAAAGGGACCATTTAATTCTTAGGCGATTTGGCAGGATTAGGGGAGAGCTTTTGGCTAACTAGGGCCATGCCATCAGCTTCTGTTACAGGCTTGCAAACCGACTGTTTTTTTTTCTGACTGGTGCCCCATATTATGTGAAAGCTGGGCACATTTTGCTGGTTTTCATTTGTTTGAGAATTTGATCAGGATGGAAATGTCTTTTTTCTTCCCCCAGATGGTAAAAATGACAGATATTTATCGTAATAAATTTCAAGAAGCATAGAAGGTGAAAGTACCCCACCTGCTACCCTTGTAGCTGATAAGACAATGTTCCATTGTCTCCCCAACGTCTTTCTATGTGGTGCTTCTTTTGTCTGCTTTTAATCTAAGTAACAGAGGATTCTGGGAAAGTCTTTGTATACTTTAAAAAACTATCTCCTCCACCTCCCCATATTAGCCCCTCTTCTGTCCTTGGCCTATGGCTACCCTGGCCACTCTCTTCACATCATCCATCAGGGATTCTCCTTCTTATCCCCTTCTCTTTCCTCCCATCTCTCCCTCAGGCTGTGTATAAGATGGCAGACGTAGCCTGCAAATGCCATGGCGTTTCAGGGTCCTGCAGCCTCAAGACCTGCTGGCTCCAGCTGGCCGAGTTCCGCAAGGTGGGGGACCAGCTGAAGGAGAAATACGACAGCGCTGCCGCCATGCGCATCACCCGCAAAGGCAAGCTGGAGCTGGTCAACAGCCGTTTCAACCAGCCCACGCCGGAGGACCTGGTCTACGTGGATCCCAGCCCTGACTACTGCCTGCGCAACGAGACCACAGGCTCCCTAGGCACCCAGGGTCGCCTCTGCAACAAGACCTCGGAGGGCATGGATGGCTGTGAGCTCATGTGCTGCGGCCGGGGCTATGACCAGTTCAAGAGTGTCCAGGTGGAGCGCTGCCACTGCAAGTTCCACTGGTGCTGTTTCGTCAAGTGCAAAAAGTGCACCGAGATCGTCGACCAGTATGTCTGTAAATAGCCGGAGAGGGCCCCTCTCTTCTGGCCCTCTCCTCTCCTCTGCCTCACAAAAGTCTATATTATATAAATCTATATAAATATATTTTATATTTGTATAAATAAATAGATGGATGATAAATAATTAAAAGAAGAAAACAGAAAGGAAAAGTTTATTTAAGAGACGCTGGAGATCTTTGAGGACTGGACTTTGCTGGTTCTCGACTCCCAGTGGGTGGGAAGGGCTTCTTTCTCTCCCTCTGGTGGAGACGCTCAGGTTGTAAGGACTTGGAAATATTTACTGTCTACCCATCATTGCCTTGAGGAGAGAGGTGGTGGTTAGACGGAGAAGATGATTTTGTCTGGAAGTCTGGAGTCTTTGGTGGGTATGTGACTGCTGCATGACCCCAGGCATTAGGTCAAGAAACCCCATGGAAGGTGGCAGAAACTCAGTTTGGACCTTGATGTCTTCAGGGTCTTGCGCCAGAATACCAACTGGTTCAGTAAGAGGCCCAGTGCTTTCTTACCCTTTCACCCGTGTATATATTTGCATAATCCACTGTGACAGCAATGGCTCCTTTCCCAAAATGAGGAGCAGTCCGGTGTCATCTCTGACCAGGTGGCCACACCTGAGGATCCACACCTCCCTGGACTCCCAGGCTTGTCTTTCCAGCAAGAAGTCTTCTTCTTCCACACTTCACTAGCTCCTGCCACAAGTTCCCTGCACCAAGGGGCAAGGGGGTCATTTGACCTGATGTTTTAGGAAGGACATGGACTGAATATTTGTGCCTGGGCTGCAGAAATCCAGGTACATAACTGAACTGAGTGAACATTGCACTGTCCTCCCACACAGGGAGAGGAAACTTGTGATGCTGCTGCTGTCACTTCCTCCTTCAAGGGAGGCCTCACAAACCAACAGGATGTGTTGCTAGGTCAGATGCAGCTGGCCTGGCTCGGTCTCTTTATCTCTGCCCCAGATGTACAGTTTCTCTATGTCATTAAATACCCTTCACTGAGGCTTCTCTCCTTGTCCTTATTTGGAACATGATTATCTTTCATGAGTCTCCTTTTACTTTTTATCTGCCCCTTAGAGCCCTGCTACATGGTACATGTATGAAAGAGAAGAAGGAAATTGAGACGTTTTAGAGTTCTAGTCTGGTGATTAGGGAGAGGGACAGGAGAATATGATGAAAATTAAGTAAGATAATACATTGAAGCCCTCTCCCCAAGGCCTGGCACAAAGTTAAATAATAAGTGGGTGGTGCAAATGGTTAAGCACTCGACTACTAGCCAAAAGGTTGGCAGTTCGAACCCATCCAGAGGCGCTTCAGAAGACAGGCCTGGTGATCTGTTTCTGAAACGGCACAGCCTTGAAAAACCCATGGAACAGTTCTACTTGACACACATGGGGTCGCCAAGAATCGGAATCGACTCAACATTACTGTTATGAACGACAACAACAAAAAAATCAGAGATTAAGTTTAAACCCCAATTTACCTCCTTTTCTTCCCCTCTTCCTTCATTTTACAGCTACCAAGTTAATGGTGGTGTGCTTCCTGGGTCCTTGGTAAAGCACAGGCAATGGAATGCCCTCTGCAAGCTCCTCCACTTCTGGACCCCAGTATCTGGGGCTGGCAGAGAGAGGAGGCAAAGCTCAGGGAGGGAGGAGAGATGTTACTATCCTAGAAGGGGAGGAAAAGGATTGGGAGACGGAGGCATTGAGCCAGGCTGCACTGGGTGACAGGCCCGCAGGTGAGCCAGGAACCACGTAAAGATACCAGTTCTATTCTGGAAAAGTTTATTTCTGGGGAAATAATGGAATTACAGAATTAATTTGGGTTATAAGAAGCAAATGGTACTGCAAAACAATCTAAAAGAGATCCTGCCTGAGGATGTCTGCAGTCGTACATACTACTGGTATCTCAGTACCTAAAGAGGAACCTTCTGATTCGACATCAAAGAACGTCAGACCTCGGGTGATTTTACTAGTAACCGTTATTCACATTGTTATCCAGATTCCTTTGGTCAACATTTTTAAGATGGCTGGTCCAGGTTGTAGCCATGAAAGAAAATGATTAAAGCCAGTTGACCCGCAAAAGATCAAAAACACGTCCTTGGCTTCATTGGTTGGCATTTAACCAAATAAGCTACAAAGGCATATGGAGGGAGAGCTAGAGGGAGCATTTGCCCCAGGTGCAAGTCCAAAGGGGTGCCAGATGATGCCAGCCAGCCAGTGAATAACCACCCCCCCGACCCAACCCCCACCCCGATGGTGAGGCTGGCGGGGGATTGGGGGAGGTGAGGGATGGGGTGAGGGGTGCAAGCTTAGAGATTGCCTCTGGGCGCTAGTTACCCTCGCTAAGCCTCTGATAAGCTAACCAGTCACACAGATCAACCACGATAGTAAGGGTTTTGAAACACTACCTTACGTCATTGCTCTTTCCTGCATCACTGTTCTAGAACCCAGAGAGTTACCTTCTATCAGGTGCTCAAAGTATTTGAGAGCTAAAATCCAATTCATCCTTAGAGACCTTGGGAAATTAATTGGGAGTGACTTGTCCACAATCCCAGAAAGTCACTTCCATGTTCATGAAGGGAGATGGATAATCCCTACTATGTCAAGATATTCCTTCAGAGTTATGGCAAGGAGGGGAGTAAATACTTTTTTTTTTTTCTGGCCTGGGGAATAAGTCATTTGTTCAAATACCAACGTGATTTTTCCATCCACTGACAAAGCAGGCTTAGGAAATATTTCATTTCCTTAGTTTAGTTCATTTGCATCATTTTAAAAATAGATTGGGATGGAGTTAAGTTATTGCCACATGCTTGTTGAGTCCTGGGAGTTGCCTGTGAAGTGACAAGTAACGCTGTAAGAATGTGGCTGCAGATTATGGAAACCAATCGAAAAGAAACGAGCTGCTGCTGAGAATCATAGAAAATTAGAGCAGGAAGGGAACGTGGCAGTCAGATCTCCAACTCCTGGCTTTCGAGAGGAGGACTTCCAAATCTTGAGAAGGTTCTAAACCTCGTAAAAATGCAGAGTCCTAGGCCTCTGACACCAGAAACTTTTATTCGGTTGGTTTGGGGTACAGCCTGGGACTAGCTGCACTTTTAACAAGGACCTGAGGGCATCCTATGCTGGTGGTCCAAGACTACACTTTGAGTAGATGGGGGTCTATAGGTCTGTAGTCATTAAGAGCTAGCTCAAGATCCACTGGGAGACAGGAAGCCAGGTCCTGACTCCCAGCCCAGTGCTCTTGGCAGCCCTGTGCAGGATTCCCTAGTATGTGCAATTTATTATAATCAAACATATCATCCTAGAAAGATCAACGCATTGGGTGTAATGCCTGGACCAAGCAGTCCTAGCCATCCCAGGGAAGCTTTTTGATGAGGGGGAAAAGGACATTCTGGCATAGAGCAAAAGTTAGCTGCCCAAGGAGTGTCCACCTCCTCCATCTGTAGGGACTTGCCTACAGATCCAAATCCCTGTATGAATATAAAACACCAGCTATCATCTGAGTTGATTCTAACTCATGACAGCCCCATGGATGTCAGAGTAGAACTGTGCTCCATAGGGTTTTCAGTGGCTGATTTTTTGGAAGAAGATTGCCAGGCCCTTCTTCTGAGGTGCCTCTGGATGGAATTGAACCTCCAACCTTTCAGTTAGCAGCCAAGCACAGTAACTGCACCACCCAATGACTCTGTCATAAGGCAGTATTTGCTTAGCTATTTGCATACATCCACGTTGTTTTCACGATAATGTTAGGAGAAAGGTTTGCCTGACATCCTCCATTTAAAAGACAGGCTGGACAACTAGCAGAAGAGGGGGTAAGAAAGCACTCATAGCTAGGGTTACGATTAGGGTAGGCCTCCATTCATAAAAGCATCCTGAGCAAAGTCTCTCAAGAATTTGGTTTCTGAGTCCTAATTTGGAGAGCCCATTTAGTTGTCAAGGGGCCCTGGTGGTGCAGTGGTTAAATGCTCAGCTGCTAACCGAAATGTCGGTGGTTCAAATCCATCAGCCTCTTAGTGGGAGAAAGATGTGGCAGTCTGCTTCCATAAAAATTTACAGCCTTGGAAATCCTATAGGGCACTTCTACTCTGTCCTCTAGGGTCACTAGGAGTTGGAATCGACTCCAAGGCAATGGTATTTAGTTGTCATCTGTTCTCTGTTCTTTGAGGTGAGGAGCAAAACTTGCTTTTCGTGTGTTAAAATCCCAAACTGGTTATTGCCTTTGAAATTCTGATCTGCTTCTTCTCTTTAATCGTTAGTATCTTATTTAAGCTTTGCCATCCCCTGGATTTCTAGGAGCTAGCAAGACATCCTGTGGTTGAGATTGCCCCACAAGATAGAAACCTTCCGGCTGCAGTAGTTATCAAGAAAGAAGCCTGTTTCTTGGGCAGAGAACCACACCACCCCAAGAGGGTGGAAAAATAGCTGTTTCCATCTTAAAATGGGTTCTGATACACTGTCAGACACGGCTGACACTGGTCACATGTATTTTGAAAGAACCTCAGTGTGTGTTGCGCTCATGCACACCCATGCACACAGGAATGGATGTTTTTCATTAATTTGGGATGGGGGGAGGTGGGGAGACACAAGAGGCATGGAATATGTAACAAATTAAAATAACTCACCATTTCTGGCTGAGACGTCGCAGAACATGGATTGTCTGGCTTTATTTGAAATCCCTGTCTTTTGATTGGCTAGCAACAACAAGCTTCATGTCTCTAAAAGGAACGTTGAGAAGGACCACGTGAGCCATGGTTGCTAAGTATTATTGTTATATAAGAATCTCTGCATTGTATTTATACTAAAATAATAAGTAAAGGATGCTTTAATTCCTGGTTTTACATAAAAACTATGGACACTATGTATAGTTTGCCCATATTTGCCTAGAGTAAGAAAGTGTTGTCCCAGATATGAGGATGAGACATCAGGCAATATGGAAGCAGACTGAGTCAGTCCCACACACAGTTAATTTGCTAGATGGGACCTTCACCATGGAGACTATCCACAGCCCTTGCTTTCTCTCTCCTGCTGCCTGCCTTTTGGCCATGCCTCTGCTCATTTGCAACTCCACCAGAGGCAGCAAGAGAAGATAGAACCAAATCAGTTAATTTAGGCTTTGTAAGTAGTTGCGATAAATAACTGGATGGGAGAGGAGGTGGATAAACTGAGATTTGAAAAATGATCTGTGAGTTTAATTTGTCACTTACGTGTATTATCTACTGCTGCTCATGATAACTGAAAACAGACTGAAAGCTGCTCAAAGCCAAAGCAGTGGGAGACCGCAGCATCAAGAGAGTGTGGGAGCAAAGATTCCTATCACTTGGGAGCAAAAGAGGTTTGTTCAAGTGTGGAAACCAAGCAGCCTATCAGCAGAATATCAGAAGGGGGCTTCAGCAGTAGCACCAAGAAAAGTTGTGAAAGAAAAGACACTCTAGAACTGGGTGACCCATTTTAATCCAATTTCATTTTAAAGCCAAAAGGGATGTATATTGTTTTAAGTCTGACATTATAGTAAGTTTTCTAAGACTTGTGCTCTAGCTGTTGGGTCAGCCAGCTCTTTGGCACCTGATTTTAACATTGTCTTCCTCCATGTGTTTACTGTATTTCCAGTGACCTGAAAACGTAAGTTTCAGAAAGGAAGGATGTTTTTAAAAATTTCTTTTGATCCCAGCTATGTCTCCCAGAACCTAAAACAGTACCTAGCACAGAGAAGGCGCTTAGTAAATATTTGCTGAATGAGTGAATGAATTGAATTATAATTCTCACTGAACATGAGGAAACTGAGGCATAAGGAGATGTAACTGCCCAGGCCAGTATATAGTTTGTTCTCTCAGAGTTGCAAGTAACAGAAATCAGTTTGAGCTAGCTTAAAAGGAGGGGGGATATTATAAGGGTTCAGGAGAATCTCATTGTTTCAGGGTCTTCAGGAGCTCAGGATCTCTCTCCTTCCCTCCTCTGTCTTCTCTGTGGTTTGCTTCCCTCTCCCTCTGGAGACCATCTTTTGCTCCTCATTGTGGGAAATGTGGCAGCCAGCAGCTTCTGAGTTTACAGGTTCCAGTTCTGGACACAGGAAATGATAGACTCTGTCCTGATCCTTGTTCCAAATTCTTGGGAAGCGGCTTCTGAGCCAGGGCACTTTGCAGTGCCCCATGCATGGCTTTGCGTTGGTTCAAGTCAGCAAAGCAAAGGGGTTTAAGAATTCCTCAAGGCAGGAGGAGCTGCTAATGTTCTCATTAATTTTTCTGACTGATGGTTAAATCCAGAGAACACGTAATCCAGCTTGTTGGTGTCAATAGCTATCCCTAAGAATTTATTCTGGAAACGCTTGTGATCTTTTTCCTGAGAAACCCTTTATCTGTGAAAATGCATAATTATGGGACAGGTCCTGAGACTTCTTTTTATCTGAGCTCGCTAGGGTAAAGAGGAAGGGTCCTGTTCCCTAAATAATTTTCAGGATTGAATAAGCACCCATTTGTCTAATGTGGCTGAGGGAGTAGAGTTGCTAAGAAGCAGAGGACTAGATTAGACTCAGTGACGGTCCCTGGCTGTCGTTCCATCCTAAGCATATATTGTTGTTGTTGTTGTTAGGTGCCCTGGAGTTGACTTCGACTCATAGCAACCCTGTGTGACAGCGTAGAACTGCTCCGTGGTGTTTCCTAGGCTGTAATCTTTATGGAAGTGGACTGCCACATCTTTCTCCCATGGAGCCACTGAGTAGGTTCCAACTGCCAACCTATCGGTTAGCAGCTGAGCACTTAACCATTGTGCCACCAGGGCGCCTAGGGATATATTAATTTCTCTATATTGAACTATATTTGAAGGGGCCAATCCTGTTAATGACTTAGAGATATTTTTCCTTTGTCAGTATAACTCTACAGTGGCAATTGCTTACTTCATCATTTTCCTAGTTCTTCAAAGTCTGAGTACGCCAAAAGAAATATCTTAGAGGGATAAGGATTGCTAAGATTTTTCTGTAAATCTTCCACAGCTCTTGAGGGGCAGTGCGCAAACATTTTTTTAAGCATTTCTTTAAATTTTGGTAAATATGTATGTAATAAAACATGACATTTCAACAATCTTCACATGTACAGTTCAGTGATGTTAATTATGTTTATCATGTTGTTCAACAGTTACCCTTATCCGTTCCCAAATTATGCTGTTGTTGCCTGACTCATGGCAACCCCATGCACAAGGGAACAAAATGCTGTCCAGTCCCACACCATTCCCTTGATTGGTTGCAGATCAGACTGTTGTGACCCATAGGGCTTTCACTGACTGGTGGTGCAGTGGTTGAGAGCTTGACTGCTAACTAAGAGGTTGGTAGTTCGAATCCACCAGCCAGTCCTTGGGAACCCTATGGGGGCAGTTCTCTGTCCTATAGGGTTGCTATGAGTCAGAATTGACTCGACAGCAATGAGTTTCTAGAAGTAGATTGCCAGGCCTTTCTTCCTAGTCTGTCTCAGTCTGGAAGCTCTGCTGAAACCTGTTTAGCATCAGAGCAATGCACAAGCCTCCGCTAACAGACGGGTGGCTGCACAGGTGGTGCACTGGCCTGGAATTGAACCCAGGTCTCTGCATGGAAGGTGAGAATTCTACCACTGAATCACCACTCTCCCCTCCCAAATTATACCAATGCCCTAACAGAAGCTCAGTGTCCCTTAAGCATTGAGTCCTCATTTCCCCCTCCATCCTGTGCACCACACATTCGAAAATTTACATATATCATGCGGGTAGCCTTCTTTTGTCCTTTTTCACAGGAGAGCACAAGCCATCCAGCCCTAGAATCTCAGGCTGTGGACAGGAAGGATATTTTTGTAAAGTAGGAAGTAATTCCACTCACACTTGTTAAAAAGAACAAAAACTCGTTGCCGTAGAGTCGATTCTGACTCAGCGACCCTATTGCCGTAGCTCTTAACCACTATGCTACCAGGGTTTCCACACACTTGTAAAGTGGTATGAATTTCCTTCCCCGTTTTATATTCTAAATAAAAAAAAGACTAACTGCTCATCTGACAGAACACGGCCCCGTGGCACTCTGACTCCAGCCGGCCTCAAGATTGCCGGATCGTCCCAGTGCCCACACTGGGTCGGCTGCAGTTCTTCTTTCTGGCCACAGAGTGTCGCTGTCTTACCAGTTCTAGCCAAACGTCTTTGTGACTCAAACCTCAAAAACCCATTGTTGTGGAGTTGATTCCGACAAAAGTTGGGCAGTGGGTCCTTGTGGATTGATGGCAGAAAACAGAATATGGACAGCAGTGAAACTGAGTTCTAGATTTTTCATTTGGACGGATTTGGGAATAATTAGATTAGCATTACCAAAAAAAACAAAACAAACCGCAAACCCACTGCCGTTGAGTCGATTCCGACTTACAACGACCGCATAGGACAGAGTAGAACTGTCCGATAGGGTTTCCAAGGCTGTAATCTTTACGGAAGCAGACTGCCACATGTTTCTCCTGTGGAGCAGCCGGCTGGTTAGTTCCAACTGCCGACGTTTTGATTAACAGCCGAGCAGTTTAACTACTGTGCCATCAGGGCTCCTTAGGTTGGCGTTACTTTACTTATTTTTTAAAGATTAAGGGTGCACAGTTAAAAAGAAACTGTGAGGGAAATGCCTAGTCCTTCTGGGCTAAACAAAGACATCACAATCATGGGGAGCACCTGCAGGGGAGTGGCTGTGTGCTAGGCACATGGTTAGGTTTGTTCCCTGCTCCTAAATGTTTTCCAGGCAGCCGGGTACTTTGCATGCTTGAAGTTTGTCTTTATGCAGATGGGTAATAATTATAACTGCCATTTATCGAGTACTACTGTATACCAGCGGCCTTACGTGTTACATATAATTCTCTTGATACCTCTGCAAGGTAGGAATTATTATTCACATGTTACAGATGGGGAAACTGAGACTCAGAGAGGTTAAGTAACATCCTTTGCCTCACACAGCTAATAATTGGTCCTGACTCCTGAGTTCTTTCTGGTTGCTCACTGAGTTTCTGGGTAATTAAAGAATCTAGTTACCTGAAATAAGACCTGCCCATTTCCTTCTAAGTCTCAAGGTGTCTACGATAATCTTCCCCATCCTACCATCATGAATTTTGAATGAGAAGAGCCACTAGAGAAATCTCATTTGATAGGGGCACATGGCAGATGGAAGGTGGGGAGCCCCAATCTAAAATAACAGACAAAGCCTACAGGGTTATCAACACAGAAAATTAGGCTGAAAATGAAAGCAGTGTATTGACTATATATTGAAGCAAAGGGAAAACATGCTGAGCTTGGGGAGCTACATGCCTAGGACAATGGAACTAAACAGGTAACTCGCATTTAACATGAATTGTAGAGCTGCCTCATGGTGGGTTCATCTCACACAAGAGCTGTGGGCCTTCTCTACACTGCCTCTTCCCCACAAATTTGCACAAAGGGAAATGGTCTGTCTACCGCCTTTCCTCCAGGTATTGTGAGTCTGAGGTTTCGAATAATAGTGAAACGGCCTTTACAGTTCAGAAGTATTCTGAAAATGTTTGGCACTGAGTAGACAAGGCCATGAGCTGAGCTTCTGAACTTCCTTTTCCAATTCGCTCTTCTAGCCTGTTAAGTCTCCATGCCAGTATTTAACTCTTTATCACAAACACATAGTTTCTGTCGCAGGGGAAGGAGATAGCCTCAAGTACTTTCAAATTGAGTGGCCTATTTCCGACCACTTAAAGGCCTTTGTCCCTAAACTCAGTAGAGCTGGAGCTCGGATGTGCTGGTGGTACAGCTGTACCAGTGAAGGCACAAGACGATCGCATGTTGCGCTGGAATGAGGGACAGGGGCACTGTTGGAGCAGGAAGGAGGAAGTGGAAACAAGTATCCTGAGCAGATTTCAAGTGAGATTGCAGAGCACTTCCTGCTCCCAGCTCCCAGGTGTGTCCATTGAGGATGTAAGAGCAGGAACAACAGATCCTGTCTGTATCTGACTCGGGGTTCTCACCTGGGGTTTCTGAGTTCTGAGCAGGGGGGAAGGGGTGAATTAGGTGAGAGAGGTGGAATGAGCAACGTATGCCTCCCTATTCTCTGCCTGCTCTGAGAGAAATAGGCTCAGGTTAAAATGAGATGGTGTTTATATATTATGGGATATTGTTGTTAGGTGCCATCAGGTTGATTTCTACTCATAGCAACCCTATATGATAGGGTAGAACTGCTCCATAGTCTTTCCTAGGCTGTAATCTTGTTTTCTAAGCCCCTTTTTTTCCCCAAAAAATAGGGAGCAAATCGCCAGGTCTTTCTTCCTGCAGAGCCGCTGGTGGGTTCAAACCCGCCAAACTTTTGACTAGCAGTCGAGCGCTTAACCATTGTGCTACTAGGGCTCCTTTATATGACGGGACAGGAAGCTTGAAAGGGATGTTGAGCAGAGCTTGGATTACAGTTAGCTACTTTGGGCCCCGGTCTGAAATGCTGCTCGTGTATGTGGAAGTGGTGAGAGTTGTGATTTTTTCCCCTTTGGTGGTGGCAGTACGGAGGGGTTCACACATCCTGATCACTAATTGCTTGCCTTCAATCTGACTGGATTAAAACAACCTGGGTCACTATGAGTCAGAATCGACTCGATGGCAACGGGTTTTGGGGAGATTTAAAAATTCAGACTCCTGGATTCCTCTCCTAGAGATTCTGACTGAGGAAGTCTGGGGTGGGATCAGGGAGTCTGTGTTTTAAAAAGATGCCTTTGATGATTCTGCTCGGCAGCTAGGTTTGAGAATTGCTGATAGGGTACTCTTAGGTCTGACTACACCAAGCCTTCCATGGGGTGAGATGGCTGTTTGCAGAAAGAGTTGGGTTTACAGCAAGTGTGGCCAGGGTCTCTGACTGCTAGAGGTCTGCGGATGGGGACACAGAATAAGTCTTCAATGTCCACACACTGAAGGCTGAACCTGGGAGAGGGAAGTGCTTGGCTGCTAACCAAAAGGTCATCGGTTCAAACCTACCAGCTGCTTCGCAGGAGAAAGATGTGGCAGTCTGCTTCTGTAAAGATTACAGCCTTGGAAACCCTGTGGGGCAGTTCTACTCTATCCCATAGGGTCGCTAAGAGGTGGAATCAACTCGACGGCAATGAGTTTCGGGAGAGGCTAAAATCATCAGTCTGTTTCCAAATCCTCCTACATGATAAGATGTGAGGGCTTCCTGGGTCTGTTTTTAATCTCTGCTACAGTCGTTAGACAAGCATTAATTTGTATGATCAGATGAGGAATGATTTTTTTTTTTTTTTTGTAGCAAACCTGAGTCCTAAGCTTGGCCTGCGTCTTTGTTTTTCCTGGTTTCTCTAGCTTTGGACTGATGCCCCGCTGAGACAGTGTCCAGCAAAAGCAGCATTGCACTCAGGGACAGATTACCCAATAAGCAAGGTAGGCACAGGCTTAATTATGCTTACTTACGAATTTGTAGTACACAGTTTCACCACATCTTTGATGTGGTGAAATTATTCACTATGGATTAGTAAGTAAACACAATTAAGCCCGTGTGTACCTTGCTTACTGTAAGCTGGTACATACCGTGTTTACTGGCTAATCCACCTGATTGCACTCAGACTGTACAAGCCACACAGTTTACAGATCTGGACGGACCTGATGGGCAACACCCCAGGAGAAGCCTCTGAAACATTTCTGGTCCCGTGCAGGCCTGAGCAGGATGAAGCAGCAACTGCACAGTTGCACATACTCCACCGACTCGGCCCCAGTGCCATGAAGCTAACTGGGGCTTCATGTTCTCTCTAAGGGGAAGTCTCTGGGGCGATCTCTGTTTCTGCCTTCAGCAGTCTTGAACTTGAGCTTGGGCACTGAGTTAAGAACTAACCAAACATAAGCCTTGTTAATCTGCAAAGTCAACATGACTTTTTGACAGGCATAGAGACTTGACATCTTAATTCCAGGGTCAGGAGACCTGAATTCTGTCCCCGGCGCTGTTGTTGATTTGCGTAAGAACCTTGGATGAGCATTCAGACTTCCAGGCTTTAGTTTGCTGATCAGCTCATGGTGCTAATGCCAGCTCTACGTACCCCTCAGCACTGGTGTAAACTTCACAGCCATAGAAGATGAAAAAGTACCTGGGAAAATGTATATGATCCCATTCTTGCATTAGTTACTGCTTCAGTTCTGCCTTGGACTGTTGTGAACTGACCCGGTAAACAGGCTGGTGCCTTGTTTTCTAAGCCCCTTGTTTTCTTTCAACAAAGTAGTAAAAACTACTTTCTCTGCCAAACTTTTTTTTTCTGGTAATGAAGAACCAACGTGGAAATAAAGGATGTCTTTCTAATCAGAGAGTGACTATTTGTCACCAGGACAGGTAACTGAGAAAAGTTACAGATTTCATTCCCTAGAGAAGTTTAAGAAAATAAGAGGCATTCAGATGCTTAGGATAATTTAGTAGAATCTGGATACAGGAAGTAAACCAGATATTCTCTGGAGGCTTATTTCAGGTGCAGGACTCTGAGCCCTGCCTCCCTTTAGGGAATTAACCAACCTCTAAAAAACATCAGCAGAGGCACGGGATTTGGTGTGGAAGACCTGGCTTCCCAACCAACTAGCTAAGTGATCTCGTGCTGTTTCCTTAGCAATAGAATAGGGATGAAATTGCTCTACCTCGAATAAGATAATGAATGTGAAAGCTTTTTGTAAAATATAAACCTTTTGAAAATTGAGATATTGGTATAGATACAATGAGTTTGTATCAGGGCAAGATCAAAGACAATATAATTTTTTAAAAAAGCATATAATACAAGATTGTAACACGTAAGATTTTAGGAATCATCTCTTGACTGAAGCCATCTACAACTGCAAGGGATCTAACGTTGCTATCTGGATTTCCTCCCAATATAAGGGGCCTCTTTAATCAGTCGGAAACCCTGGTGGTGCAGCGATTAAGAGTTTGGCTGCTAACCAAAAAGTCGGTAGTGTGACTCCACCAGCCGCTCCTTGGAAACCCTATGAGGCAGTTCTGCTCTGTCCTATAGGGTTGCTAGGAGTCGGAATTGACTCAACGGCAATGGGTTTGGGTTTTATTTAGTCTTCTGTATACCCAGAAATCCACGCTTCTTCCCTATGTCCACCTTAGTCTTTCCTGAGAAGGTGGTTAACTGAAAAAGGAACACTCCTGCGCCTGCAAAAGGGAAGTACCCCCCAACCCATTTTTTTAAACCCCTAGTCTGTCTGCCTTTGTTTCTAGGACACAAAGACCTTCGGAAACTTTAAACTATAAGCAGAACGAGAGCAGGCCTATCCTTGGGGCCCTCAATAGCCATGCACAAGACCTCCTTCTGTACCTACAGTAGAGTCTATGACTCTGTCAGCACAGAGACACTGTCTGACATGTTTGGACTGGACCTGCCCACTGTGCATGCCATCATCAGCAAGATGATCATTTACGAGGAGCTGATGGCCTCCCCGGGGCAGCCAGCATAGACAGTGGTGATACACCGCACGGAGCCAGCTGCCCAGCAGAGCCTGGCTCTGTAGCTGGCTGAGAACCTGGGCAGCCTGATGGGGAATAGCGTGTGTGTCTGACCACAGCAGGATACCTACAATGGCTATTTCCGAGACCAGAAGGATGGCCACCGCAAAAATGAGGGATACATGCGCTGTGGTGGCTAGCACCCTCAGCCAGCCAGCAGCAGCCTCAGATAGCCTACTAATCTGTCGCCCTGGCCTAGACCACTCAACCTTTATCTACTAAACCTACCCTAGTCATTAAAGGTCTATTTAGAGTTGTTACTGTTGAAGGAGAAAAAAAAAAAAAATGATGCAGACAGGGAGCAAGAGTTTGAAAGGATTTCTGGGAGTTTACTCTGCCCTCCCGGGAGTCACTTAGTGGTGCAAACGGTTAACATGCTGGGCTGCTAACTGCAAGGTTAGAGGTTTGAGTCCACCCAGAGGACCTCGGAAGAAAGGACTGGAGGTCTACTTCCAACACATCAGCCATTGAAAGCCCTATGAAGTACAGTTCTACTCTGACTCATATGGGGTCGCCATGAGTTGAAGTCGATTCAGTGGCAACTGGTGCTTTTACTCTGCCCTCCACCAGATCTGACGGCCCCACTCCCAGCTCTTTCTCCTCACTGGCCTTCACTCCAGGCCATGGCAGCCACACCAAGGGCTTAGAGTTAGAGAACATCCCTCCTCCCTATTCACAGCAGATCTGTAATGCAGAAGGAAGATTTTCAGGATCTCAGGTTAGAAGTTGGAAGGCATTTCCTGAGGGATGTGTGTTTACACGTGGTGGGATTTCTGGTACCATCAAATGGTCGTTGATTTCAGGGACACAAGAAGTTCTTTTGGGCTGTCCTGAATAATAAAGACTACATATAACCTCATTTTTCTGGGAGAAATGCCTTCCAATTCTAAACAACTGACTTACAAATTTTCTTTCTGAGAACAATACCTATTCATGACTTGGGAACATTCTGTACGAGTGACTTCTGGCTGGGTAGTCGCAATTCTCACAAGAGGGTGGTGGGTAGGGTTTCATCCGTAGAGAGTGGACCTGTGATTAGAAACTCTGATCCCGGTGTTTGCTAGGAGCGCATGAGCACACAGAGGTGACTAGTCCAAGCCTGCTCTGAGGAACACACCCTGTGCATGTGACAGGCACATGTCCCACCAACATGCCACCTAATCTTCACTCTGAGCTGAAGAATGTTGGCCATCAGGCTGGTCATACCCTTGGCGTTTTTCATATCCCATAATTTCTTATTAATCTGAAAACCTGAATGCCTAGATACCTTCTCCAACCCCAGCCCCCAACCCTGTACCTCTGCCATACCTTCACTTCCTCCAAGCCTGCTTGTTGGTCTCATGGCAACCCTTTCTCCCTGGCTGCCTGCCCTCTCCTGAATTCATTTTCTTCTTCCCCCTCCCTGGACCCCCTGGAGGCCAGTCATTTCAACCCTACTCTAGTAGCACCCTCAAATCCCGTCTTCCCCCGGACCACCTTGTTAAGAGAAGCAGCACTCAGCAGCATGCGAGTTACAAGGGTAAAGGTGGCAGAATTCAGCCACTTAGGAAATGCACTTTAACAGTCTCTCCCACTGGGGGAAACAGCCTCCTCAGAGCTGTTAAGCAGTCTGACCCCTGACCCCCACAGGGTAATAATCATGTCTTACATCTGTATGAGAGTTTTAGCCTCCAAAGCTCTTACACATGCATTAGCTCACGTGATTCCTTCCTCCCCTTCACCAATCTCTGTCTATTTTCTCTCCTACTGCAGTTTGCTGAAGAAACTCACATACTTGTGCCAATTTATTACATTACAAACTCACGATTTCCTTCTCAGTGATTCCACCTCACTGCCCCACAGTTGTTTTCCTGCCCGTCCCACCTTGGCTCCCTCTGGAATTTCCCTCACTTCTGATGTCCTCTAAGCTGACCCTGACCCTGTCTGGTTCAGCTAATGCAAAGAGCATCATGAGTTTCTGTCACTTTTCTCCCTCTGCCTCCAAGCTTTCCTGTAACTTCACTCTCCTTCCCTGAGAGACTTCACTGCAAAGAAGAGAGGATTTGAGGACGTTCCCAATGTGGCATTCCACTCGTGCCTCTGTGAGATTCCCTTAACGCACACAGTAGGGTTGTCTGCATATTTGTCTAGCCTCTTGTAGCACAAACTCCTTAAGGTTAGGAGCTTGTCTTCCTCATCTTTCCATCCTCCAAGGCCTAGTTAGTCTACGATCTAGCACGTAGTACTTGCCTGATTGCTTTGCATCCCTTGATGAACCTGATGATAAACATGAAGAACTAGACATATCCTCTGAAAGTTAAGAAAGCAAAGCACAGAAGCGGTGTACATTTGCGATGTTAAAGGAATACAATAAGTACTCATTATGTTCATCTTAAAGGAGCCCTGGTGGCGCAGTGGTAAAGCTGCTAACTGAAAGGGCAGAACCACCATCCACTCCTTGGGAGAAAAATGTGGCAGCCTGCTTCTGTAAAGACTTACAGCCTTGGAAACCCTATGGGGGCAGTTCTACTCTGTCCTATAGGGTCACTATGAGTCAGAATTGGCTTGACGGCAGTGGGTTTGGTTTTTTGGTTTTTATGATCATCTTAAGGTCCCTGGGTGGTGCAAATGGTTTGCTCTCAATACTAAAAGACTGGCTGTTTGAACCCACACAGTGGTGTCACAGAAGAAAGTTTTGGTGATTGGCTTCCATAATGATTACAGCCAAGAAAAACCTATGGAGCAATTGTACACTGCAAATGTACACCTCTTCTGTACATTGCTTCCTTAACCTTCAGAGGATATGTAATGCTCTGTAACACATGGGGTCACCATGAGTTGAAATCCACTGGATGGCAATAGGTTTAATGATCATCTTTGGAAGCAGGGCCACCACCAGCTGCCACCAACCTGGCCTCTTGTCTAGGAAGGTGATACAGGAGTCAGGGGAAGAAATTGAAGCAGCAAATGACTGGTTGGACTTGATGGCCTTTAAAGTCTCTTCCAGCCCTGAGAGTGTCTTTTCCTACTAGCACTAGCTCAGCACTAAAATGGTCTGTGATCTTAGGTAAGTCACCACTTCTCATCATTTAAATGCAAATAATGACATCTTCTCTCTTCCCCTGTGAGGATCCAGTGAGCCAATGCATGTGAAAACACAAAATCTCATTTCTTATCAATGTGCTAGAAGCAAGGGGATCAGAGTACTTAATAGACTCCCTCTTCCAGTGGGAAAGAGAAAAGTGCTTTTCTTGAGGGCACAATTTGACACTTGAAGCTTGATAGAAGCTACAGTTGGGACCTGCTTATTGCCCCTGTCCTGGCGAGGGACGAGCCTCAGGGAGGAAGGGCACGGATTTATTTAGTCACTCACTATATGATGCTGCTTGATTGTATGCTTGCTGAGGGTGGCACCTGCGTCTGTCAGGCAGTTGACTATGAATCACTAGGACCAAGCACAGCACTGACACATATTAAGAGCTCAGTAAACATTTGTGGAATAAAGAAAAGAAGGGAGGGAGGGAGGAAGGAAATGATGTGCTTAGGGGTGAAATGTTTCTAGGGAGGATGCAACCATGCTAAGGGCCACTGAGAAGGGTCGTTGTCTTAGTTTCTTAGTGCTGCTATAACAGAAATACCACAAGTGGGTGGCTTTAATGAATAGAAATTTATTTTCTCGTAATTTAGGAGACTAGAAGTCCAAATTCATAGCACTGGCTCTAGGGGAAGACTTTCCTCTCTCTGTTGGATCTGGGGGAAGGTCCTGGTCTCTTTTCAGCTTCTATTCCTCAGCTTTCTGGCGCTCTTCATGTGGCATGGCTTCTATCTTTCCTTGTCTATGCTTTCTTGCTGCTGTGCCCAACCTGCTCTTTTATATCTACACTAATATGGCCTCCTTAACATAACAAAGAAAAATCCTATTCCTAAATGGGATTATATCCACAGGTATAGAGGTTAGTATTCCAACACTATTTTGGGGGAACACAATGCAATCCATCACAGTGGTGGAAGGCAATAAGGATGAAGGAAGGTGCCACTCAGCCTGCGACAACAAATAGTGATCCTTTTTTATTTTGTTTTCATCTGTCTTTTTTTAAAAAAAAAAAAAACTCCGATGCTTAAATAATGACATTTTTTGCAGACCTTTGTAGTTGTGATAGAAGAAATGGGCAGAGGACACTGGAGGTAACTGACCACGCCCCCACCCTCACAAACTAGAGGAGACTGACAAAATGAAAAAGGTGAAAATTATGTGTATGTAAAACCTTTAAAGAATATTCAAAAGCAAATTCAAATGGTTACACTCATATTTACATCTATATCTATCTATCTCTATATATTAAAAATCGTGAGTTCATATAGAATACCTCCAATTCCCATCCAACACCATAGAGTTCACTCTTGTGTTCTCCATTCTGCTTCTCTGACAGTGAGAAACCTAACTCCAGTGGGGAGTTTTTTAAGGAACTGGAAAGAATGAAAAAGAAGGGAGAGCTCACCATGTTCCTAGCTCTCCAAATGCCAACGCACTGTAATGCCTCCCAGAGTGTAGGGCAGACTAGGGCAGAGACAATCTAAGAAAACCAGCTTGGTTGTGGGGCACTCCCATGTTGAAAGAAGTCCCGGAAGTTCCGGTGCCTGGGACTGATTTAGGACAGGTCTAAATAAAGCCACCCTATTAATACATACCAGGGCAAGGTGGATTCAAGGGCACCGGGAGCCTCTGAGGTTATGTTGAGCTTCCAGGGTTCATCTGGGTTAACTCTGGAGTGGCTTCCAGCTGTTGATCTGACCCCAGACCCAGGAATGTGGGCTGTGATTTGGGCTAGAATGGTGTCAGATTAACTTTGGCATTTGGGGGAAATGAGGAGGCAGGAGAGAAAGGGGAGGAAAGGAAGAGAAAGTAGTTAATTTATCATCAATTAAAAGCATTAATAAAGATTGATAAAGCTGACTATATAAAAATTAAAAATTTCCATTACGCAAAAATAGCAAAGAAAAGTCAATGATAAGCAACAAACCTGGAAACTATTTGCAACACATAGGACAAAGAACTAGTTTTCTTCACATGCAGAGTACACTTAAAAGTCAATAATAAGATCATCAATCCAATAGAAAAATGAGCAAAGGACCTTAAAAAAAATCACAAGCAGAAATGTGCATGGTTTTCAAACGCATGAAAAGGTATTCAACTTCAAACTATAAGAGATATAATTTTTTTTACCTACTAGATGAGTAAAGATTTAAAAGTTTTATAAAGAAAGAAGATGTGGAGAAATAGGTACTCCATGCATTGTTAGTATGAGTAAAAATGGGTACAACTTCTTCAGAAGGCAAATTGGCAGAATCTATCAAAATAAAAAATACACACATCCTTTAATCCAGGGAATCCATTTCTAGGAGGTTATCCTGTAGATAGCCCCACAAGAGTGCACGAAGTTGTATGTGCAAGAAATTCCCCACAGTATTGTTTGGGGAGCAAAAAATCTGGAAGAACCTAAACACCCGTCTACAGAGGGAAGGAATATTAACCACAGTATATTTATATGATGGATACTATGCCACTATCAAAGGATGAGCTAGATTTATAAAAAGCAGTGTAGCTAGACCTCTAAACCAGAACGCTGGGGGAAAAAAAAGCAAGATGGAAAGTTTGTACAGGATGATAGCTATTGTGTTGAAAAGAAATCATACAAAATAATACTACATCTTGTTTGTAGACATAGATATATGTAAATGCATATGAAAGAATAAGAAATTTACTGAAAGGATGTAACAATTTCAAGGTCATGGTCACCTCTGGGAATGGGTGGAACAGGGGAGGAGGGCAGGCTGTGAAGGCCACAGAATACGTCAACTTTATCTGTAACATTTTACTTCTTTTATGTGAGAAAAAAAAGAAAGAAACAGCTATGACTAAATGTTCTTATCAACTCTGGATGATGGGGACTTGGTATATTACACTCTTGCTTTTCTGTATTTTTCCACAAAGCACGATACAGATCAGTGGTGTAAGATGATATCTTTGTGTATAATGGTGCGTGTGCTTGTCAATGTGCTCTGTCTCTGGAAAGATAAAACAATCTACCAGAGGTTGATGTTGGGAAGCGGAACAAGGAAGTGGGGATCAAGAGTGGGATGGAGATTTATTTTTTATGGTACATTCTTTTCTTCCTGTTTCTATATTTTACCATTTGAATGTACTACTTAAAATAATAATCATAAAGAACAAAAAAAATAAAGAGCATGTATTAACAGCCTTCTGTGTTTGGTGAGCACAGGCCAGCCCTCCAGGTCAGGGCTACCTGTAGTTCTAGGGGAAGACAGGCCTTCTTTTAGATCTCTGAAGTCTTTGCCTGAGAACACTGAGCATATGCTGATGAGGATGTTGGGCATGAGAGAGAGGAAGAGAGAGAGGTGCAGGCAGCAAAGGCCAGGAGGGCAGCACGTCCTTGGCTTTCAAAATCCTGCGGTCAATACAGAGGAGCAGCGCAAGCACTGCTGAGAAGCTGCAACAGCTGCTAACACACCAATTATGTAGTGGACAACGCAGGAAAGAACACTGAAAAATGTCCAGTATGGCGAAGATAAGTATGTTGTAGGAGGGTAAGGAGGGGGTTCCCATGGCCAGGCACACTTTCAGCCTGCTGTCCTGTTTTCAATGTCACTGTCCTCAACAAGGAAACAAAAACAGTCCGAAAATTGAAAAGAAAACGAACAACAGAAGTAAACTAAAGACAACAAACAACTCCACAGCAATGAAGGCGGTGAGTTTCGGATTTCCTTTACCCAAGCTGGAAACGCCCAATGAACCTATTTTTGTGCTGGCCAAGAAAGGAGGAAAGCTCCTTCTGTGAGAACTTACACACACACACACACACACACACACGCGCACACACACACACCCACACACCCACACACTTACTTGAACCTTTGAACAAATGTAACATTTTATCAGTAATACACGCTGACAAAAACAAAAGGAACAAAAAAGACAACCTCATAACTTGAAAACCACAAGAGAAACCATCACACAAACCCTTCCACCCAAAGCTACCCATGGTTAACCTCAGGTGGATGGGGTTTCCCTGTTTTCACCTTTTAACCTGTATCCTAATTGAATTTCTTTCCAATAACAGTGCCATAGTATGTGAGATTGCACCTATCTTGAGCTCTTGGCTTTAGGGAGAACCCTGGCTTTGGACTTCGAACAGAACTAGGGCAGAGGTAGTCTGGTATCTTTGAGAGAGCTTGCTGCTGCCCTACACCAGCCAAATACTGGTTTTGTAACTTTCTACAGCAATGGCTCAATCGCTGCTTGCCCCAGCTGTGATCAGCCCACTTCACTTCTACTCTCACTTTTGAAATAACAGTCTGGGTAAGAGCCAAGGTGACCTATGGCCAATTCACCCAATACCGCCTCTGCCAATGAGAGGATCCCTCCAGTCTGCCCACTCCCCCCACCCCCCCAAGGACTGTGCTGTGGACCCTAAGCCTCCACCTGGTGCTACGGGATCAGCGCCTGGCCAAGAGGCATGGAAACATAATTGCTATCAGACTTGAACTCCAGTGGAAGGAGAAACTGAAATACTCAGTGTTGATTGGGAAATGGAGTTAAAATAACTATATTCCTAATCTGGCTTGATCCTTGCTTATAAAGACCTTTTATTTCAGTTATAGTTTACTTGACTGGCAACCAGGAGCTCAGGTTTAGAGAGGAGGACTGGAGAGGGGTAGACTATTACAATAATTGGGTATAATTTGAATCCCTTACACTCTATTTTTTCTGTTATCACCCTCAGATAAAGTCTACTAATTCTCAGAAATGTCACAAACCCTCTCATGGACCAAAGAAACCCTACACACAGCTTGCTTTTCCTGGTGTTAACAGGACTCATTCTGGAGTCTTATATGTCTCCAAACGCTCAGGAGGAAGGGACATTTGGCTTCTTCTACACACTAATCTGAGTCTCTGGAGGAAAGTGAAGATCTAAGTGGCTAGTACCAGTACCACATCCACTTCCGAGGGCAGAATTTGAATGGGGAGGGTAGTTAGCCCCTGAAGGAAAGAGAATAAACCAACACAGAGAGGGGACTCTTGGACCCTTTACAGCTTTACTGGAGACCTTGCTTGGAAGTAAAATATTCTTCATCTTCAAGGAACCATGTTATCACCTTTTTGCTCGGCTCTCTTTTATTTTTCCCACTGTGCATTTCAACACTGGGAAAAATGTTTGCATGGGTGATGGAAACAAAGAGACTAACTCTTTTTTTTTCCTGTTTAAAATATTTTTTGTTGTACTTTAGATGAAGATTTACAGAGCAAATTAGCTTCTCATTAAGCAATTAATATGCATATTGTTTTGTGACATTGGTTGCCAACCCCACGGCATGTCAACACTCTCCTTTTCTCCATCTTAGATTTCTCATTATCAGCTTTCCTGTCCCCTCCTGCCCTCTAGTCCTTGCCCTTGGACTGGTATGTCCATTTAGTCTTGTTTTGTTTTATGAGCCTGTCTAATCTTTGGCTGAAGGGTGAACCTCAGGGCGTGACTTCATTACTGAGCTAAAAGGTGTCCTGGAGCCATAGTCTCGGGGTTTCTCCAATCTCTGTCAGACCAGTAAGCCTGGTCTTTTTTTTTTCTGTGAGTTAGAATTTTGTTCTTCATTTTTCTCCAGCTGTGTCCGGGACCCTCTATTGTGATCCCTGTCAGAGCAGTCAGTGGTGGTAGCCAGGCACCATCTAGTTGTGCTGGACTCAGTCTGGAGCAGGCTATGGTACTTACGGTCCACTAGTCCTTTGAACTAATCTTTGCCTCACGTCTTTGGTTTTCTTCATTATCCCTTGCTCCAGATGGGGTGACACCAGTGGAGTATCTTAGATGGCTGCTCACAAGCTTTTTTTTTTAAGTCCTAATTTATTTATTTATTTTTATTGCAGTTTAGATGAAGGTTCACAGAACGAACTAGCTTCTCATTAAACAGCTGGTACACATATTGTTTTATGACATTGGTTAACAACCCCATGACATGTCAACACTCTCCCTTCTTGACCTTGGGTTTTCTTCATTCTCCCTTGCTCCCAAAGGGGTAAGACCAGTGGAGTATCTTAGATGGCTGCTCATAGGCTTTTAAGATCCCAGACGCTACTCACCAAAGTAGAATGTAGAACATTTTCTTTATAAACTATGTTATGCCAGTTGAGCTAGATGTTCCCCAAGACCATGGTCCCCACAGCCCTCAGCCCAGTAATTTGGTCCCTCAGAGAGTTTGGATGTGTCTATGGAGCTTCCATGACCTTGCCTTGGACAAGTTGTGCTGGCTACCCCAGTATTGTGTACTGTTTTACCCTTCACCAAAGTTACCATTTATCTATTGTCTGTTTAGTGTTTTTCCCTCCTCACCCCTACCCTCCCTCGTAACCATCAAAGATTGTTTCTTTTTGTGTGTAAATCTTTTCATGAGTTTTTATAGTAGTGTCCTTTTATGATTGACTTGTTTCACTCAGCATAATGTCCTCCAGATTCATCCATGTTGTGAGATGCTTCGTAGATTCATCATTGTTCTTTATTGTTGCATAATACTCCATTGTGTGTATGTACTGTAGTTTTATTCATTCATCTGTTGATGGGCACCTAGGTTGTTTCCATCTTTTTGCTATTGTGAACAATGCTGCAATGAACATGGGTGTGCATATGTCTGTTCATGTGATGGCTCTTATTTCTTTAGCATATATTCCTAGGAGCGGGATTGCTGAATCATATGGTATTTCTATTTCTACCATTTTAAGGAAGTGCCATATCGTTTTGCAAAATGGTTGTACCATTTTGCATTCCCACCAGCAGTGCATCCTATTAATGCTGTGTATTGGGGCCTCTAGTGTTGACCCTATTTTTTCTTCTATGATCTTTATAGTTTTTGATTTTATATTCATAACTCAGCTTTAATAATCATCAATACATGACCAATCTTATTTCATCTATGCACTCACCTACTTCCTCCCCTCCCAGATTATTTTGAAGTGTATTCAGATATCATATTATTCATTTGTAAATACTGTAGTATATATATGTTTTCATATATTCGTATATGTATGATCTATTTTTCACGTGCAAACATATACATGCAAAAGAAAAACATGAATGGATCCCTTCCCCCAAAAAAGAAAGAATGGGGAACGAAGAAATTGGTACAGCTTTAAGTAACTCTAAACATGCATTTATATATAACAGTATTGTTTTAATGATAAATACATAAAGAAAGTGGAACTAAAGTACTGGACAAAATAACATGAAGACGGGATGGTGGTACATAGAATTAAAGGGTACTAAGGGCCTGGTAAGCAGCCCTGGTTGTGCAGTGGTTAAAGCGCTCAGAGGCTAACCAAAAAGGTGGCAGTTTAAACCCACCAGCCACTCCACGGGAGAAAGATGCAGCAGTCTGCTTCCGTAAAGATTTACAGCCTTGGAAACCCTATAGAGCAGTTCTACTCTATACTTTAAGGTTGCTGTGAATCGGAATCAACTAGATGGCTATGGGCTTGGTTTTGTCTTTTAAAGGCATTCCCTTCCTGGTTCTCCCTTTCTGGCTCCATGAAACAAACCAACCACGTTGCCGTCGGGTTGATTTCGAGGCATAGCGACCCTATAGAGCAGAGTAGAACTGCTCCATAGGGTTTCCAAGGAGCAGCTGGTTAGCCGTCAAGCTGTTAACTACTGCACCACCAGGGCGCCTTAGGATTGGGTTTCTACTTGGTTTCCCTGCCTAGTTTCCTACTGAGATTAAAGACTGTAGTAGACATATGTCTGCCCAAGTACCATGGCCTCTACCAGACTGAGTCCAGCACAACTAGATTGTGCCTGGCTACCACCCCTGACTGCTCTGACAGGGATCACAATAGAGGGTCCCAGACAGGGCTGGAGAAAAATGTTGAACAAAATTCTAACTTGCACACACACACAAAAAACCAGACCTACTGGCCTGACAGAGACTGGAGAAACCCTGAGAGTATGAGTATGGCCCCTGGACACCCTTTTAGTTCAGTAATGAAGTCACCCCTGAGGTTCACCCCTCAGCCAAAAATTAGGCCCGTAAAACAAAACGAGACTAAATGGATGCACCAGCCCAGGGGCAAGGACGAGAAGGCAGGAGGGGACAGGAAAGCTGATGATGGGGAACCTAAGGGCGAGAAGGGGAGAGTGTTGACATGTCGTGGGGTTGGCAACCAATGTCACAAAATAATACGTATATTAATTGCTTAATGAGAAGCTAGTTTGCTCTGTAAACCTTCATCTAAAGTACAATAAAAAAAAGAAAGCTGAGTTATGAATATGGGAGTGTGTAAAAATTGTATAGCGTCAGACCTCCTCTAACTTCAGGGGGAGGAAAGAGAACCACCATCATCAAGATCAGCAACAGCCCAGAGCTGATTACTATGAGGTGGAGATCAGACAAACCCCCTCTCTCCAACCTTTTCACCAATTCTGACATCAGCCATCCCTCCTAAGGCACTCTCTACTTCTCTGCTGGGTTTGATAATTTGTAGCAATGGCCACACAGAACTCACACACCATATTCACAGTTATGGGATTTATTAGGGAAGTAAAAAATTTGTTACAATTTGGGGTCAGGGTCAACAGGCTACAATTCAAGATCAGGATCAGGAAGTACGCAGGCAAAGTCTCCCTTCTTCAGTGCAGGATAGCTCTCTCAGCTCTTCACTGCAAGGCAGGCCTCCTTTCAGCCCCCTCAGGGCAGGCCTCCTCTAGGCCTTCTGAGGACAGGCTCCTGTCTTGGCCCTTGGCCCTCAGACCCCGCTGGGTTCTGGCTCCTGCCCTGCTCAGGCAATTGCTACAAAACTCTTCAGCTCTGCTGATAAATGCCCAGAAGCACTCCACTCTGCCAGGAAGTTCCTGCCCAAAGGTGCTCAGTTATCTTGTTCTGTGGGTTGGTAAGGCCACTGTACCTGCCTTGCTCCTTGCACCCTGCTGTCTTGCACCAGTCTCCGGGTTCTTGCTGCTCCTGCTGGTAGTGATAGACTCTGATGTGCTTGCCGCCGCTTCTTGCTGTCTCACACTGCCTCTGGTGTTACAACTCTATCTCTTGGGTCTGGGAGGTTCTCAGAACAGGTAACCTGGGTCCAAAGGATGCGCTCCACTCCCTGCTCTTCTTGATGGTAGTGAGATTCCCTCCTCCGCTTCTGGAATTTGCTCCCTTTAAGCCTAGCAGAGTGGCAAAACTGACCAATCCCCTTGTTAGGGTTCCTTACACCTATTTGCATGGTCCCACTCCTGCAAGGGTTCCATGCACCTTATTTGCATTATCAGCAGGCTGTTCAATCCTCTTGGTAGGCCACAAACACTGTATTTGCATAGTCCCACCCAATCATTTTGTGGGAGTCACAAAACCATGCATGGCTAGAAGAGCCATATTATTTAATTCACTGCACCAGAGGGTGGTTATACTATTTGCTCTACTTTTACAAATGTTTGAAAATTTTCATAACATATTAAAGAATATAGAAAAACGAGAAGGCACTGGACTGGCAGCAGGAGTCTTGGGCTCCAGTGCTCACTCTGTAGCTGACTACTGTGTCACGTTGTACAAGTCACTTCTCTCCTCTGGGCCTCAGTTTCTTTCCCTCTGAAATGATGGGGTTGGACTAGAGGATATTTAAGATCCCTCCTGCTTTGACATGGTTAGAGATAGCATAAATCTTTGTTGTTATTTATTGAGATATAATTCACATAGCATATACTTCGTTATTTTAAGTATGTAATTCAGTGTTTTTTAGTATATTCACAAGGTTGTGCAACCATTATCATCACCTAATTCTAGAACATTTTCATCACCCCAGAAGGAAACCCACACCCATTAGCAGTTACTATCCATACTCTCATTGCCTCAGCCCCTGGCAACCACTAATCTACTTCCTGCTTCTGTGGATTTGCCTATTCTGGACGTAGCATATAAGTGGAATCATGCAGTATGTGGCTGCTCCCTGATCAATCTCCTCTCATCATGCCTTTGTTTTTTTCTTTCACCAGCCAATGTATCCCTAAATAAGACATTGTTTAGTTTTGCCTTTTTTTCACGTTTGTACAAATTACATCATACTGTATGTGTTCTTTCGTGATTTGCTTATTTTAAAAAACAGTATGTTTTTAGATTCATTCATGCTGATGCTGTTGTTTATTGTTCATTTATTTTATTACTTAGTATTCTATTATATAAATATACAGCGCTTCATTTATCCATTTGAGTTGTTTCCAGTTTTTTGGTATAATGAACCATAATGTTATCATGTTCCTGTATATGTCTCTTAGTACAAATATACAAGAGTTTCTATACCCAGCAGTGGAATTTCTGAGTCATAGGATGTGTGCATATTCAACTGTACTTGGTAATCCAAATTGTTGTCTAAAGTGCCTTCAGTAGGCAAGACTTTTTACTGTTGATTCTTTCATTTCATTCATTTCCTCTGGATTCAGTTTCCTCCCTCCTAAGGTATATACTTTAGTTGTTTTTTCAGAGAAGATCTGAGAGTGTTAAACTCTCTTGGTTATTGTTTATTGAAAATGTCTTTATTTTTCCCACACTCTTGAATGATAATTTATCTGTATATAGAATTCTAGATTGACATTTTTTTTTTCCTCTCGGTGCTTTAAAATATTTCATCGTCTTTGGATTTAATTGTTGCATCTAATTGTAGTTCCTTTATCTTTTGTCTCTGGTCAATTTTAAGATCTTTTTGTTGTCTGTAGTGCCTTCAGCTTCACTATGATGTGTCTAGGTGTGCATTTATTTTTGTTTATTGTGCTTGAAACTCATTCTCACCGGGTTTCCTGAATCTGAAGATTCATATCTTTCAACAATTCTGGAAAATTATCAGCAATTATCTCTTGAATATTGACTCTCCTCTATTCTCTTCCTTTGCTCCTTTTAGGTCTCCTATTAGAGATACATCAGACATATTATCTTTGTCTCTAAATCTTCATTTTCTTTCTCATTCTGTGTTGCCTTCTGAATAAATTCATGTAATTCATTAATTTTCTCTTCAGCTATTACCTAATTTGCTGTTTAACTTATTCATTATAAATTATTCATCATTTCTGGGAGTTCAGTTTGATTATTTTGCATACTAGTTTTTGTTTCATAGGCACTTGTTCTTTTCTTACATTTCTTCTTTTATGTATTTTAGAACTTAAAAATACTTATTTAAGAACCTCAATCAGATTGTTCTAAACTTAAACCCTAAGTTCACAAGAGACACAGGCCCACGGTGATGCATTTCTCAGGGAAGGCTCCTTTTCTTTCCCCTGTCCCTTACCTCCGTGGGCAAATGCACCTTTAACTCATACTTTTACTGCAGTGGTTTTAGTTCTTTTTGTGTTTCTGGCTCCTGGCAATGTAACTTTCCTTCTTGAGTATTTAGCTTTGCATTTAAAAGAAAGCTTATTGAGTTTATTCAGCAGCTCTAGGTGTTTGTAACAGGAGAATTTTTAGGTCATCTGGTCTGCCAAGATACCAAACTTGAAGTGTATTAATTAACTTTTTATAAGATGGGTAAATTTTCAAAAAGAGAGTCCATTTTTAGTTGCAGTATTAGGAAGGGACTTCTTGATAGGCTAGTAGGAAGGAAAGGATTTCCAAAAGAATGAAAGATAGAGAGGCAAAAACTGAAGGACATATTCTGGGAATAGTAAATAGTTGGTTTGGATCATAGTACATGGTACATGGAGTAAGGTGAACAAATTTCTGGAATAGTAAGTTAGCGACAGACTGTGGAGGGCCTTGGAATTCAGCTTAAGGGAATTTGGACCTTGAGAACCTTTAAAGATTTTTTAACTTAATTCCTTTTGAAGGTTAGTGTTGGCAGCGGTATACAGAATGGTGAGAGTAATGGAAGGGAGACAAATTAGGAACTTGCTGCAGTAATCCAAGAAGAAAGTAAAAAGGCAAATACAGGGGTAAAGTCGGAGAAAAGCACAGAACAGAGTTGTTGAAACTACCAAATCATGACTATAGGTATTAATCAAATTGGGGCTGAGAAAAGATGCCAATGCAGACATACGACAGCCTTCTCTAGAGCTAAGTTGCTTTGCAGTGGAGTAGCATTATGAACTCTTAAGAGACTTGCTAATGTCCCCTAATGAAGCCACATGCTATTTATAAAATATCTGCTAATTATCCTGTTGGGCCAGAGCTCTTCTTTGATCTGAACCCAGACTTAAAAAGCATGCTTTGGTGTGATTTGAAAATCTATATTAGAATAGGAAACAAGAGTGAAACAGAGGGAGCCATAGCTCTAGAGGGTATAAACAACTATTCCTAGCATCAGCCGAGTTTTATGCGGTCTCCTGATGTTCACTTATAATATTAACAAGACCTTTTAAAATCGTTGCTCAGGACTTTCAATCTCCAAATTTCTTTAAAAAAAAACAACAAAACAAAAAACCCATTGCTGTCGAGTCTATTCTGACTCA
Organism: Trichechus manatus latirostris; assembly: GCF_000243295.1. Taxonomy (NCBI): domain Eukaryota; kingdom Metazoa; phylum Chordata; class Mammalia; order Sirenia; family Trichechidae; genus Trichechus; species Trichechus manatus. Next base: position 4,777,785 of record NW_004444017.1, read on the forward strand.
TAGCGACTCTATAGCACAGACTAGAACTGCCCCATAGGGTTTCCAAGGAGCAGCTGGTGGATTCAAACTGCCAACCTTTTGGTTAGTAGCCAAGCTCTTAACCACTGCACCACCAGGACTCCCCAAATTTCTTAGCAGGCCAATTTAATTGCCTCTTCCTACTGGCTCATATACCCAATTGCCATGGTGGTAACCCAATTTGTCTTGGTTTGCATTTGTTTTCATGATCCTCTGGTACATTTGGAAACCCTGGTGGTGTAGTGGTTAAGTGCTATGGCTGCAAACCAAAAGGTCAGCAGTTTGAATCCACCAGGTGCATTCTAATGTTATTTTCATATATGTCCTGTATGTGAGCTCCCCTCTTCCCAAATTGTTGTAGAATGTATTATAATTTGTTTCTTAATTGGCTGTGTGTAAATGAATGCCAGCTCTTTAGAGATGCCACATTTAGTATTTAATTGATGAATGGACTGATGAAAAGTAATAGGACTATGAAGCTAAGAAGTTTATTGGAGAAGAACTCTAACTTGATTCTGAGAATAGGTGACCTAGATGTGGGTGTTGAGAGGGAGGTTTTTAGGGAAAACAGAACATAGAAAGTAAAGGCAAATATTGTGGTTCCCTCACTTAATTTCTAATTTATATAGATTTTGCCTTCAACTTCTCTCTCTCTCATTCCTCTGTGTGCTTCCCTAATTGCTACATTTGCTTTTCACATAAAACCTCCCGCTATCGAGTTGATTCCGACTCATAGTGACGTTATAGCACAGAGTAGAACTGCCCCACAGGGTTTCCAAGGCTATAAATCTTAGTGAAAGCAGACAGCCACATCTTTCTCCCATGGAGCAGCTGGTGGGTTTGAAGCACCGACCTGATGTCTAGCATAGTTCTTATTACATAGTGAATATTCTATAAATAAATGTTGTTGTTGTTGTTAGGTGCCATCAAGTCTGTTCCGACTCATAGTGACCCTATAGGACAGAGTAGAACAGCCCTATAGGGTTTCCAAGGAGAGGCTGGTGGCTTTGAACTGCTGATCTTTTGGTTAGCAGCTGAGCTCTTAACTACTATGCCACCAGGGCTCCATACATACATGAGGGAATGCTAGTTAAAAGCAATTGAATGATATTTTGAAATCACATTTAGTACACTACTAGAAGGTATTAAGCCATCCTTGCCCACCTTTTCTCCCTTCCTTCCTTCCACAAACATTTATCGAGCACTCAGTATGGGTCAGGTACCATGTTATATGTTGAAAGTTACAACGGTTTACTACTCCATCATCTTGAAATGATTTGGCAGTTGATAAAAATCTTTAAAGTTTGTGATTTAAAAATGGCCAGTTCCTAGATTTTGATGACATGATACATGTGTAAGCCTTACAGTTTATTATTGCCCTGACTACACAGACTTCATAGAGTCATTAGTTTTTTAAAAATCTTTTTGTCTTTGATAGTGACAGCTGTTTCAAAAATTTTAAACTACTGGTGGCTGGAGTAGGAATTCTTAACCGTGCATCCAGCTATAAAGGCAAATATATGGTCTTTTAGGAGTAGGGGCAGTCCTCTGTGAATTTGTAAATATGTGATGTATATGTTTATGTTTCTGAGGGTTTTAGATTCTCAAAGAAGTCTATTACCCCACAAAATTAAGAGCAGCTCTGTTTTCCTTGCTTCATTAAGTTCCCAGAACAGTCCCCTTTGCTATATAACCTAGTGGTTAAGTACTTGGGCGTTAGAGTCACACTGCCTGTATTTAAATCCTGGTTCTGCTATGTAACAGCTGTGTGATCCTAAGCAAGTCACCAAACCTCTCTGTGCCTCAGTTTCCTCATCTGTAAAACAGGGATAACAATAGCATTATGTCATGAAGTTGTGGTGAGGATTACATGAGTTAATGCATATTAGTAACTCAGAAAACACTCAGCACATAGTAAATGTTCTATAAATATTAGCTATTATTATAATTATTGCATAGATGTGACATTGATGATGATGAGGATGATGAAAATCAAGATGACTTATACCTCCCTTAAGCCACTTATGAGTGAATGAAAATGAACAGCCACAAGAAATGTGGAATAACCAGCTGATCATTCAGGACAAAGCTAATATAGTCATTCCTTTCTCATTCTACATTATGTCCAGTCAAACTCCTGGGTAGGCTGGGTAGTCTGACTCAACTGATGAGATGAGACTATTCAAGGTGAATCATAGCAGCAAAAGCCAGTTTGTTTGTTTAGATTTAACTAAAATGTATACTAGTTCTAGATTTTAGCCTGAGATGGAACTGACTCATTACCCCACAGAACGTGCATTGTTGGTGCTTTACCAGTGATAAATGATAAATGGGGAAATGTGCACTTTTGATTAGCTGTCCTCAAGTTTATCTCTCCCATTCTCCCACAAAATACAATAACAACCTGAGAAACCTTATCTTTAAGTCCTCATCCTCACCTACTGACCCTCACTGCTGAAAGGGTCAGTAGAATTAGATTCGATTAGAATTCATTTCAAAGGTCTCTAACTTCTTCTAGTTTCTGTGACCAAAGTTTCCTCTAGATAATTGAATTTCAGAGCTATCTGTCGATCTTTGTTTGGTGAATTTTGCCTCCCCTCAAATGCCTGAGAATGATTTTTCCCCATGTATTATTTTTGTGGTCTCTACTTCTTTTTATCTCTTCCCTGCTCAGATAACTGCCAATGCCTGCAGCAGCGGCCTCCAGAAATCTGCTTCCTATAACAACGGCTACTTCTCTTCCTGGGCTCTCTCTCTGGAAACAAACCTATTCCTGGAATCCCTGGTCCAAGAGTACCCAGTTGAAATTGCATAAAGTGATTTTATTCAGATGTTGTCTATCAGGCTTAAAATCTGTAGATGACCTGTAGATGATTGAATATTTTCCGTAGTGGAAGATTGACTCCTAAGTTCTAACACCCATTGCAGTATTTTTCAAAATGGGATCCAAGGACACAGGCCTGGCTATGTAATTTGTGGGACTCCGTGCAAAATGAAAACGAGGGGCCTTTTGTTCAAAAAGTATCAACAATTTTAAGACAGTGACAACAGAGCATTAAGTCAAGCACAGGGCCCTTTTGAGTACAGGACCCTGTACAATTGCTCAGGTTATACACCTATGAAGCTGGCCCTGGATGGAGCCCAAGGCATCAGAATTTCTGAAATCGATTGGTAAAAATCTGATTTCTGGGGCCTACCAGAGAGCTAAGGAGTCTCTGGGTGGCACAGATAGTTAAGTGTTGGACTACCAACAGAAATATTGGCAGTTCAAGCCCACTCAGAGGCACCTTAGAAGTAAGGCCTGGTGATCTGCTTCCTAAAGGTCACAGCGTTGAAAACCCTACGGGGCAGTTTTACTCTGCACGCTTGAGGTCGCCATTAGTCAGAACTGACTTGACAGCGGCTAACAACAACAACCAGGGAGCTAATAAATCAGAATCTCGGGGAATAGTGTCTGGGACTCAACATTCTTTTTTTTTTTTTTATAGGGAAAGCATCATGAGCAGTAGAGCCACCCTGTCTAGTGTCCAGTACACTGGGTCAAAAGACGTAAACCTTTTTTTTTTTTTTTTATTGTACTTTAGGTGAAGGTTTACAGAATAGTTTCCCATTAAACAGTTAGTACACATATTGTTTTATGACAGCGGTTAACAACCCCACGACATGTCAACACTGTCCGTTCTCAACCTTGGGTTCCCTATTACCAGCTTTCCTGTCCCCTCCTGCCTTCTCTTCCTTGCCCCTGGACTGTTGTGCCCCATTAGTCTTGTTTTGTTTTATGGGGCTGTCTAAAGGGTGAACCTCGGGAGTCACTTCATTATTGAACTAAAGGGTGTCCGGGGGCCAGATTCTTGGGGTTTCTCCAGTCTCCATCAGGCCAGTAAGTCTGATCTTTTTTTGTGAGTTAGAATTTTGTTCTACATTTTTCTCCTGCTCTGTCCAGAACCCTCTGATGTGATCCCTGTCAGAGCAGTCAGTAGTGGTAGCCGGGCACCATCTAGTTGTACTGGACTCAGTCTGGTGGAGGCCATGATAGTTGTGTTCCATTAGTCCTTTGGACTAATCTTTTCCTTATATCTTGTTTTTCATGCTCCGTTGCTCCCAAAGGGGTGAGACCAGTGGAGTATCTTAGATGGCTACTCACAGGCTTTTAAGATCCTGGAAGTTACTCACCAAGGTAGAATGTAGAACATTTTCTTTATAAGCTGTGTTATGCCAGTTGAGCTAGATGTTCCCTGAGACCATGGTTCCCTCCCCACAGCCCTCCGCCCAGCAATTCAGTCCCTCAGGGAGTTTGGATGTGTCTACGGAGCTTCCATGACCTTTCCTTACACAGGTTGTGCTGGTTTGGCACTCAACATTCTTAACAACCTCTCCAGAGCTGATTTTGTACACAAAAGATTGAGAATCTGTGCACATACTTTCTTTGTTTGCTTGGGAAGCAGGATAAGAAATTCCATCTTTTAAAAACGTCAGGCTTCCTTGCCTGGATATCTACCTGAGGCAGTTGATAACATCTACCTTGTACCACCTTCAGTGTTTCTTTTTGCTCTCTCACACTCTTTCTTTTCATTTCTTTCTCCTCTTTCCTCATCTTACTACGCTTGCCTTGGGCCTGTCAGCGACACCCAGGCGTGGCTAAATTTGGCTGATAACACCCACTAGTTGCCATCATGTTGATTCTGAGTCATGACGACTGCGTGTGTTATAAAGTAGAACTGCTCATAGAGTTCTCATGGCTGTGAGCTTTTGGGAGTAGATTGCCAGGTTTTTCTTCTGAGGTGTCTTTGGGTGGGTTTGAACCACCAACCTTTTGGTTATTAGCCCAGCGTTTAACTGTTTGTGCCACCCAAAACTAAATAAAACCAAACCTGTTGCTGTCGAATTGATTCCGATTCATAGCCACCCTATAGGACAGAGTAGAACTGCCCCATATAGAGTTTCCGAGGAGCGCCTGGTGGATTCGAACTGCCGACCTTTTGGTTAGCGGTCTTAACAACTCTTAACAACTATGGCACGAGGGTTTCCTGTGCCACCCAGGGACACCTCAAACCCAAGACCAAACCCGTTGCCATCAAGTTGATTCCGACTCATAGTGACCCTAAAGGACACAGTGGAACTGCCCCATAGGGTTTTCAAAGAGTGGCTGGTGGATTTGAACCATCGATGTTTCTCAGTTAGCAGCTGAATGCTTAACCACTGTGCCACCAGGGCTCCAAGGCACATGAAAACAGAAAGGAGTAGGACTTCGGATGGTCGGAGCACTTTTCCCATAGGATTTACGTCTTTTTGCTAGAGCCCCCTTTTCCGACCAGTTTGCTTTTGCTTCTAATCTAAACCAACAGAAAAAGAGAAATATCAGAGAAACGAAGTTATGAAAAAGCCTCGATCCCATGGCCCCAGCGTTAGTGACTACTCAGCCACATTCATTGAAATTCAGTTCCAGATTAGTCCTGTTTCTTCCACAGTAAGTGCCTACTAGTTCTTGGAACTTACTTTTGCAAATTATCACTTCACTGCACTGCAACCCTAAGGGCTCAGGAATTCATCCTGAGTAACTTGATGAGAGAATTCTTATCAAATTACCCTGACTAAACACCTGGTCCTGAGTCCTGAGTTTAGCTGTACATCATCAAGATATTTCAAGGTGAATAAACCTCTTTATATTATGGATTTTAAGGCTTGGCACAGCAAATAAAATGCTCTTTTTATGGCTCACAGGTTTCCGTGTACAGGTGATGTGATTGCTCAAGCAGTCACCGAGTAGAACAGATGAATTTTTCCTTAATTAAAAAGCTGATGGATTCTTAACTAACAGGTGCTTCTCAAGTACTTGGAAAACAATGTTTTTCCTTTTTGATTTTCACCTCTATTTCCCATTTTTCTGTATTTGTACCTTCTGAACACGCAGCTTTATTACTCTATATTTTTAAAGCAATGAAAACTTTTGTGTTTCTATTCCATTCTCACAGTAAATGATATATTACATGGAAACAACCCTGGATAACTTTTAACGCTGGAGGTCTTAAAATTTTCTTTTGCTTTCTTTATATTTTGACAAATAACTTGTATCCAAGAATATATAAATAACTCTTATACCTCAATAATAAGAAAGGAAATAATCCAATTTTTAAAAAAACAGGCAAAAAATTTGACCAGATACATTTCAAAAGAAAATATAAAAATGACCAAGAAGCACATGAAAAATTCTCAACATCGCAATGACATACCATTAACATACCCACTGCTATTGTTAGTTGCCGTCAAGTCTATTCCTACTCATGGTGCCCCCGTGTGTGCAGAGTAGAACTGCTCCATAGGGTTTTCAAGGCTGTGACCTTTTGGAAGCAGATGGCCAACATACCCACTAGAAAAGGTAAAATTAAAAATCTGACAATGCCAAATGTTGGTGAGAATGTGGAGCAACTGGAAATCTCATACATTGACGGTGAGAATGAAAAATCGTACAATAATGTTAGGAAACAATTTGAAAATTTCTCCGAAAGTTAAGCATAAACTTATCATAAACCAAACAACAACAACAACAACAAGAAACAAATCTATCGCCAACGAGTCGATTCCAACTCATAACGACCCTGTAGGACAGAGTAGGGCTGCCCCATAGGGTTTCCAAGGAGCAGCTGGTGGATTTGAACTACTGACCTTTTGATTAGCAGCTGAGCTCTTAACCACAGTGCCACCAGGGCTCCAAACTTATACGACCCAGCTATTTCACTCCTAGGTATTTACACAAAAGAAATGAAAACATATGTCTTCTCAAAGACTTGTACAAGGATGTTCATAGCAGCTTTATTCATAACAGCCCCAAACTGGAAACTACCCAAACATTCATCAATAGATGAATGAATAAACTGTGGTATGTCCATCCATACAGTGGAATACTACTTAGTAATAGAAAGGAACAGACTACTGATATATCCAACGATATGAGTAAACCTCAAAAACATTATGCTGAGTGAAAGAAGCCAGACACAAAAGAGTACATACTGTATGATTCCATTGATTTCAGATTCTAGAAAAGGCAAAACTAATATATAGTGACACACAGCAGGTCAGTGGTTGCCTGTGGCCAGGTTTGGGAGGGGATGTCTTGACTCCAAAGGGGCATGAAGAAATCTTTGGGATGTTGGAAATGTTTTATATTTTGATTGAGGGGGTGCTTACACAGGTGTAAACATTTATCAAAACTCATTTAAACTATATACTTAAAAAATGGGTGCATTTTATTATATGTAAAGTATACCTCAATAAAGCTGATTTTTAAAAACTACAAAAAATGTTTAGAGAACACATACACGCACACACCACCTAGGATTAATAAATGTTAACCATGTTGTCATTTGCTTTATCTTTTTTTACATTAAAGAAATGAAATATTACAAATAAAGGTGAAGTCTATACTTTCCAGAACTATTGTCCACCTCTCCCATTGGAAAGCACATTCATAAAGTTGTGTGTATCCCTTCTGCCCATTTAAAACATCTGTTCACAACCATCTTCATTTTACTGATGAGGATACCAGAGTTCACCAAGATCTAGTGCACAGGACATAGTTAAACAATGAGTCAGCAGCACAGCCGGTAATGATGTTTAGGCTTATGCTTATTCCCCAGGGCCATGTTACCTACCCTGTGTTTGAGAAGCTGCTAATATAATTTGTGTAATTATGAGAGTGTTTATACTGCTCTTTACCTTTAGTTTTAAATATGACATACAGCTTGGCACAAATGGGAATTTAGGGTGTTATGATGTGTCTCCAAGTTTTAAAACTGGCAGCTTGTAAGCTTTCAGGCCCAAGATTAATGTGATTTTTTACAATATAGCTATTTGACACCAGTACTTTGTTTAATTGCAATTAAGGCAGAATACAGATATTTATGTATTCCCCTCTAATTTGCCATATAGATTACCAGGCTACTTTCAAAGCAACTAACAGCATTGAATCCCAAAGCTTCAAAGCCCGATTTGCTGGCTGGATTTGACTTTTTTTTTTTTGTTTTAACTTCATATGTATCAGGCAATCACAGGGACTGATTTGACATTCCTTGCCCTTTCTTTTGGCTTATCTTTTTTTATGGTTCATCTTGTATATTGTCCAGACTTTTCCCCTCAATTCTAATGTTTATTTCGAAAGCTAGATAGTGAGAGAGAAGAGTTCAGGCTGGTTTTAAGTATTTTGTAACGAAGAAGCAGTTACTTTACCTCTGTAATGTTTTTTTTTGTTTGAAAAGTCAGAGACACAGGCCTCTCAAGACTACTAATTTTGGTTTTCACTAGTAGCATAACAATTGGTCTCTCTCTCTAACAGCGATTGTTCTGATTAGAAAAATAATACACAAAATAATTTCTGTTTTATTTTGTGTAGAAGCAAGAAAAACAAACCAGTTCTGAACTCAAGCTTAAATTCAGGAGATCTAGAGTGGTTTTTTGTTTTTGTTTTTGCCTTTCAGAATCTGAAAGGTGCACCTTTATTTGCTTGTAGTTTTTGATACATCTTCAATTCTCACTGGCTATTGCCTTGCATATCACAATGGAGGCTAAGTCTGCCTCTGAGAGTAAGTCCCATTTTTTCACACTGATTGTGATGTCACTAAAGCCTCATTTTGGCATGGCCACAACTGGATTATGAATGCTACTCACCCAGTGATGTGTCCTCCTTGTCAACAACATCTAATAATTGCAGAGATGACTACATCAGACTAGCTATGTCACAGGGCACTGTTGGGTTATTAGGTGACTAGTATAGCGTATAGGGGTGGAAGGGAATCTTCTTGTTGCTGCAGAAGATGCAAGTCTCTACCCTCCTGTAGAGAAGTGTGATACCAGAAGAACGGGGAGAGCAGGGATTCTAAAAGTCTGCAGCTGACTCTAGAGGATACAGAATTTTACTGAATTCCCCTTGGCTTTTGGACAACGAATCAGAAGACAATATATAAAGATTAGTAATTAACTGAAGTACGGTTGGGAAGGAAGACCTGAAAATTCTGCTTTGGAACATTTAATGGTGACATTTAGGTAAGGGATATGGGTGAAGCCAGCCATGGATGTGGCTCAGGGAATGTCCCTCAGGTCATGGACAGTGGCAACATCCTCATTAACTGAGCAGGTTTGAGCATTTTGAAGAAATGATGTTTGGCTCATCATTGTGAGCATCAAGAATTGGCAGTAGTGGTCTGGGAATGGGATCAAGGAGACAACCCTCAATGAGACTAGTTGTAAAACGATAAGGCTTTCTTTTTCATTTTTCAACACAGGATGGACTTTTTATTAAAGTCCTCTGTTTTGTCAAAGCAATATTAAGAGAAAAGGATGCAGGAAAGATTTGAGATCTTTGAAGAAACTTTTTGTCTTCTATTTAATATAGATCTGTCACCTTTGTTGGGTTAGGTTGTAAGGTGCCGTCGAGTCGGTTCTGACTCATAGTGATCCTATGAGTACCTCTTATTAAGCCTGAGAGTCTTGTTCGTTTCATCTTTGATCTATGTGAATTGTACACTGGGTCAAATTTGCTGTGCGAAGATGCCTGTATTCTGTTTCCAATACTCTATGGAGGTGTTTGATTTTCTTCTCTGATTTCAATCTCAAAAATTTTATGGAAACATATATCATTATAAAGGAACTCTTGTGACACATGGTTAAGCACTCCACTGCTAACTGAAAGGTTGGCAGTTTGAACCCACCAGTGGCTGGCTCTTCAGGAGAAAGATCTAGCAATCTGCTTCCATAAAGATTACAACCTAGGAAACTCAATGCGGCTGTTCTACTCTGTCATATAGGGTCACTATGAGTTGGAAATGACTAGACAGCACACAACAATAACATGTTATCATTGCTGTATTCCATGAGTTAGTCATTCCATGAATAAGTCATTACTGATGTGTCTTCCATGAATTTTGTAAACTTAAAAAAAAAAGTCGTTTACATTTTCAATGTAAATTACCCCTTGAAGGGAATTAGTTAAGTTTACTTCTTATAATTTTATAGTGCCAATTTTACCTCTTCCAAGCTTAAATGAGTGGGCCTTAGTTCAAAAATACTAGTATCAAGGCCATCCTATTCATATTCTTTGTGAATTTACTAACTTTAATCACTAATTAGAATTTACGATTTTGCAGGCTGATGAGTTCCCCCCTCCCCCATAACAGACTCCTGCTCCTTTGATAAGAGATCTGTGAAGCTTTTTCCAGCATCTTTTGTTTTCTCTTGCTGTGGTCCAATGGAAGGACTATCGAGCTAACTTTAAGTTGGCCACGGGCATAGAGCTTCTGTAAAGCTTATGGATTTCCTTTAATCAATACCAAAAGTTTTGATAGTTAAGGCATTTACCCCTTAGAGTATGCTAAATTCCTCCTAATACTAGATGTGAAAACATTTTCTTCTATGTAGACCAACTCCTATACTTCCTTTTTCTTACAGACTAAGTATGTAACCAAACCTATTCTTGGTTTCTAAGAAATGAGAGCTCAACTTAAAGCTCATGTGTAGAAAATAACTCAGTCTAGGTAAATGGACACAGGTATTTAATGCTTAATTAGTTTCTGATCTGCCATTACATTAAAAATATTGTAAAGACCATTCTGAATTATATGTTTATTAAAGGTGAGAGGTTCACATTCTTTTAGAAGTAGTAAGGCACAAATCATAAGTAATGACAAAATGCAAATAAGACTGTTACAGGGCAAGAGTTGGCTAATTCATTCGGATTTATTTCCGAAGCTTTCACAGAGACGCCTAGCATTATATTGGTTTGGTCGTTGGCAGAAAAACTACGCTCCAGCCTAAATTCCTAAATTTTGACTTCCGCTCAAGGTGTGTAACCCGTGTCCATGCAGGTTTGAACCCACCAGCCTCTCCGCGGGAGAAAGATGTGGCAGTCAGCTTCCATAAAGATTATAGCCTTGGAAACCCTATGGGGCAGTTCTACTCTGTCCTACAGGGTCGCTAAGAGTCCGAATCGACTTGACCGCCCCTATCCATAGGGACTGAGAAAAGTGCCTCCGAAGTGGGGAAGCCTTTGCCTCGTCTGCTCTAAGCAGCTTCCCTTTTCGTTGGAGGAAAAAAATTAAGGGGATTCGTGTCAGCGCCCAGGGAGCGCGCTTCCTCTCAGTTCTTTGAAGCCGGGTACCGTACAGTCTTCCTCGAGTCCCTGGCCGAACCACAACTCCCAAGATGCACCCAGGGCCCAAGCGGTTCAGAAGGGTAGCTTCCGGTCTAGGGCAGCGCGGTTGCGCATGGGGTGTGGTCTTATTGGCTCAAGCCGCCTCGTGCGGTACACGTCACGGCGACGTGCGGTCGTGGGGCGGGGAGGCGCGGCGGCGGCGGTCTCGGCGGCGTTAGCATGATCTCAGACGCGGTATCGCGGCGGCGGCAGCTACACCGGGTTGGGTCCCCTCCCTCCTCCGCTCCCCCCCCTCCTTCCCCTTTCCCCCAGCCTTGGTTCCTGAGGAGTCCGAGACGTGCGGCGAGGCGGCGACAAGTTCCGGGTAAGGGTCTCTGGAGTGTGAGCGCCGTTTCCCGGGCGAAGACGGAGAGCCCGGATCGGAGAGGAGGTGAGGGCTGAGGGGCGAGTGTCCTGGGCGCCGGCTGGAGAGCGCGCGTGTCCCCGCCCTCTACTTGGTCCCCTAACCCTGACCCGCCGCCCTGCACAGCGTGCGGTGGCTCGAGGGGTCGGCCGTGAGGGGCCTGCATCCGCTTTCTTTTTCAACCTCTGAGACAGGAGCTCGGTGCCCACCTCCCGCTTCGCCCCTCCCCGTAAAGGGTCAGAAGCTCGGCGCTCTGTCAGCGCTCCTCACCTTTGGGCGCACTTGCCTCATTCCTTACTGCGCACTGAGAGAATCTGCCCTTCGTCTCTTCATTTTTTGTCTTTTATCACTTCTAGGAGTTTCTTTGGTGGCAAGATTCTGAGTGGTTTTGTTTAGTACTACTTTTACAGTGAGTGGAGTAGGAAGATGAGTTGGAATCGACTCGACAGCAGTGGATTTGGGTTTTCTTAGGTGGCGCTTCAGGCACTGTACTTGGGGTAGTACCCTAGGCGATGTTTGCCCAAACCTTGTTTGGCTTTTAAAACTGCTGACAACAGGGTTATAAATCAGTTTTTAGGGGTCTCTGAGAACGTTTCAATTGGATACGAATACTTTTTTTTTTTTTTAACTCCTCCTCGCTTTTAAACGTTTGCCTCTGAGATTTGACAACTTCACGAGATAGTCCAATAGTGAATTTTAGTAAAACGATTCAAATGTTCAACTGGGGATTTTATGGAGTATGGTAACTTCATTGCAAGTTGTTGGCATGTTTGTAGTAGAATGACCTTCTAATATTTTTATTGTTTGACTCTTGATTTTTCAGTTCTGTATTATCCGTTTCCAAAACCAACGCTTTTTCCCTTTCGTCAAAGGAAACCGTGTAAAACTCCAGGAAATCCGGAAAATCATTTGATCACAAAACTCTTCCCAATGAAATGTTAAAAGTAATTTCCTTCAGTCCAAAGCTTCAGTTTTTGGGGAGTTGATCATAAACCTTGTCAGTTCTGAGGTTTGAAGTGTCCTCTTAACCAAAGGCCACCTTTATCTCTCCTTTAGAAGATAATTTATAGATGTTTTGTTCTTTCTCACAAATTTAGTGTCAGAGTGCTGATCCTGATGATCTGTAACTAAAATCATCTAATCAGTAATTGAGACTTTTACACATGTAGTGGCAGCTGCTTGGTGGGGAGTTATGAAATTTAAACACTTTTCAAATTTTAATGTCAAAGGCATTTTTTTTTTAGCCTCTGTTTGTAATTGCCTCCTTACTAGTAGCAGATTTCCTCTTCTCACTGGGGCAGTAGGGATGAGAGTTGGATTTCCAGAGGGTAGGAGGTTTGTGTTTTTCTATCCCTAGGCTCATTGTACAAACTTATAAGTGAATGGATTTTTTTCCATCAGTACTATCAATTTAGTTTATGAACTCTTTGGTATAAATTATATTTTGTTTTCCAAATTTAAAATAATTTTGTTTTATTTTTTATTTCAGGGGTCGGCAAACTCTACAGCCTGCAGGCCAAGTCCGGCCAGCTACCTGCTTTTGTAAATAAAGTTTTTATTGGAACATAGCCATATGCATTCGTTTAGGTATTGTCTGTGGTTGCTTTTGCAGTACAATGGCAGAGTTTAGTAGTTGTGACACATACCCATATGGCTTTCAAAGCCTAAGGTATTTACTGTCTGCCCCTTAATAGAAGTTGTTTGCCAACCCACCCTTTATTTCACTACAAATGATGCATAATCAGTGTAGAAAATTAGAATGAGTCAAAAAAAAGTATAAAGTAAAAAATTATCCAGAATCTCACTACTCATAGATCTTTGTTTTTGTGATTATAGTATTTGGTGGTGATTATTTTTATATAAATGGACTAATATTGTTAAGTGTTCGTTTGTAATTTGCTTAAAAAAGTATCTCAGATTATTTTTATTTGGTTTTGGAATGCATTTGTACTTTCTGCATTATAGATCTCACTAGGAAGGGGCTTGATAAACAAGTTTTCACGATTTGTCCTTTTAGTCAAGAATTTTTAAAAAATCAGCAATGATAGATAGTTGATAACGGTCGTCACTGTGAGTTGAACTTGGCAGCAACGGGTTTGGTTTTTTTTTTGTTTACTGTATACTAGGCATTTTTCCAGTACTTCACATGTATTAAATCATTTAATCCCCATAACAGCTATATGGGTAGTACATTACTATTATCATCCTGATTTTACAGATGAGGAAACTGAGGCATGGAGAACTTTAACTGCCCGTGTTTTATTAGCTAGTAAATGGTAAAGCTGAGATTTGAATCCATGCAGTCTGGTTGCAGAACCCAAGCTGTTAACAGTATACTATAGAGCCTGTCCTCAAAATACTGTTCATGTAGAAAGTTTAAATGCTCCAGAGGACCATTTAATGACCAGAGGTGTATAATGTAGAAATTCCTCTTCATTTCTCCTTCTTTCCAGTTTCATTCTCTGTTAACCACTGTTAACAGTTTGGTATAGATCTTTCCAGCTTGCTTTCTCTGCATATACAAACATTTATTTGCAAATCTATATATGCAGTTTTTTCCCCCCTTAAAGGGGATTAAACCAACCGTTGTTCTATAGCATGCTTTTTTTATGCTTTTCAAAATGTAGTACTTCTGGACTTACAATTTAAATTTTTTTTTTAAGTGTTCATAAAAGTTAATCCTCATTGACCGGGTTTTGGGGCCTAAATATTCTTGATTTAATAATTTTCACAGTAATGACACAAGTTTAGCATTCTCCTTGGAATGGAAAACTTGCTTGGGAGTTACTCCTTTTTTCTTTTTTTCCTCTTTCTCAGAATCCCATCTCATAGTGCATTCTCTGGAGGAATGCTTATTTTTTGACTGGACAGTCTGGCTATATTGCATCATCATGAAGTTCCATTCTTTTCTTTATTTGTGGAACTGGAAAATGGATTCATTTTGATTTTCTTCTTCACAGATTTGTTTCTGTCAGTCTGTTGGGTCTGCAGTTGCTAGTTTTGTCTCCTTGTCAGATGTCCAGAAGAGAAAGTAACTCATGACTATCTATTTCAATGTATTTTCTCTTTTGGGTTTCCCTGAGGGCAGTACTGAGTTCTTTCCTCAGTTGGGCCCAGCTAGTACTGATGACTGCACCTTTGGCTTTCTGCTCTTACATGGGCATGCTGTTCAGCTTCAGAAGAGTGGTACATGTCAACCGATTGACCATTAGTATCCTCCTCCGCCTCTCTGAGGCTAGGACTTTCCCAGCCATCCTCATCATTTTTATCATTCTCCTTTTTCTCAACTTCCAGAACTTCTGCTCCTGGAATGTAATCTTTAGTTTCCAGTTCTCCATATACCTCCACTCTTGCCTCTGTCAAAGCCTTCGTAGGCTTACCCTGGAATTTCTTTTGCAACGTCCTGAGGATTCAGTGTTCGGAAGAGCTGAATCAAAGTTGTAGCAGATACCACGTTCTTATCTCTGTATGTTTTATACTGGGCTAGGTTTTGGAGAATTTTCCTATGTTATGGCTATAGGACACCAAGCTGTTAATTTCTTTTATGGCATTGGTTCGTACTGTCATGACTTCCCAATAGTTCTTGTTGGTAACAAAATTGTTGATCATAGTCATGAGCAGTAACTGAATGATCTCTGCAGGGTACCAGGTGATGAGATACTCATTCAGCAAAGGGAAGGAGCTTTGTTGCTTTTTTTGGCAGGGCTGCAGAGCCTTTGCACAAAGGGATAAAAGTTAAAGAGAAAAAGCTAATGAATTCCCACCAATCTGGAGATAAGGTTTGTGAGCATCATCTTCATTTCAAACCTCTCATCAGAGTTCTCTGTCTGCAATGAGTAGTTTTTCTGTAAAACCTTCAGAATCATGAATCAGGTGAATAGCTGAAAGGCAGAACACCTCTTTTTTCTTTTGTTTCATGAGCACTTTCATAACCTTTTCCAGCCGTTTCTTGTGTTTGGAGCTTTTACTTCCCTGTGGTGTACTGTACTAGCAAGTCTGTTGCTGTTTGTCCTTCCTCAGATTCTGAGTTGTGTCCTGTTTCTCCTCTTCATCTTTCCATAGGAAGAATGTCAGAGCAGCTACCAGTATCTTGGTGACCTTAGAGGAACATGAAGTTGTGATAACATTGACAATTTTGATACCATTCCAAATGTTTCTTCTGTAGAGTTCGATCATATCAAAATATATCTTGGTTGTAGTAGTATTACTGTTTCTTAACATGGTGTACATGAAATTCTGCAATGCTGTATACACTTTGTTCTTGTGTATTATATTTATATTCTTTTCTTTAATAAAGTGAGAACAAAATATTTTTAATACAATATTTTTACATTAAATCTGGTATATTTATACTCTTGATGTCACTCATAATATGAGTGTGTAACATCTTTCGCAGAAGCTTATTGAGGCAACACAGAAGTTCAAAGAAGAACTCTAGCAAACTTGGTGGATTGATGAGAGTTATTTCTCAGCAAGATAATGCTATGCAAAGTATCTTTCGAAGATCTGGATCCAAGTCATTGTGATTATTAGAGCAGATATTCAGCTCTTAAGGAAAGTTATTTAGATGGTCTGGGTAGCAGTGATGAATCTGTACCATAAAAAGCACTAGTTTTGCCACATCTTTGCTGAGTTTTTTTGGTTGTACTTTGAAAATCTCCACATTGGATTTGTGCTGATTCCTTACACTTTTGTAGAAACTTCTCGATGTAGGCCAGCAGGTGTCGTTTGAGTAGATTCTATAACTGCCGCAGGTTACTGGGCAGCTTGTTTCTGCTGGGCATGTTGGCCGCAGGCTGGCTGTCAGAAAACCCACGCTGCCAGCATCTCGGCTGTGGCTTGGAATTGTGCTTGTGGTGTGACCAGAAACAGCACATGGGACTGTCACTATCTTGGGCTGTTAAGTGTGTTTTTTTTAACATGAGTATTCTTGAAAAGCTTTTCATGCTATCTGCATCTGCTCTGTTCTTTTTAATGGTTCTTTAGTATTTTACTGAATGTGTGTGCCATAATTGAATAGTGTCCATATTGTTGGATATTTAGATTATTTAAGTTTGTTTTATGTAGTACATGCATATTTTCTTTACAATATTTACATGCTAATGCCTTCTTTAGGATAACTTTCTGATAGTCAGATTTACTGGGTTGAAGGAAATACATGTTTTCATTTTGGTATGTATTACCAGGTTGCCCTCCAGAAAGGTCACAGCAGTGTAAACTCTTAGCAGAAATGTGGGCAAGGTCTAGCTTCTCCTTGTAATCAGCATTTTTTTTTTCTTAATCTCTGCTTCTCTAATAGGCCATTAAACATTTCTTGTAGTGTATTCTATCTATATCACTGGCAGGTGTATGTTATCTTGATAGTGTTCTTTTAAAATTGATTTTTAATTACTTTAGGCGGGGTATACATTCTGTAGTTCTCCTTCCTAGCTACTCCCTTAGACTGAACTGTTGCTCCACCTATTTAGGTTTTCCCCACCTGACCCTCGAAAGCCTGTGATTTTGCCGTCTTTGTCAAAAAGAATCTGGTGACTGCCCAGTAGTCTCTATATTTCTTGAGTATAGGAAACATAGGTTGTTTCATATCTAATAGTGATCCTGATATATGGTAAATGCTCTTTTTAAAACCTAAATAGGATCATGTTCTTTTGGGTTTACTGCTGAGTGAAGTGCTTTAACTTTGCCAGAAATAACCTTTTCAAAGTCTTTGTGAAATATAAACTTGGAAAACTGCAGTATATAATTGTCATCTTTGTGTATGTTCTCTATATCATAGTTTATTTATAAATTAAGTACAAGTGACTAATATGGTAGGACTATTTGTTAGGAATAACTAACCTATTATTTATAAGTACATTTGGTATTCAGAAATTGGAAGTTAAGAATTGATTGAATAGAGGATTTGTTTTATGTAGTCCATAGTTTTAGAATTTTCTGGATTGGACTATACCGTGTTTTAGAAGGGGATGTATGTTGGCTAAATGATACTATAAAAAACAGTTGCCATCAAGTTGATTCCAACACATGTACCTCATGTGTTGACAGAGTTGAACTGTACCGCATGGGATTTTCAGTTGCTAAGTTTTGGAAGTAGCTCACCAGGCCTTTCTTCCAAGCCTCTCGGTGGGCTCAAACTTCCAACCATTTGGTTAGCACCTAGGCCCATAAACTGTTTGCACCACCCAGGCATTCCAAAAATGGTATTATCTCCATTTTATTAGACATTGTAAGTGTCCAGACAGAGGAAAAACAGACCAAAAAAACCCCATTGCCATCGAGTTGATTCCGACTCATCGCGACCGCAAAGGGTTTCCAAGGCTGTAAATCTCTACAGAAGCATACTGCCACATCTTTCTCCCATGGAGCCACTGGTTTTGAACTGCAGATCTTTTGGTTAGCTGTCGAATGTTTTAATCACTGTGCCACCAGGGCTCCTTAGAGGAAAAGGGAAGCTAAATTCTGGGAGCTGCCAGAGTGTCTTCAGGCATGGGAAAAATACCTGTGGGAAAGGACACTTCAAGTTTTTTAATGAAGACCGCAGGAAAATAGAATTTTCTTTATAGCTGACTTATTGTGTTACACATTCTTATGGAACTACTGTATTTTCCACGATATCCATCTGCTAGAAAACAAAAGTATATTGTTTTGAAGAGGCATGATTAATTAGCTTATTAAATTTTGTCCATTTAGGCTTTTTCTTTTGGATGTGGTTTTAGAATATTAGCTAGCTAATTATTTTCCTGTTGGTAGCATATTCATTTAAGTGTTGTATGTCCTGAAATTTTAGTTTAGTTGAATACATAGTTGTATCTGTACACTCATTCCTTTGGTCAGTAATGATGGTGGTGACACATTTTGAAAATTTTTTTAGCAGAATGGAAACAGAAGGGTTGCTTTTTATTTTCTTGAAATTTATTTTTATCATATTTCATTCCAGAAAAAATTTTTGGTAGCTTAAAATAAAAGATCCAGAAGTATAATAAAATATATATAAAAAGGAGAAATCAGGAAAAGAAAGAAGCATATATTAGTCCCCAAGTAGTAACATAGTTCAGTGACTAAAAAATAAAATTTGGGTTTGAGTTTTCTTAACAAAGGTAAAACTGGAAATATACATAGGAGTAATATATGTTAAAATACATAGCGGTAAACTGGGAGGAAAGTTCCTGTGTGGTGCAAATGGTTTAAGTGCTCAACTACTAGCCAAATGGTTGGTGGTTCAAATCCACCCAGAGGCGCCTCAGAATACAGGCCTGGCGATCTGCTTCCAAAAGGTCACAGCTTTGAAAACCCTTTGGAGCAGTTCTGCTCTGTACATACAGGGTACAGAATCAACTCAGTGGAGACTAACAACAACAACAATTGGGGAGGAGGAAGAAGACCAATTTTTCGGGAGTAAATCTTCTCTTGACAAGAAACTTCAAGGAGTTATGTAACCAAAAAACATAAATGCTGTTTTTCTGTATAAGAGTACTAGTTTAAAAAAGGTGAGGGCAAAACATTAACATTCAAGCCAATGAAAGAAATTCTGTACGGGAGTTGATTTGAATTTAGGCTGCAGATGTGTGTTTTATTTGGTTAACTGGTTTTTTTCCCTAAAATATTTTAAACATACAGAAAAATTTGTTGTTGTATGTCGTTGAGTAGATTCCAACTCGTAGTAACCCTATATGAATTGTCCCATAGAGTTTTCTAGGCGGTAATCTTTACGGACGTATTGCATTGGGCAAATATGCTGTAAAAGACCTCTTTAAAGTGTTGAAAACCGAAGATGGCACTTTGAGGACTAAGGTGCGCTTGACCCAAGCCATGATATTTTCAGTAGCCTCATGTGTGCAAAAGCTGGACAGTGAATAAGAAGAATTGATGCCTTTGAATTATGGTGTTGGCAAAGAATATTGAATGTACCATGGACTGTCAGAAGAATGCACAAGTCTGTCTTGGAAAAAGTACAGCCAGAGTGTTCCCTGGAAGTGAGGGTGGCAAGACTTCATCTTACGTACTTTGGGCATGTTACCAGGAGGGACCAGTCCTTGGAGAAGGATAGCATACTTGGTAGAGGGTCAGAGAGAAAGAGGATGACCCTCAGTGGGATGGATTGACATAGTGGCTGCAACAATGGGCTCAAACAGCAACGATTGTGAGGATGGTGCAGGACTGGGCAGTGTGTTCTGTTGTACATAGGGTTGCTATGAATTGGAACTGACTCAGTGGCACCTAACAACAACAGCAGTCTTTACGGAAGCAGATCACCAGATCTTTTTTCCCTTGGAGCCACCGGTAGATTTGAACCACTGACCTTTTGGTTAGCTGCCAAGCACTTAACCATTGTGCCACCAGGGCTCCTTACAGAAAAACAGAGACTAATATAATTAATATTCGTGTATCCACCATCCAGCTATATCAAACCTTAACATTTTCCCATATTTCCCACTTCCACATAGTCTCAAAGTACCTTTCTGGATTACATTTCATTTTCTTTCCAGAAGTAACCACTGTCCTGAATTTGGTGTTGATCTTTTTTTTTAAATTGTGCTTTAAGTGAAAGATTACAGCTCAAGTTAGTTTCTCGTACAAAGATTTATACACACATTGTTATGTGACCCTAGCAGCTCTCCCTATAATGTGATAGCATACTCCTTTCCACCCTGGATTTCACGTGTCCATTCAACCAGCTCTTGTCCCTTTCTCCCTTCTCATCTTGCCTCCTGACTGGAGCTGCCCATTTTGTCTCATGTATCTCCGTGAGCTAAGCAGCACAGTCTTCACGAGTATCATTTTATGTCCTATAGTCCAATCTAATCTTTTTCTGAAGAGTTGGCTTCGGGAATGGTTTTAGTTTTGGGCTAACAGTCCAGGGGCCGTGTCTTCTGGGGTCCCTCCAGTCTCAGTCAGACCATTAAGTCTGGTCTTTTTACTAGAATTTGGGTTCTGGAACCCTGGTATTGATCGTTCTTAATGCCTGTTTCTGTATCTATCTAATTGAAGCATAGGTACATATTCAAAAACAAATCATAGTATTGTTTTGCATTTTTTCCAGCCTCTATGTAAATGATGGTCTACCTATTCTGTAACTTGTCTTTCATGAAACATGCTTTTTGATGTACGTGAAATTGCTGTTTAACCATTTTTGACCTACGAAAATGACAATTTAGTATAGCTTAACCTAATAGTTACGGACATCACTTTCATCTGCTGTATAGTATATGAATACAATCAGCTTAAAATTTTTTTATTCTCTTGTTGGTAGGCATTTAGGTTGTATCCCAGTTTTAGGAATTAAGAACAATGCTGTGGTGAACACTCCTGATTAAGAATCCTTGTGCATATATTTAACATCCTCTTTAGTTAAGTTTTTCAAACTGCATGTTGTGATCCATTAATGGGTTGTGAAATCAGTTTAGGGACTGAAGTAGAATAGAAAAGTATCAGGCTGTATTGCAGGCAGTAAGGATAAAATGTCTTATAAAATTTTTATTTCAGAGGGAGAATTGGTATGTATATATACATGTATGTGGTTACTAAGTTTGGAATGAATCATAAAGGGTAAATTACTAAGTGGAATTATTGGGCTGAAGGTTATAAAGGAGGTTATGGGCATTTTAAACTTTATTATATATGGTCAAATTGCTTTACAAAATTGTATCACTTTGTAGTTTTCAGCACCAGAATATGAGAATTTGCTGTCTCGAAATCTTATGATTCATAGGATTGTCACATTTTTTACATTTTTACAAAGCAAATGGATATGAGATGGTACCACATTGTTTTTATTTTTCTTGATTAATTATGAGGTTGAACCTGTTTTCAGATGTTGAATGGCCATTCAGGTTTCTTTTTCTTTAATTGGCTGTTGATTTTCTTCCCTTTCCCAATTGGGTTGTCCTTTTAAATTGATTTTAGGAGCTTATTATATATTCTGGATATGTTTCTTAAGTAACTTACAAATATATTCTCCCAGTCTAGATGGCTCTGTTAACTTTTTATATGGTTTATTTTGTTGAAGAGAATTCATTATCAGATTTGTCACTTTTTTCCTTATTGGTTCGTGTCCTTTTTGTCTTATTTAAGAAATCTGTCCCATACCCAGCATCATTAAGATATTCTCCCATATTTCTTTCTAAATGTTTTAGAGATTCGGTTTTTTACATTTAGATCTTGATTCCACCTGAAAAAATTTTTGTGGTATATGATGTGAGGCAGGGATCTAATTGAATTTTTTCATATGCATAGCCAGTTAACACAGCACTGTTAACAGTGTGTTTTAAAATCTTGAATTGTAATTCTTTTAAGAAGGCATGGTTTCTGATTCAGCACAATAATAGCCCTTTTGTCTTTCACCAGGCTGCTTCACATGTTCATGTTTGTGACCTCTGGGCCAGAGTAATGTGGTTAGTAGATTACTTGATCCAGGAATAGAACCTGGAGGAGTGGATAGATACAGAGCATGTTCTGTAGATTTCACTCAAATGTCACTTCTCTCAGCCACTTCTTTAATAGGTTTCAGACAGTGTGAGGATATACTCTGATGAGAAAACAGATTGGTGGTGTTTTTGCATTGCTGTTTAATAAACACAGGCTTTGGAAACTAGATAAGCAGGTGGTTGATTGACATCTTGTTCTAAAACTTGATGAGACTTACACAAATTTAGTCATCCTTTTGCTGTTATCACAGATATCTTCTGAAGTTTGAAGCTTTTAATTTAGATCTCAGGAGAATTACATAAATTATTTGGAGTCTGAACTTTTTAAAATGAGAGAGTGCTGTAAATCACTTAGTTTAAGAATGAAAACTTAATTTTTCTCCCACTTGTAAGGGTTATTAATGTATTTTTAGCCTGAGAAAAAGTTGCTACTGAGGACTGCAGTTAGTTATATATTCTAGATTTTTCTTTTTTTTCTTCTTTTCTTTTGGTGGTTGAAAGAAGGCCTTGTGATTTAGTGGAATAGAGCAAATATTGAGAAGTGTTGTAGAAGCCCTGTGGTGAAAGTATGGACTTTGCAATTCAGATTTGAATTCAGGCTCTCCCACCTAAAAGTTTTGTCTTTGATGAGGTACTTGATCTCCTTCAGCCTCAATTTGTTTATCTGTAAAATGAGACCTTGTTTCATAAGGATTGTTGGCAGATTAAATGAGATAATGGATGGATGAAGGGGCAGATTCTGGGCCTGGTTCAGAGTTGCCTTTAAGTAAGTGTTAAGTAGCAATTCACCTTTTCTCTTCAAAGATAACATCATGATCTAGGAAGAATGAACCACTTACTTTGTAGGGAGCGAGTTTTGTATAATGGAGGGGACCCAAACTGGGTCTAAATTCTTTTTTTTGTAGCTTGTGTAACCTTGGAGGAGCCCTCGTGGTGCAGTGGTTAAAGCGCTCAGCGGCTGATCGAAAGATTGGCAGTTCAAACCCACTAGCCGCTCTGGGAGAAAAATGTGGCAGTCTTGCTTCTGTAAAAATTTACAGCCTTAGAAACCCTATGGGGCAGTTCTGCTCTGTCCTGTGGGCTCCCTGTAAGTTGGGGAAATTATCTAGACAGTCTCACTCTTGGTCTTCTTATTTGTAAATAGAGATAATATTACCTCTGTACAGCAGGATTTTAAGATTAAAGTAAACCCCTGGGTTAAGAACATCCGGCTCCTATTTGCCCTTTAATGTTATGTAAATTTGCCCTCACTTTGAAACCATTGAACCAACCCCTAAACCAAAAAATCCATTGCCATCAAGTTAATTCTGACTCACAGTGACCTTATAGGACAGAGTAGAATTGCTCCATAGGGTTTCCAGGGAGCAGCTGGTAGATTTGGACTGTTGACCTTTTGGTTAGCAACTGAACTCTTTACCACTGCGCCACCAGGGCTCCAAATTCATCACAATCACCTTCACTTGCTGCATGTGCAGCTTTTAAATGATTGTAAAGGCTTTGAGCCTTTTCTTGGACTAAACCAAAAAAACCAAACCCATTGCCATCTAGTCGATTCCGACTCATAGTGACCTTATAGGACAGAGTAGAACTGCCCCATAGGGTTTCCAAGGAGAAGCTGGTGGATTCGAACTCACGACCTTTTGGTTAGCAGCCATAGTTCTTAACCACTGTGCCACCAGGGCTCCTTTCTTGAACTAAAGTAAGGCTAAATAAGAACCCTATGCTCTGTTCCAACTTACCTACAAATTCTTGAAGACACACTTTGGAACAGCTCTTGTTTGTAACCCGGGGATTGCCTGTAAATGAGAGTATGTATAAAAGTGCACCACATGAGGCATGTAATAACCTCTAAATTATCCTTTTTTCATGATAATAGACAATAACATCATGCTTCTGAAGTAGGTCACAAGGAGAACTTTTGGCTGGAGAAATCAGAATAGTTAAGAATTAGTCTGTTTACCAGAAAAACTAGATGGTGCCTGGCTACCACCAATGACCGCCCTGACAGGGAACACAACAGAGAGTCCCTGATGGAGCTGGAGAAAGGTGGGGTGCAGAACTCAAATTCTAGTAAAACCGCCAGACTTAATGGTCTGACTGAGACTGGAGGAACCCTGGAAAGCATGGCCCCCGGATTCTCTGTGGAAAGGAGGAGTGTGCTGTCACAGTATAGGGAGAGCAGTTAGGGTCACATAACAATGTATGTATAAATTATTGTATAAGAGACTAACTTGAATTATAAACTTTCACTTAAACTACAACAATAAACCAAAGGAAAAAAAAGTCTGTTTACTTTTAGAGAACAAAGATTAGGGAATATTCATTCAAGTAAAACTTTGTTTAGGAGGCTACTGTTATTTGTCCAAAATATAAATAATACGTTATTGTTGTTTAGCTAATAGAAGTGTGTAGTTCCCCCAGATTTTCAGCAATCCTGGATTACGTAAATAAACTTTAGATTTGTCATTTTTTTAGCATTTAAAATCAACTTTATTGAGAAATAATTTACATGCGATAAAATATATCCTTTTTAAGTGTGTAGTTAGATGAATTTTGATAATGTATGCACCCAGATAATCATCACCCCAATCAAGATACAGAATTTCCATCATCTCCAAAAGCTCCCTAGTTTCCCTTTGCAGTCAGTCCACTCCCCATATTTGGCCCCAGGGAAAGCACTGATAAGCATAGACTAATTTTGCCTCTTAGAATTTCATGTAAATGGAATCATACAGCCCCCTCTTTAGTGTCTGGGTTCTTTCACTCAGCATGTTTTTGAGATTCATCCATGTTGCTACCTGTACCAGTAGTTCCTGTTTATTGCTGAGTAGTAGTCATAGTGGTATGTGTGATGGTTAATGTTATTTGTTAATTTGGCTAGACTATGATTCTCAGTGGTTTGGCAGACACTGTGTAATCACTTTCCATTTTGTGATCTGATGTGAGCAGCAAAGCAGTTGAAAAGGGAGTTTCTTTGGTGGTGAGGCCTTCCTCTAGTATATAAATGGATGTTTTGGCAAAGCTCGCTCTCTTTCTCGTCCCTGCACTCTTGTTGCCTGACCTCTGGTTCTTGTGATGTAAGCCTACAGAAGTCTTCAGCCTGCGCCTTGACCTGCAGATTTTGGATTCACCAGCCTCTGCAACCATGTGAGCCAGCAGAGGTTTTCAGCCTGCCACCTGACCCAGGAGTTTGGGACCAGCCCCCACAGTTGCGTGACCCATTTCCTCACAATTGCTTGAGCCGTTTCCTTGAAGTAAAGCTTTGTCTCTCTATATATTTGCTTCCCTGGTTTTGCTCCTCTAGAGAACCCAGACGAAGACATTATGGCTAAGCTACACTTTGTTTATTCATTCACCTGATTGGATTTCCTGTTTTTAGCTATTATGATTAAAGCTGCTGTGAACATTCATGAATAAATCTTTTTGTGGACTGTGTTATTTCTTTTGGGTAGATACTTAGGAGTAGAGTTGCCGGGGCATATGGTGTATGTTTGGCAGTTTCTTACAAAGTTAAACAATTGTCAGAGTGCTTGTACCATTTTATACTCCCATCAATAATGTATGTTCCAGTTCTCATCAGTATTTGCCATTGTGTTTTTAATTTTAGGCATTCTGTGTGAAGTGGTATCTCATCGTGTTTCTAATTTGCTTTTTTTTCTGATAGCTAATGATGTTGAAATTTTTTCACATGCTTATTGGTCATTTGTATTTTTTGGGGGGGGTAAAGTGTATATCCAATTCTTAAATCCATTTTTTAAAAATTATTTTTGTTGAATTGTAAAAGTTCTTTATATATTCTGTATACAAGTACTTTATCAAATGTGTATTTTGAATATATTCTTCCACTCTATGGCTTGCTTTTCATTTTCTTAATAGTTTTTTTTTAAATTGTTCTGTAAGTGAAAGTTTACAATTCAAGTTAATTTCTCATACAAGAATTTATACACACATTATGTGAACCGAGTTGCTCTCCCTGTACTGTGACAGCACAGTCCTTCTTGCCACCCCGGATTTCCCATGTCCATTCAGCCAGCTCCTGACCCTCTCTGCCTTCTTATCTCACCTCTGGACTGGAGCTGCCCATTTAGTCTCATGTATTGAGCTAAGAATAAGAAGCACACTCTTCGCAAGTATCATTGTATGTCCCGTAGTCCAGTCTAATCTTTGTCGAAGAGTTGGCCTCGGGAATTGTAGTTTTGGGCTAACAGAGAGTCCAGGGGCCATGTCTTCCAGGGTCTAACCATTAAGTCTGGTCTTTTCACTAGAATTTGAGTTCTGCACCCCGCTTTTCTCCTGCTTCCTCAGGGACTCTCTGTTGTGTTCCCTGATAGAGCAGTCATTGGTGGTAGCCAGGCACCATCTAGTTCTTCTGGTCTCAGGCTGATGGAGTTGCAGGTTTATGGGGCCCTTTCTGTCTCTTGGGCTAATATTTTCCTTGTGTCTTTGGTGCTTCATTCTCCTTTGCTCCTGGTGGACTGGGACCAATTGATGCATCTTAGATGGTGGCTCGCTAGCTTTTAAGACCCCAGACGTGGGATGCAGAACATTTTCTTAATAAACTTTGTTACGCCAGTTGATCTAGATGTCCCCTGAAGCCGTAGTCCCCAGACCCCCACTCCTGCTACTCTGTCCCTTGAAGTGTTTGATTGTATTCAGGAAAATTCTAGCTTTTGGTTTAGTCCAGTTGTGCTGACTTGCCCTATATTGTGTGTTGTCCTTCCCTTCACCTAAGATAATTCTTGTCTACTCTGTAGTTAGTGAACACCCCTCTCCCTCCCTCCCTTCCCACCCTCATAACCATCAAGAATGTTTTCTTCTGTGTTTAAACCTGTTATTGAGTTCTTATAATAGTGGTCTGATAGAATATTTGTCCTTTTGCGACTGACTAAATTCACTCAGCATAATGCCTTCCAGATTCCTCCATGTTATGTTTCACGGATTCATCGTTGTTCTGTATCGTTGCGTAGTATTTCATTGTGTGGATATACCATAATTTGTTTATGCATTCGTCTGTTGATGGGCACATGGGTTGTTTTTATCTTTTTGCTATTGTGAACAGTGCTGCAGTGAAAATGGGTGTGCACATACCTATTTGTGTGACGGCTCTTATTTCTCTAGGATGTATTCCAAGGAATGGGGTTGCTAGATCTTATGGCACTTCTATTTCTAGCTTTTTAAGGAAGTGCCAAATCGATTTCCAAAGTGGTTGTACCATTTTACATTCCCACCAACAGTGTATAAGTGTTACGGTCTCTCCACAACCTCTCCAACATTTATTATCTTGTGTTTTTTGGATTAATGCTAGCCTTGTTGGGATGAGATGGTATCTCATTGTATTCTTAACAGTCTTTTGAAGAGCAGAAGCTTTTTAATTTTTAAAATGTTTGTTGGACTCTTCTGTGATAGACCCTATGGATTCAAAGATATACAAGGTACAGCCCTTATCCTCTGGGGTTTATGTTTAATAGGTATGATCGTTAGTGTGACTAGAGACCTGTGAGGCTTTGTGATACATAGAAGCCTATTCGATGTATTTATTTAATTATTCATTTGGTTATTTATTTATTTTTGGCTAATATTTCAAGCATATATAACCAATTATCATACCCTCGGATTTTTTTTTTTTTTAACTGGTATTCAGGAAGTTTTTTAGTTTTGATGAAGCCAGATGATCACTTTTTTCTCTTATGGTTAGTGCTTTTTGTGTCCAGAGAAGTAGTCACCTACCCCAAAGTTGTGAAGATTTTTTTCCTGTGTTTTCTTTTAGAAGTCCTATAATTTAAAAAAATACAATTTACATATACAGCTACCTACACACAGGAAATAACAAAATATAGATAGTAGTTTCTATATAGTTGGCATTTCACGTCTGAGTATTGATGGATCAGCAGTTTCAATCTTACTAATTTTTTTTTTTCTGTATTTTCTATAATGAACTTGTATTACTTTTATAATAGGAAAAAAATGTTATTTTAAAAAGCATCCCATAAACTCTCAAAGGAGACTAAGAGTCCAAAATATGTACAGTTATTCATTTTCATCTTCATTGCCAAAAGAAAGGAGGCTGCTGTTTTTGAGAGTTCTTTTTAACTGAGTCCTGCTTATTTATTTCATTTTCATTTGTCTTGTTTTTTGAGCTTGCTGTTAAACCTGAATATTTTTCATCAGAGGGACGCTTGATGGTTTTCAGTATGTGATTCTTCCATTGGTTGGAGCTGGCTCTTCATTTGTAGCAAAAGTGAGATTAAAGAACTTTCTTCCCACTGCACCATTTTGCCTTTGTAAAGTCAGTTGCTGCTGAGTTGATTCCAACTCATGGCGACCCAATGTGTGTCAGGGTAGAACTGTGCTCCATAGGGTTTTTAGTGGCTGATTTTTGCAGAAGCAGATAGCCAGGCCTTTCTTCTGAGGTATCTCTGGAAGGACTCAAACCTCCAACCTTCTGGTTAGCAGCTGAGTGCGTTAACTGTTTGCTCCACCCAGGGATTCCTTTCCCTGTGTACGTATATATAGAAAAGTCGAATGGGAAGAAAATCTCATATTGTATTAAGGTTCTTTGAGTCAGTTCAGTCTGATCTTCTCCACTGCCTCTAGCTATATGCCCCACAGGATATGCAGTCAATAAAAACTCACTGAAGTATTCCGTAATTTGTCAGTGCCCAGTTAATTACAGTCAGGTTGTATTTTATAAGTACTTTGAAAAGTGATTGTTTGGAACTTCAGCATTTCTGCCTGAAACAATGTAATAAATGTTTTGGAATAATAAAAAGCCACGTTTCAGGTACTAATTAAATAGACCTTTGTTGATTGGTTTGTAAACCAAACTACCTTGTTTTTTTAATAAGGATGCTTTTCCTTAAATTCACACTTGGTCCTCGTAACAATCTAATAAGGCAGTACAATGACTGCCCCACTTTACTGATGAGGAAATGAAGGCTGAGGTGAAATAACTTGCTCAAGGTCATACATCTAATCTACCAAGTGTCAAAGCCAAGGTTTAAGCCTAGGACTGTCCCCTTCAAATCCTGTGCTCCTGACACGCCATACCATTGCATGTTGTTGTTTGCCATCAAGTCAAGTCCGACTCATAGTGACCCTATAGGACAGAGTAGAACTGCCCCATAGGGTTTCCAGGGAGCGGCTGGTGGATTCGAACTGCTGACCTTTTGGTTGACAACCAAGCTCTTAACCAGTATGCCACCAGGGCTCCTTAGACATTACAGTCACTGGGAATTTTTTAAAAAATTGTTTTTCGTTTGTTGCTACTATGTAGAATGCAGTCGACTGCAGAAATCGTTAAGAAGTAGTCAGAGGAAATTTAATTTGTTCTCATCTAACTACTTGGTGAGAAAACCTATAAAATTAGAAAAGGTTATCTCTGAATTTTCATGGGTTACAAATTTGGATAACAGTATGCCTTATTTTTATTTCTCTAAATTTGAAGCATAAAAATACATTTGGATTGTATGGGAAAATGGTAATGGATTATAACCTGTTGCTGTTGATTTCGACTCATGGTGACCCCATATATTTGTTACAGAGTAGAACTGCTCCATAGGGTTTTCTTGGCTGTAACCTTAAGGAAGCAGATCACTAGGCCTTTCTTTTGTGGTGCACTGGGTGGGTTTGAATCGCAACATTTAGATTAGTAGCCAAGAGCAAACCATTTGTGCCAGCCAGGGACCTTAATGGAGATATGTATGTGTGTATATATAAGTATACATATATGTATATATGTATGTGTACATATATATATATGTATTTTCCCAGTGCATATGAAAGTTATGTTTATACTGTATTGTAGTCTATTAAGTGTGCATTGGCATTATGTCTAAAAAATGTACATACCTTAATTAAAAAATACTTTATTGCTGAAAAATGCTAACCATCAGCTGAGCCTTCAGCGAGTCATAATCTTTTTGCTGGGGGAGGGTCTTGCTTCGATGTTAATAGTTGCTGACTGATCATGATGGTGGTTGCTGAAGGTTGGAATGGCTGTGGCAATTTTTTAAGATAAGACAATGAAGTTTGCCCCATCCATTGACTCTTCCTTTCATGAAAGATTTCTCTGTAGCATGCAATGCTGTTTGATAGCATTTTACCCACAATAGAGCATCTTTCAAAATTGGAGTAAGTCCTCTCAAACCGTGCCGCTGCTTTATCAACTAGGTTTATGTAATATTCTAAATCCTTCGTTGTCATTTCAACAATGTTCACAGCATTTTCACCAGGAGTAGATTCCATCTCGAGAAACTACTTTC
Source organism: Trichechus manatus latirostris (assembly GCF_000243295.1). Lineage (NCBI taxonomy): Eukaryota > Metazoa > Chordata > Mammalia > Sirenia > Trichechidae > Trichechus > Trichechus manatus. Next base: position 4,808,031 of record NW_004444017.1, read on the forward strand.
TTTGCTCATCCGCATAAGAAGCAACTCCTCATCCATTCAGATTTTTTCATGAGATAGCAGCAATTTAGTCACATCTTCAGGCTCCACTTCTAATTCTAGTTTTTTTGCTGTTTCTGCCGCATCTGCAGTTACTTCCTCCACTGAAGTTTTGAACCCCTCAGAGTCATCCATGAGTGTTGGAATCAACTTCTTCCTTGATATTTTGACCTCCTCCCATGAATTATGAATGTTCTTAATGGCGTCTAGAATGGTGAATCCTTTCCAGAAGGTTTTCAGTTTACTTTGTCCAGATCCATCAGAGGAATCACTATCTATGGCAACTATAGCCTTATCAAATGTATTTGTTAAATAATAAACTTGAAAGTCAGAATTACTTCTTGATCCATGGGCTTCAGAATGGATATTGTGTGAGCAGGCATGAAAACAACATTAATTTTGTACAGCTCCGTCAGAGCTCTTGGGTGTTCAGATGCATTGTCAGTAAGCAGTAATATTTTGAAAGGAATTTCTTCTGAGCAGTACGTCTCAACAGTGGGGTTAAAATATTCAGTAAACCATGTTGTAAACAGATGTGCTGTCATCTAGGCTTTGTTGTTTCATTTATAGAGCACAGGCAGAGTAGATTTAGCATAATTCTTAAGGGCCCTAGGATTTTCGGAATGGTAAATGAACATTGGCTTCAACTTGAATTCACCAGTTGTGTTAGCCCCTAACAAGAGAGTTAGCCTGTCCTTTGAAGCTTTGAAGCTGGGCATTGACTTCTCTTTAGCTATGAAAGTCCTAGATGGCATCTTCTTCCAATAGAAGACTGTTTCGTCTACATTGAAAATCTGTTGTTTAATGTAGCCACTTTCATCAGTTATCTTCTGGATAACTTGCTGCAGCTTCTATGTCTACACTTGCTGCTTCACCGTGCACTTTTATGTTATAGAGACGGCTTCTTTCCTTAAACCTCATGAACCAACCTCCGCTAGCTTCAAACTTTTCTTCTGCAGCTTCCTCACCTCTCTCAGCCTTCATAGAATTGAAGAGAGTTAGGGCCTTGCTCTGGATTAGGCTTTGGCTTAAGGAAATGTTGTGACTGGTTTGATCCATCCAGACCAGTAAAACTTTCTCCATATCAGCAATAAGGCTGTTTCACTTTCTTACCATTTGTGTGTTCGCTGGAGTTGCACTTCTAATTTCCTTCAAGAACTTCTTTGCATTCATTCACAAGTTGGCTAACTGTTTGGCACAAGAGGCCTAGCTTTTGGCCTCTCAGCTTTCGACATGCCTTCCTTACTAAGCTTTATCATTTCCCACTTTTGATTTAAAGTGAGATGTGTGACTCTTCTTTTTTACTTGAATGCTTACAGGCCATTGTAGGGTTATTAACTGGCATAATTTCAATATTGTCATGTCTCAGGGAATAGGGAGGCCTGAGGGGGGAGAGAGAGAGACAGGAACAGCCGGTCGCTGGAGCAGTCAGCACACACACAACATTTATTGGTTAAGTTTGCTGTCTTATATGGGTGTGGTTCGTGGTGCCCCAAAACAATTACAGTAGTAACATCAAAGATCACTGATCACTGTCTCTGGTATAATAATAATGAAAAAGTTTGAAATATTGCGAGAATTACCAAAATGTGACACAGAGACACAAAGTGAGCACATGCGGTTGGAAAAATGGCACCAATGGACTTGCTCAACTCAGCGTTGCCTCAAGCATTCAATTTGTGAAAAAACATAATATCTTCAAAGTGCAATAAAACAAAGTGTGTATGTATATGTATATAGATCTTTCAACAAATATAAGGATGTAGTTGTAGAAAAGCAGAATTAAAGATACCTTTGTAGCTAGAAGAAAGTAGCAAGTTCTTGAGTAGTATGTGAGTAAAATGAGGAATCTTAATTTCATTTGAATATGTTTTGGCCTACAGTCATGTCTGATATTAGTGTAGCTATTTTACTTATGTGTGCCATCAGATGATTTACCATTTCCCAGCCAAACCTAATAGCTGGCTCAGTATAGATATCTCCTCTCTTAGAAACTGTGCCCTTGACACTATTTCTGCTCAGCCGGCCCAGAAGATTTTCTTTGTACTCACACAGAGTTTTCTGTTGGTTGGTGCCAAAACACGGTACAAAGGTGAGGAAAATTATTCTTCAGGCTTTGGAGACTTGTCTGTATGCATTTAGTATGAGAGAGCTTATGTTTGTGTTGGGTGTGGTGATCTGAAAGAGGAGTGTAATTCTGAGGATACATATAGGCATTTTGTCTATTAAAAGTGGGATGAAATTAAAGGTTGGCTTATTGTCCTTTGCATCATACTTTGGATTTATGAAAACTGAAGATACATCTTAAGTACGTTTATAATTATTAATGTGACAGGAGAGTGGAGCTGTTTCATTTTGGCATGTGTGAGAATATTATTGCTTAGTCATTATATAGATATTAATATATTTGAATTTAAACTTTGGGTCTTTGAAATGTGACATTTCTAGTTTGTGACTAAAAGGCTAGTGAATAAAAAATATTGCTCTTACAGTTATATTAAAACTGCATTGCAGAAAGAGCATGAAATTTCAAGTTTGGAAAATTACCTTTTAAAATTTTTCTTAGAACTTTCAGTACTTAGGACTGTTATGAGGATGATGCATCTCGAAGATACATCCGATTTGACCAAGTACAGTACTGTACCTGAATTACATTGCCAGTGTTCGTCAGCCTTTATTTCCTAAAGATTTTCTTTAAAGCTTCAGGAGTTTCTCTTCCAGCTGTGATCATTTGCATATGTATTTCTAACTGTAGCCAACCAAGTAGTGCTTGTAGTAAACTTACTTGATTCTTTGTCTGTGAAGTGAAGGAAGGCTCGAGTCTTTTTCTTAGTAGAGGCTATGTGGACAAATTCAGCAAGTTCTTCCAGCCTGTAAATCTTAAGCAGGCAGCAGAAGTTGATAAGGTGGTATTAATCATTCTAACTTTGGATACAAATACTCAAACGTAAAGTCTGCTGTTGAAAAGTAAGAAATAAAATTAGTTTTAAGTTTCAGTGAGTCAGCTGGTTGATCATCTGCCTATCCTACTGTCCTAAGTTGATTTTGAGTGGAAAGAGAGTCCTATTTCTCTTGGAGTTGTTCATTTCTATATTTTACGAGCCTCGTGGTGCAGTGGTTAAGAGCTACGGCTGCCAACCAAAAGGTCAGCATTTCAAATCCACCAGCCGCTCCTTGGGAACCCTGTGGTGCAATTCTGCTCTGTCCCATAGGGTGCTATGAATCGGAATTGACTCCATGGCATTGGGCAGTGGGTCTTAAACATCTAGGTATTGCTCCTTCAGTTATCAACTGTGCCTTTTTTTTTGTTAAATTCCAATTTAAAAAAAAATTTTTTTAATTAATTGTACTTTAGGTGAAGGTTTACAGAACAAATAGTTTCTCATTAAACAGTCAGTACACATATTGTTTTATGACATTAGTTAACAACGCCATGACATGTCAACGCTCTCCCTTCTCGACCTTGGAGGACCTTTTTTCTTTTGGTGAAAATATACATAGCCAAAGATACACCGTTTCAAAAATTTCTACATGTACAATTCAGTGACATTGTTACATTCTTCCAGTTGTGCTGCTATTCTCACTGTCCTTTTCCAAATTATTCCATCATCACTGTCTTCAACTCACTGTCCCCTAGGCTTCCCATAAAGCCTTTTGAGTTGCTGTTGTCAATTTGATCTCACATAGATGATAATTTTTTTTTTTTTGGACTTTAGATGAGGGTTTACGGAACAAAATAGTTTCTCGTTAAAGAGTTAGTACACATATTGCCCTATGACAGTGGTTAACAACTTATGACATGTCAACACTGTCCTTACTCAACCTTAGGTTCGCTATCACCAGCTTTCCTGTCCCCTTCTGCCTTCTAGTCCTTGTCTCTGGACTGCTGTGCCTCATTAGTCCTGTTTTGTTTTATGGGGCTGCCCAGTCCCCGGCTGAACGGTGAACCTGGAGAGTGACTTCACCACTGAGCTAAAAGTGTGTCTGGGGGCCATACTCTCAGGGTTTCTCCAGTCTCCTTTAGGCCAGTAAATCTGTTTTTTTTTTTTTTGTGAGTTAGAATTTCGTTCTACGTCCTTCTCCAGCTGTGTACAGAATCTTCTGTTGTGATCCCGGTCAGAGTAGTCAGTGGTGGTAGCCGGGCACCATCTAGCTGTACTGGACTCAGTCTGGTGGAGGCCTTGGTAGTTGTGGTCCATTAGTCCTTTGGACTAATCGTTTCCTTGTATCCTGTTCTCTTCATTCTCCCTTGCTCCAGAAGGAGTGAGACCAGTGGAGTATCTTAGATGGCTGCTCACAGGCTTTTAAGACCTCAGACGCTACTCACCAAGGTAGAATGTAGAACAATGTCTTTATAAACTGTGTTATGCCAGTTGAGCAAGATGTTCCCCAAGAGCATGGTCCCACAGCCCTCCACCCAGCAATTCAGTCCCTCAGGGAGTTTGGATGTATATGTGGAGCTTCCATGACCTTTCCTTGTACAAGTTGTGCTGGCTTCCCCAGTATTGCATACTGTCTTACCCTTCACCAAAGTTACCACTTATCTGTTAGTCTATTTAGTATTTCCCCCTCACCCTTCCCATCCCGCTTAACCAACAAAGATTGTTCCTTTTTGTGTGTAAACTTTTTCATGTGTTTTTACAATAGAGGTCTCATACAATATTTGTCCTTTCGTGAGTGACTTATTTCACTCAGCATAATGTCCTTCAGTTTCATCCATGTTATGAGATGTTTCACAAATTCATCATTGTTCTTTATTATTGCATAATACTCCATTGTGTGTATGTACCATAGTTTGTTTATCCATTCATCTGTTGATGGGCATCTAGATTGTCTATTCGTTTGACAGCTCTTATTTCTCTAGGACATATTCCTAGGAGTGGGATTGCTAGATCATATGGTATTTCTATTTCTAGCTTTCTAAGGAAGTGCCATATCATCTTCCAAAATGGTTGTATCATTTTTCATTCCCATCAGCAATGCATAAGAGTTCTGATCTCCCCGCAGCATCTCCAGCATTTGTTATTTCCAGTTTTTTTGATTGTGCCAGTAATGCCAGGGTGAGATGGTATCTCACTGTGGTTTTAATTTGCATTTCTCTAATGGCTAGTGATGATGAGCATTTCCTCATGTGTCTGTTGGCTGCTTTAATGTCTTCTTTGGTGAAGTTTCTGTTCATTTCCTTTGTCCATTTTTTAATTGAATTATTTGCCTTTTTGTGTAGAGGTGTTAGATTTTCTTATAGATTTTAGAGATTAGACCTTTGTCTGACTTGTAATGTCCAAAAATTATTTTCCAGTCTGTAGGTGGTCTTTTTACTCTCTTGGTGAAGTCTTTTGATGAGCATGTTTCATTTTTAGAAGATCCCAGTCATCTAGCTTGTCTTCTGAGGTTTGTGTGTTGTTGGTTATGGTTTGTATCCTGTTAATGCCATGCATTAGGGCCTCTAGCATTGATCCTATTTTTTCTTCTATGAACTTCATAGTTTTTGGCTTTGTATTTAGGTCTTTGATGCAAACTGAATTAGTTTTTGTGGTTGGTGTGAGGTATGGGTCCTGTTTCATTTTTTTGCAGATGGATATCCAGTTTTGCCAGCACCATTTGTTGAAAAGACTGTCTTTCCCTTTTGATGGACTTCGGGCCCTTGTCGAAGATCAGATGACCGTAGGTGGATGGATTTACATCTGGGTTCGCAGTTCTGTTCCATTGGTCAGTGTATCTGTCGTTGTACCAGTACCAGGCTGTTTTGACTACCGTAGCTGTATAGTAGGTTCTGAGGTCAGGTAGTGCGAGTCCTCCTGCTTTATTCTTCTTCTTTGGTAGAGCTTGACTTATCCGGGGCTTCTTCCGTTTCCATATAAAGTTAATTATTAGTTTTTCCATCTTTTAAAAGAGTGTTGTTGGCATTTGGATCAGGGTTGCATTGTATTTGTAAATTGCTTTGGGTAGAATTGTCGTTTTCACTATGTTGAGTCTACCTATCCATGACCATAGGATGTTTTTCCATTTATGTAGATCCTTTTGGGTTTCTTACAGTAGTATTTTGTAGTTTTCTTTATGTGCCTTTTTTTTTTTTTAGGGGTATATTAGTGTAGCAACATATGGTGGGAACTTTTACATTTTATCAGTTAGGTTTTTTTCAGTTATCAGTTAAATGTCTTATTGGCACTTTTCTTCTGCAGAAATGTCCTCAGTATTGGGAAGAACTCCAGTTTTAATCAGTCTTTTTATTGCTTCTGGTATATAGCAGGGTTCTATGTTCTTCCCCATTTCTTGACTGTTTCTTGATGTATTCTACATTGTTGTAAAGTTCAATATGCTATCAGAATTGAAGCTCTTGGTTTTGGTATTTAAGTACTATCATGCATTTCTTTTTGAGAAGAGCATATGGCTCAAACACATAGGGTTGTGGATAAGAGCATCGACTTGGGTTTCAGGCAGATCAGATTGAATCCTGACTCTGCCACTTACTAGCTGTATATGAACTCAGGCAAGTTAATTATAACCTCTAGGTGTTTTATCATCTCCAAAATGGGGAAAATAATAGTATCTATCCCTCAGGATTGTTGTAAGGATCAAAGAGATACTCCATAGGAAATGTTCCTTGCATGTAGTAAGCACTCAGTGCACATTAGCTGCACTTATTATCCTCCTCCTCCTTAGCAAAGGATTTTGACCTCTGTTTTGCATCCCGAACCATGCTTCGTGTTGTGGATACAACAATGGATTCTAAAGGTTTCCTATAAGAAATTTCACAGTTTAGGAGAGGAAGGCAGGCATGTAAACAGATAAATGCAATAAATTGTGACAGATTCTCTAACAGAACTGTAAATGAGAGAAATAAAGGAGTCAGTGTCATAAACCTGGATAAGTCAGCGAAATTTCTACTCCTGAGCTTAATCTTGAAGTGTAAGTAGAAATTCCCCATTCATTTATTTGACAAATATTTATTGAATACACCTACTGTGTGCCAGTCACCGTTTTAGATGCTGGGAATATAGGAATAAAAATGACAGATTAGATTATGTCTTTGCTCTCAGGAGCTTTCAGCCTAATGAGGAAAGACCAATAAAAATATTAGACAGAGACAAGTCTATTAGAGAGATTAAAAGGTGATGTAATAAGGAGTGACTGAGTAGGTGTTTTAGATTGAGTCATCAGGGAAGGATCCTTTGCGTAAGTGACCTTCAAGTTGAGATCTGCACATCACAAAGCCGCCACCCGTGGAAGATCAGGGGGATGAGCATTTCAGGCACAGGGAACCAGGTGACACAAAGCCCTTTGAGCTTTTGGAGTGTTTGAGGAGCAGACAGTAGGTCAGTATGGCTGGAATGTAGTGGGCAAAAGGGAGAGTGGAGTCAGATAGTAAGGGGCTAAATCATTTAAGTCTTTGTGAGCAAGAGTAAGGAGTTTGGATTTTTTTCTGGGTGCAGAGGAGAGCCGTTGGAGGACTGTAAGCAGGGGAGTACCTTTTAAAAAAGATCACTGTGTTTGCTGTATGAAGAATGAATTCTGAGGGCTAGGAGTGGAGTTGTATCTCAAGGGTGAAAGCAAGGAGACCTTAGAAGGTGACTATATTAGTACAGGTGAGAGATGGTGGTGACATAGGCTGGAGAGTAATAGTGGAGAGAAGTGGGCAGATTTGGCTTGAACTCTGAAGACTGAATCAACAGGACTTGCTGATGGCCTCTGACCAATGAAAGAAACCAAGGACTTGAGCAGTTAAAAGATTGGTAGTGCAGTTTACTGAATTACATAAGACTGGAGGGGAGGGCAGGTTTGATGGGATAATCCAAGGTCTATTTTGTTATGTTTGAGGTGCGAATTCAACATCCATATGATGATGATTTTATACTTAGTAGTAGGTATAGGAAGGGGCCCTGGTGGCCAGTGGTTAAGTGATCGGCTCCTAATCGAAGAAAGGTCGGCTGTTTGAACCTGCCACTCCACAGGAGAGAGATGTAGCAGTCTGCTTCCATAAAGATTTACAGCCTTGGAAACCCTATAGGACAGTTCTACTCTGTCCTGTAGGGTTGCTAAGAGTTGGAATCGACTTGCTGGCATGGGTTTGGTTTGGTATCTAACTCAGCTTTTTATTCTATACAGGATATAAAAGAATTTGGTTGTTGTTACAAGGTGCTGTTGAGTTGATTTCGACTTGTAGCGACCCCTTGTGACAAAGTAGTAGAACTGCCCCATAATGTTTTTTTAGGCTGTAATCTTTATGGGAACAGATCTCCAGGTCTTTCTCCTGCAGGTGGGTTCAAACTGCCAACGTTTTGGTTAGCAGCTGATCTCTTAACTGTTGCACCACCAGAAAAAAAAACAAACAAAACCCTTTGCCTTCAAATCAATTCCAACTCATAATGACTCTATAGACAGAGTAGAACTGCCCCATAGAGTTTCCAAGGAGCGGCTGGTGGATTTGAACTGCCAGCCCTTTGGTTAGCAGCCGAATGCATAACTACTGTGCTACCATGGCTCCAGGGCTCCTTAAAGAATTTGATAGACTCCGGTAAAGAGCCCAGGGAATGAGCAAATATTAGAAAATAGATCTTATATGAAAAGTTAAATGAATAGGAATTATTTATCCTGGGCTAGTTAAAGTTGAATTAATAATAATGGTTTGCAGGCAACCAGTGTATATTACCCTCGTCTGTGGAGAAATGGACAAAACAGATAATGTCTTCTGAGAGATTTGGGCTAAATGCAATTGATTTCTTGACAGTAAGGAACATTGAACTTTGAAGAAGCTCTTGTAGGAGATTCCTGTTCCTAGGGACTTTTAATGATGTGTTGAGTGATTGTCATTTGATAATACGAAGAACTGAACTCAACACATATTTCAAAATTGTTCATATATGTTGGATTCAATTCTTTTATATTACTGGATGAAAGAAGACGTAGTGTCAGTTATGTAGATTTGTTATTTTCAACCTTTTCCAGTTCACCGTATGATTGTGAGGAGGAATCCTGGGACTCTAGTCATCTATTTAAAAGTTATATTTATACTTCACTAATTCTCTTTTATGCTGTGATTACCCCCTCTCTCCCAAATCAAAAATGTCAAAGGGAAATGTAGAAATTTAGAATGTCATGACTTACTTGTCATTAGTGTCTGCTATAACCAGAGATTTTTCTGAATCTTCAGTTGTCAGTATTGAGGCGTAGTTGCTGAGTGTTTATCTAGGCTTTTGTCACTAGTGTCATGGTTTGAATTACGTCCCCCCAAAAATGTGTGTATCAGTTTGGCTGTGCCATGATTCCCAGAATTGTGTGGTTGGTCTCCATTTTGTGATTGTAATTTTATGTTAAAGAGGGTTAGGGTGGGATTGTAACACCACCTTTACCCAGGTCACATCCCTGATCCAGTGTAAAGGGAGTTGCCCTGGGGTGTGGCCTGCACCACCTTTTATCTCTCAAGAGATGAAAGGGAAGCAAGCAGAGAATTGGGGACCTCATACCATCAAGAAGGCAGTGCCAGGAGCAGAGAGCGTCCTTTGGACCTGAGGTCCCTGTGCAGAGAAGCTCCTAGTCCGGGGGAAACACTGATGAGAAGAAGGCCGACAGAGAGAGACGCCTTCCCCTGGAGCTGATGCCCTGAATTTGGACTTTCAGCCTACTTTGACTGTGAGGAAATAAGCTTCTCTTCATTAAAACCATCCACTTGCGGTATTTCTGTTATAGCAGCACGAGATAGCTAAGACAGCTAGTGACACCTCTCTGCCATCAGCCTCACAGGGCATGATTCAAATTAATGCTTGGTGCTTTACCTATATTAGCTCATTCAATCCTTACAACTACTTATGAAGTAGAGATTGTTAACTCTTACATATTAATTTACCATCTGCCATTGCCCTTCGAGGGTGTTAAAAACTAGGATATAAAGTCTTCAGATTCCAAAGGCAAAATGACGGCAGTGTCCCTTTATCTTAGTTGGGACATGGTGATAGTGGGGTATAGTCTAAGCAGGGCATCACATTCCAATTCTATAATTAGATTACTCAGTGATGGAGGACAGGCTGCAAAATATGTCCCATGGTTTTGTTGACCTCTAAGGTGAAAGTAGCCAATTTCACAGTGGCTTAAGAGTTGTACGCTGAAATCCTTCTCATTCCACAATGAAGTATGCTTCTGCGGTTGGTACATGGTTAATGAGATTTCTAGTATCAAGTACATGCTTTTCCTTGATTGGAAACCTGAGTCCTACAAAATGTTCTACATGGAGGTTTTGGTCTGTTGTGTCCCTTATTACTTGTATGAAATAAAATATAGTGGATACAAATCTGAACTACTACTAGTGGAATGGGATTATTTTTTAGGATGGAATAGTTCATTTCAACAATGGGGGCAACAATGATATTAAAAGTACATACCAGATTTTCTCTTGAATACCAGCTAATTTTTAAAAAATCACTATTAAAAGAAATACTAGATGTTACCCTGCCTGACTTAAGTCTTTAGAGAAGACTTTGGAAGAGTCTGTAGAGGTTGGACATCTTTTAAAATTAGCATTCAGAAAGCTATGGTGATGGAAACAGGACACAAATGGATAGAAGGGCCCTGTTGGCACTAAAGTGTTGCTTCTTGCTGTTTACACAGGCATATATATCATATGAACGTTGTTCACTTTGTGTACTTTCTGTGTGTATTTTTTACTTCAATTAAAGAGATGATACAGTACCATAGTATATTTTCCTGAAGTGCAGCCTTGATTATTTTACTTTCTAGTTCATAAAACTTTAATATGGTATCTTTTTCCTTTATTTTATAAGCTGTGGACTCTACAGGCTCTTAACTGAGCATGTTTTTTTGAAATACATTTCTGTCTGTCTCCTTTTCCATCCAGTCATAATTTGTCTTTTTAAGTAACAATTTTCATTTCTTCCTAAAATAAGGACCAATGAGCTGAGCTTTTCTTTGCTGATATTAATCATCTAATAATAAAGTTATAGGAGTAGCATAGGTGAAAGAAAGAGCTCCAGGAGCCAGACTGACTAGTCAAATTCTGGCTCATTGCTACTAGCTGTCTCCTGGTCCCTAGACTTTGTCTTACTTTATTTCCTCATCTGTAATATGGAGATTTAATAGTACCCATCTCATAGAGTTTTGGATACTTAGATGCGTTAATTCTTTTATAGTGTTTATAGGAAATAGTGCCTAGCACATAGTAAGCACTTAGTAAGTTGTAGTTGCTATTACTGTTGTTTTTATCATCATTAGCAGCATCCCATTATCTTTGTCATCATTTGCTAAAACATGTTGATGAACTTTTTGGGAAATTATTTTTAGTACCCAGATGCTGTTAGCATTGGTGGTATGCATAGTTTATTGGGAAACTACGTGCATTGACATTTCTGGTGTGGTGTATTATGTAGAATACTGTGGAACTGGGATTGCATGTTCTTTTAAAATTGAAGGCAACATAAAAATTAAAATCACAAAATAAGTGAAGTAATACATTGTATTAATGTAATCTATCTTGGTAAGAAACCCAGTTTAGCTATGCAGATATGCTATAAATAATTTTGATTTCTTTTCTCCTTTTCTTGCCCTACAGAATGAGACATTCATTCATTCAAGAAATCTTTATTGAATGTCTACTGTGTGTTAGTTATGATTAGGGATACAGCAGTAAATAAAACAAATCCTTGCCCTCATGGAACCTACACACTGTTGGTTTTTTAAATACCTTTCCTGAAGTAGAGTTAGATTTCTCAACTTAGAAGTGTCAAACAACTAAGTTAACAATTTCTTCAGGTAGAGAAAATTGCTTTTCAGATATCATTTAAGCAACATCACTTTATCTTCTGTGGTATTATTTGAAGAGAAGGAAAAGTCTAAGAAGTAGAGTGGAATTCCATTACTTTCCCATTAGGAAGGCAACCTGATATGATCATGTTTGACTTAGGAGTCAAGAGATCTAGGTTCCAGTCCTGGCTTCACTGTCTAATTCTTCGTATTCTCTTGATTTTTGACTGTGATCCCTGCTCCTCACTACTTTATATAACTCCTTTTTTTTTTTTTTTTTTTAGGATTTTGTCTATTGTTGTGGTTATGCTAGTAATTATGCTAGTATTGTGTTTATGCTAGTAACACCCAGTTTCATTTTCAAGCTCTTCCTCTCTCCCAAATTCCAGATGTGTATTTTCAAGTGCCAACTAAATATTTCTGTCACTTCAAATTCCATTTCTACCCTGTCTATTCTTCATTCACCCTCCTTATTCAATCAATCCAAATGTTGATTTTCTCTCCTGGGTATATCTTGAATCTATCCCTTGCTCTCTATTTTCTGAACAGACATTGCACTTCTTGCCTTGCATTTTCTCTGCACAGAATATCTTTCCCTTACTTTGCTTGGCAAACTCCAACTCACTGATTAAAATTCAGCTCGAATGTTTCTTCCTCTGTAAAACCTTCACCATTTCCTTGAGATAGAATTAGTGACCTCTGAGTGAGTCTCCTCTAGAAGGCTTAGTTCAAGTCTCTCTATTGTACTGTTTGTTTTATAGTTTCTTGTTCTGTCATCTGTAGAATAGAATTTTATTACTGACTTCTGGGAAGACAGCCTTAGCAAAGTTTTTAAGTTAGTCTGTGCCTATGCTAAATTAGTTTGTGAGAACATACATTTTTTTAAGAGAAAAGTAGTAGGGTCTATAGCATGTTTTAACAGTCTTACACAGAAAATAAGTATCTTTTCCAACAAACGTTGTAGGTATAATTATTCACTCAGTAAAGGATACTTAATCTAGAAGTCGGGGGTGGGAGGGTACTTTGCAACCTGAGGAGGAGGTTTAGGAATTGAAAAATTCACGTATAGTATTATTTTCTTTCTTTCTTTCTTCGTTATCAACTTCCTGGCCACCCAGAGATATTAAAGAATGGTGAATCTGCTCTGCCTGTTGAAAATGCAGTGGTCAAAGTTTGTATAGAATGTCCACATCCATTCATAGATTCAGAGCACCTCTTAGTTACTTTTTCTTTCCTGCCAGCCATTTTCTGTTTGTATTCATTTTTTTTTAGCTCTGTGTAATATCAGCACAGTATTCATAGAATTTAACCAATGAAAATTGGTAAGTGTAAGTAGAGTAAGATTGAACTCTTCTGATTAACAGATAATGGTACTCTCACTGTTTTCTGTCATATTCTCTTTTACTATTAAGAACCTTAGAGCAAATTGAAGCCTAGTTCTAAATACTTCTCCTATTTCAAACCCAGCAGGACAGTTCGTTATTAATGCTTTTGTTCTCTATGCTTTAAATCTTTTTTTCCCTTCACCTATAACTTCTATTTGGAACTTGACATTGAATGTCTTGGAGGTAGATCTAAAAAATAGATAATGATCCTGCACATCAAGACTGTTTGTCTTCCTCATTCTCCCTAGAATGTGCTGGAGGCTAAGAGGACAGCGGTTAATTTCTTGATTCCTACAATTATACTGTAATACTGGCACACTGGCCTTTGTGTATTCTTTAGTTTTTGGAGAAAGTAAAAATTCCTAGACTTTTTTCCAGTTGGCGTGTTTTTACATTGTTAAAATAGTTTAAAAATCGTTAAATATTAGGCAGTCGTTTGTGTCGTAGTGACTTTTTTAAAAAGAATAACAGGCATAGGAAGGGATATGCATTACTAGAAGGGTTTTCTGAGCAGTTGTTGATTTTGATAGCTTCTTGTTACTGTCTTATCTATCCTCAGTTGGTGACTCCGGCTACTGAGCTAGTTTCCATTCCCCAAAACGCCCTCTTATATTTTCTGTATTTTGATTACTTCAGATTACTTCAGAGCTTTATTTAATAGTTTATTGAAGTATATTTAACATGAACTTAACTTTCTGCTACTATAATACAATCTAAATGTGCATTTAATGTTAAATAAGATTCTTTCACAGATGCTTCCTTTTATAGATGAGGAAACTCGTTTACTTTGAGACAGCAAGCTCTTGAATATAACCCTGAGGCCAGTTAAACTCTTGAGATCTGTATTAACTTTTTTTTTTTTAAAGTTAAATATTGATAGAATTATTAGATCAAGGTGGGATTTTTTTAAAAAAAATAAGTCATTAAATTTGATTTTTAAAAGGTACCCTTCAAATACAGACATTTACTGATTGTGATAATATATTCCTAGTTAAACTGTGTGCCCTTAATTTTGATCTGGAAAACTTAGTCAGGGTTACTGTGTACACACAGTGGGCCTGTTTTCATTTCCAGAGTGGGAGGTGTCATGAGCAGAGTGGGAAAAGCTTGAAGAACCTGAGCTTGAACTCCATTCTACTTACCAGCCGTGTGACTCTGAGCAACCTGCTCAGCCTGTCTGAACCTCAGGTTCCTTAGCTGCAAGAGAGGGAGGTATTGAATCTCTAAGGTTGTTATGAAGAATAAATGAGATAATAGGTTACCTGACAACATGTACTTGTATTAAATAATATTTACTTATTTCTGTTTGAAATTGTGGCCTCGATATGTTAGATTTCCAGAGTTTGGGTGTATCTCAGTATATCTTTCATAATTGAAGGTTTTTTTTTTTTTTCTTTTTAAAGAAAGAATTCAAAATACTTCGGAGTTTTTTTTTAAAGAGTATTACTAATTTGTAATGGGGAAAATGTTTATTATTAGGCATAGGGTTTTCTGCTGAGTTTTGTTTCAAGTTCACTGATTTTTTTTTATTCGAAAGAGTGCTTAGGCTGTTGTATAAAGAAAGGACTGTGGGTATGAGAGTAGAGACAAGTAGACAAGTTGAGGGGGTTATCAGAGTATTCTAGGTCAGAGATATTGGTGGCTTGGCCTAATTATGACAGGGAAGAGGAAGAGAAATGGAAAGAACTTTAGAGATACTTTGGAGGTAAAATCCACAGTATTTGCTAAAGGATTGGATATGAGGATTTGGGAGGAGAGAGAAATCTAGGTGACTTTGGCAATAATGGTGTGCCAGTAAGCTAGAGTGGTTGCTGCAGCAGCAAACTATAGAATATAATTTGAAAGGTAAAGCCTTCAATCATTAAATAGGAAAACATAAGGCAAATAAACAGTGTCCAACTGTGACAGGCTTATAACTACTAAAAAACCTGTAGGGAATTCATAGTTGGCCAGGAAGTGTGCCTTTGGGACAAATAACCTGGTTGGAACTAAGAAGCCTTGGAGAGTATTATGAAATAATGAGTATCAGGTTTGACAGAATGACTATGCATGCCATTAAGTGATTTTCTTTAGAGCTAGAGTTCTTTAGTCCAAGGTAAAAGTTTTTTAAAAGTAGACCAGTCTTTTGGTGAAAGTGGATATGATACATAAAATAATACAGATGAACTGCATTTAATAATTTAAAAAATTTATTTTCTTGAAAATTTTAACTTTCCCTACCAAGAAGAATATTGTGGTTGTTGAATTTGGAATGAGGAATCAGAGAGCTGTGAGATCTAGATCTGATTTTTGCTACTTTTTTTCTATGGTTAGATCTCTACCTCTGAGCCTTAGGTCCCCCATCTATAAGACGGTACTTAGTAGATGGCTAATTTTAGGAGAGAGAAAGCATTCAGAGACACAAAGTAATTCTAGGTTCTGAATGAAATGTACAAAAGTAAAGGAAGTATGATAGCAACCTCCTTTAAGGATTATCAAATTTTTCTCCTTGAGAAGAATTGGAAATTGAAGGATTTGGTCATGTTACTTTCTTCTTTGTATAGCAGTCCTAAAGACATTTGCAAATTACTGTTCTTTGAGAAGCTTAAAGATTTGTTTGTGTAAGAAGTTTATGACAGTCCTCAATTTTATCAGGTAGCTTTAGCAGATGTTTTAGTTACCTTGTGCTGCTGTAACACAAATACCACAAGTGGGTGGTTTAAAGAACATAAATCTCAGTTCTGTAGGCTAAAAGTCCAAATCGGGGTCTTGGCTGGGTCATTTCCTTTTGTGAGAATCGTTCTTAGTTTCTAGTGTCTGTTGGTGATCTTTGGCATTCCTTGGCTTATAGGTGTTCGTCACATAGTGTTTGTCTTTCCTTGTATGTCTCTGTGTCCTTTCTGCTCTTTTCGTCACTAAGAAGTGGTAAGATGTAGAACCCACCCTACTCAGGTATGACCTGGTTAACATAACAAAGAAAACCCTGTTTCTAACAGAATCATATTTACAGGTATGAACCAGCACCAAACTAATGAGCTGTCAAGTTGATTGACTCCTGGCAACCCCATGTGTTGCGGAGAAGAACTGTGCTTCCTAGGGTTTTCATAGCTGTGATCTTTTGGAAGCAGATTACCAAGCTTTTCTTCCAAGGTGCTTCTGTGGGTTGGAACTGCCAACCTTTTGATTAGTAGCTGCCTTCTTAACCATTTGTGCCATCCATTACAGGTATAGGAGTCAGGATTTCAATACTTTTTTTTTTTTTGGGAAACAATTTAATCCTTTCAAATTATTTAAAACATATAACTTAAATTTGCACATAGTTAATATGAATTATTTGGAACTTTTACAATTCAAAATTAATCATTTATAGTGACTCCTGTATGTATATAAAGGAGTGATGTAAGAGAGCTGTATGTGACAAAATAAGCTTTTCTGTGCTGTATACAAGTGTAAGGCAGTGAAGTAATTTAACTCTCTGTTACATTAAAAACTGTAACTTGTGGAGTTGATGAGCCTTTTAATTTCAAAAAACATTCAGACTCTGTTATTGTATATATGTGTGCCCCATCCAAGATAACAAGGCTCCTAGTTATGTTTAACTGTTCAATTAACATTAGATGGAGGATATAGGATAGTCTTTCTAAATACAGAAATGAATGTTTATTTTCCTGTTAATACTTTATATGGGATAAAATGCTTGGAAATTCTTAAAAGGTGCTTATACTTAATGTTTCTGGTAGTAAAAACGTACTTATTTTTAGTGCTTAGAGTGCTTTTCATTTTTTATTTATCTTGGGATAACACATGCAGTACAAAATTCAAAAGCTACTAAAGGATATACAATAAAAAGTAAGTCTCTTTCCTACACTTGTTCCTGGTTACCCAGTTATCCTCCTGAGATGTTTTATATAAACGTAAATACCTTGTCTTTTTTACTTAATAATTTATCTCAAAACCTGTTGCCATCGAGTTGATTCTGACTCATAGAGATCCTATAGCAAAGAGTAGAACTGCCTCGTAGGGTTTCCAAGGAGCAGCTGGTGGATTTGAACTGCCGACCTTTTAGTTAGCAGCTGAGCTCTTAACCACTGCGCCTCCAGGGCTTCAATAATATATCTTAGAAATATATAAGTAATTGGAAATATTTTTAGCTACTCTTACATATTAAGAAAACTTAGCACTTCAGTGTATTATATAAGTTGTAAATTATTTCTGAGTTTATTTTTTGGATATGCCATGCTGAGAAAAATTTTTTAGTCTAAAGTAGTTGAAGTCATCTGTCTTTTATGTGTTCTGAGTTTTGCCTCATTCTTAGAAAGTACTTCCTCTCTTGAAGATTATAAAAACATTTTTCCCCCTATGGTTTCTTCTAGTTCTTGGATGCCTTTATATTTCAGGTTTACATCTTTGATCCATTTGCAGTTTATTTTGGCATAGAGTTTAAATTAAAAAACCAAAAACCCCTTGCCTTCAAGTGGATTCCGACTCATAGCGACCCTATAGGACAGAGTAGAACTGCTCTGTAGGGTTTCCAAGGAGCGCTCGGTGGATTTGAACTGCTGACCTTTTGGTTAGCAGCCGTAGCACTTAACCACTACGCCACCAGGGTTTCCAGAGTTTGAATTAGGGGTCCAGTTTTATTCTTTTCTAGATGTTTACCCAGTTATTGCTACCATTTATTAAGCCATCTTTTCTGCACTGTATTTATGTATTTCGATCTGTTTTCTGGACCCTCTAGTCCATTTCGTTGATCCGTTAATATATTTTCCAGTACATACTTTTAATTCTTATGGCTTTATATTGTGTTTTAATGTCTGTAGGACCAGCCTTCCCATCTGGATTAGTGTTATTTTTTTCCCCCCCTAAAAGTTTCCTTGTCATTCATGTTACTTTTTTCATATAAATTGAAAAATCAATTTGTTTAGTTCCAAAAATAGTATTTTTTTTTTAAATTGGGAATTGCATTAAATGTAGATCAGCTTAAGCTGTCTGTTTTAGACATTGGAAAGGAATATCCAAAAACATGGTACATGTCTTTCTATCTTCTCTTGCATCCCTCAGTAGCTTTTTTTTTTTTTTTTTTTTAAGCAAAAAGAAAGTTTTATTCGGCGTATGTTCAAAAAAGGCATAAGTGGGAAATGGACAACCATGCTGCCAGAGCCATGTCTGCCCGCATTGGAGGAAATATCACAGAACAGACAAAAGTGGGAAAATGGACAGGCATGCTGCTAGAGCCCTGTCTGTCCAAGTCCAAAGAATATTATAGAATAGGCAAGAATGGGAAAACGGACAGCATGCTGCCATAACCATGTCTGCCTGAGTCCAGAGAACATTACAGAGTAAGCAAAAGTGGGAAGACAGACAAGCATGCTCCCCAAGTCTGTGGATTACAGAATAGGCAAGAGTGGGAAAATGGACAAGTATGCTGCTAGAGCCATGTCTGTCCAAGTCCAAAGAATATTACAGAATAGGCAAGAATGGAAAAACGGACAAGCATGCTGCCACAGCCAAGTCTGCCCGAGTCCAAGGAAATACTACAGAACAGACAAAAGTGGGAAAATGAACAAGCACGCTGCTACAGCCATGTCTGCCGGAGTCCGGAGACCATTACAGAGTCATCAGTATGTGTTGACATTACAAATGGGCAAAACCATTGAAAGCTTCGCCTTTTCACAGACTGGCTAGAAACTGTGATCCTACATTTTGAATTGTCTTAAGAATCATTGGTACAAGTTTCAGTAATGACAGTCTGGAGGGCTTCATTGGTCCAACAGATTTTCTATTCACTAAATGCTAATAGAAAAGGATAAGTCTTTTGTGTTCTGTTTGAATGGTTTATGTGTAAGGTTCTCTAAAAGATATTTTCCAAGATTATCTTAGCTATTGTCTTTATACCTCAGGGCCCAGTTGATGTGTCCTTGTGAGTCCTTGTGAATCAAGCTCTAACTGGGTGACATTCTCTGTGCTGAAGGACAGGGAACAATGACTCCAGTATTATTTCGTAAATCATTCACTCCTTTTGACTGGAGATTGGAGATAACACATCGATGATCAATACTTGGACTTAGTTGAGCTCCTAGATGGCGGATTCTTTAAACTCATGGTGTTGGTTTTCCACAGGATACCATCTGGTTCTTTACCAGGTTATTAAGTAAGAGCAGTGTTATCATCAGTTGCATTGCTGGAGTAAGCAGACTCAGTGTACATTAACATTTTAGCCCAAGGCCTTCTTTGCCTTTTAAGTGTGTGAGACAACAGAAGATAAATTTTATTATGCCTAATACTATCAGGATGTAGACTAAGACTATTACTATACCTTGCAATAGTGACCTAGCCCATGTGCTTTTTCCTAATGGTAACCAACCAAATAAATCTGGTGTTTGTAAGGGTGTTACAGTGTGTAACCAAGTAGCTTACTGTCCAATTCTTTGTATACATTGTTCTCCTTCTCCTGTGTTATTTATCCAAAAGGCAACAAGAGGTGTTTGCTACAGGACAGACTACACTAATAAAAAAGTCTAAGGCTGTTCCGTTATGTCGCCTTGGTTTATGAGATCAGAGATTACTGTTGTGCTTCCGTCTCACTAGCAGCTTCATCTGTTATTTGTCCCATAGTGACTGACAGATCTTAAAGATTTCTCCAATTCACCTATACTGTAAGTAGTAATTACAGCTACCAACCATACCCAGAGTGTTGGACCAATGAGTTTTCTTCTGACTTTCATTTTACAATGTGTAACAATTTAACATTACCTTTCCAATATTTACTAGCATCATTACTATGAATATGTACAGAAGATCATAGAGTTTACAAAGCACATGGCGCACGCATTCATCAGGAATCTAAACAAGAGATTGCCCACATAAATTCACTGTCAGTTGGAAAGGGATCATCTAAATTAGTATAGTTGGACCTACCACACAAAAATATATATCCATAAAGAGTACTCAAAGTTTGGAGAAAACAGAACGTATAGAAAAATTTACATGTGACAAACAAGTCTTCGTTAGAGTACTAATGGTTTGCAAGATAATACAGGATGGACCTCTCCTGTGGGAGATCTTCAGTTAATCTCTTTAAAACATACTAAGTGTTCCTCCCAAGGGTACTTGGGCAAGCTGCCCCTCCTTGGTTTACCTATTTAACAGTCGTGGGTCACTTTTTCAGAAGCAGCAGTGGAACCTAAGACAGAATGGAGTCTGAGCCATGAGGCCAGTCTCCTCTGAGAACCTGGTTTCTTTAAGATATAATTTTCTGCATTGTAAGAAGGTGACAGTTTTATTATAAACATTAGACAGGTATTTCATACGACACTGTCTTGAAGACTAATTAAACTGATTACTGATTTACCCTAAACATAACTCTCAGTCTGATCTTTGGAGTCAGTTTCCCAAAACAGACTGAATTCTTCAAAAAAGCACAATACCCAGAGCAAAATGGTCTTACTAGTTTATCTGGACCATTGTTTGACTCAAAGTGTCTTCAGGAACCAGTTTTTTTCTCAAAGCTCAAGGTTCAAGAGGACACCCAAAGGCAAATATCCCGTGTGGGTTGCCTCAGCCTCCATGAAAGCCAGAAATCTAGATTCCAGGAGAATTACATACAACTCTCATTCTTTCCTTTGGATCATGATCTTGCTACAGAATCTTTTATCAGAAATGCTCAATAAATGGTAATTGGTCATCGTCTGGTTGTTAAGATCCTAGGGACCATACAGCAAACCAGGAAGTAAAACAGAAACACTAACAATAGTATTAGGCCAATTGTATGAAATAACCAATGAAACCATGACCCTAAGGTCTTTGAACCAAGGCAGCAAATCTCATGAGGTGTTTGTCTATACATAAGCAGTGTTAGTAGCTGTTTTTCATGTGCCTCAACAGCAGCTGTATTCTGTAAAACCTCAGATTGAGTATTAATACAAGTAGAGCAACATTTATCTATTAAGGCACAATCAGTAGCATTTTTTAATTGAGATAATTTTAGATTCACATATGGTTGTAAGGAATAATACCAAGATGCCATTTACCTTTTACCGAGTTTCCCACAGTGATTAACATTTTGCTTAGCTTTAGTGCAGTATCAGCCAAGATATTGACATTGATACAGTCCACCAATCTTATTCACATTTCCCCAGTTTTATTTGCCAACACCACAAGGATCCTTCCTTTTATCCTTTTGTAGTCTCCTTTCCCTTCTGTCCCTAACCCCTGGCAACCACTACCTATTCTCCATTTCTAAAATATCATTATTTCAAAAATGTTACAGAAGTGAAATACAGTATATAGCCTTTTGAGGTTGGCTTTTTTTCACTCAGCATTGTCCCCTGGAGATTATTCAAGTTGTTGGATGTATCAGTAGTTTGTTCTTTTTTATTGCTTAGTAGTAGTCCATGGTATGGATACACCACGGTTTGTTTAACCATTCAACTGTTGAATGACAGTTTTTTTGGCTATCATAAAGCTGCCATGAATATTCAAATAAAGCTGATATGAACATTTTGTGTTCAGGTTGTGTGACATTAAGTTCTCATTTCTCTGGGAAAAATGCCTAAGAGTGCAGTTGCTAGGTTGTATAGTAATTACATGTTGAATTTTACAAGAAACAGCCAAACTGTTTTCCAGAGTGGCTGTTTACCCTTTTACATTTCCAGCAGCAATGTATGCAGTTTTCTCTGCATGCTTGCCAGCATCTGTTGTCACTATTTTTTATTTCAGTGATAGTGGTTTTAATTTAATTTTAGTGGTTTTAATTTTCATTTTCCTAACGGTTAATGATGTTGAACATCTTGTCGTGTGCTTATTTGCCGTCTGTATATCCTCTTTGGTAAAATGTTTGTTTTGTGTCATTTGCCTATTCTAATTGGATTGTTTATTTTTCTACTGCTGCATTTTGAGAGTTCTTTATATAATTTAGATACTAGTTACCTGTTGGATATGTGGTTTGCAAATATTTTCTCCCATTCTGGAACTTGTCTCTTCAGCTTCTTAACAGGGTCTCTATTTTATTTTATTTTTATTTTTGGTGAAAATATACACAACGAAACATGCACCCCTTCTACAATTTCTCCATGTACAGATCAGTGCCATTGGTTACATTTTTCACATTGTGTCACCATTTTTACTATCCTACCCATATTGTTTCACCACCGTTAACTTTTACTCTCTATGCCCCTTAAAGTTTTCAACTGTGTTTTAGAGTAACTGTTGTCGGTATTTTTTGTCTTTTAATTTTATTTAAAAATTTTTATTTATTTTGTTGTTGTCGAGAGTATAGAGCAGAACATACACCAATTCAGCAGTTTCTGCATGTACCATTTACTGACATTGATTACATCCTTTGAGTTGTGCAACCATTCTCACCATCCTTTTCTGAGTTGTTCCTCCCCCATTAACATAAACTCACTGCCCCCAGGTTTCTGTCTAATCTTTCAAGTTGCTATTGTCAATTTGATCCCATATAGATGGATCTTAAAAGAGCATAATGCTCAAGGCAGACATTTTTTTACTAGTTAAGCTAAACTATTAATTTGGTTTTAAGAATACTTCAAGGGATATTTTTGGTTTAAGGTTTAGAGATTAGTTCAGGGCAGTAGTTTCAGGGGTTCATCCAGCCTCCATGGCTCAGAAAGTCTGGAGTTCATGAGAATTTTACATTCTGTTCTGCAGTTTCCTTCTTTTGATCAGGATTCTTCTATGGAATCTTTGATCAAAATGTTTAATAATGGTAGCCGGACACCATCCAGTTCTTCTGGTCTCATGGCAAAGGAGGCAGTTGTTCCTGGAGGCAGTCAGCCACGCATTCCATATCCTCTGCCTCTTCCTGCCTCTCGTTCTTCCTCTGTTGTTCCAGGTGAATTAAAAAAACCAAAACCCAGCCTGTTGCCATTGAGTCGATTCTGACTCATAGTGACCCTAGAGACCAACTGTTGTGCCTTGGATGGCTGATTGCAAGTTTTTAAGCCCCCAGACACTACACAACGAACTAGGAGGTACAGAAGCACTAAACATTATTAGGCCAATTAACTGGAATGTCCCATGAAACCATGACCCTAAACCTCCAAACAAGAAACCAGATCCGTGAGGTTTTTGGACATACATAAGCCTCAGCAGCTACTCTTTTTTTGTTGTTGTTGTAAATATGTCTGTCACACAACTTTTGGCATTTTAACTTTTTACAGGACAGGTATACAACTTACTGACAGCAATTACAGTAATTGGTTGTGTAACTCTACCCTTAATTAATGCAGTATTTCCATCACTGTTAACCCCCCCTTTCCACCTCCCTCCCACCCCTGGTAACCACTAATAAACTTTTTCTCTGTACCTTTGCCTTTTCCTGCTTTTTATGTAAGTGAGGCCATAGATATTTGTCTTTTTCAATTGACTTATTTCACTCAGCATAATGTCTTCCATTTCCATCCATATTTTAGCGTGTATCAAGACTACATTTCTCCTTCTGTGTGAGTAGTATTCCATTGTATGTATGTACATTTTATTTATCCATTCATCTGTTGATAGGCATTTAGGTTATTTCTACCGTCTGGCTATTGTGAATAGTGCTGCAGTGAACATTGGTGTACAAGTCTCTAAGTCTCTGCCTTCAGGTCTTTTGGGTATATACTAGGAGTGGAATTGCTAGGTCGTACGGAGCCCTGGTGGTGCAGTGGTAAGAGCTATGGCTGCTAACCAGTGGGTTGGCAGTTCGAATCCACCAGCTACTCCTTGGAAAACTCTAGGGCAGTTTGCTCTTTCCTATAGGGTCGCTATGAGTTGGAATCGACTCAACGGCAGTGGTTTTTTTTTTTTTTTTAATGGGAGTTCTGTTTTTCTGTGGAACTGCCACACTGTTTTACACAACGGCTCTAACATTTTACATTCCCACCAGCAATGGGTAAGGGTTCCAATTTCCCCATATCCTCACTAACATTTATTAGTTTGTTGTTTTTTTTTTTAAATTTTAGTCATCCTAGTAGGAGTGAAATGGTATGTCATTGTGGTTTTGATTTTCATCTCTCTGATGGCTAATGACACTGAGCATCTTTTCATGTGTTTGATGGCCTTTTGAATATCTTCTTTGGTGAAATGTGTATTCAAGTCCTTTGCCCATTTTATGATTGGTTTGTCTTTTTGTTGTTAAGTTGTCAAAGTTTTATATATATTTTGGTTATTTGATTCTTACCAGATATTTGGTTTCTGAAGACATTCTCCCAGCCGGTAGCTTATCTTTTCACTTTTTGGTAAAGACTTTCGATAAACAAAAGTTTTTAATTTTTATCAGGTCCCATTTATTTATTTTGTCTGTTACTGTTTGTGCTTTTGTTAATATATTAGATAATCCATTGATAAAAGTTAGGCCTGACAGTGTTGCCCTTGCCTTTTCTTCTGAGA
The DNA here is from genome assembly GCF_000243295.1 of Trichechus manatus latirostris. Taxonomy (NCBI): domain Eukaryota; kingdom Metazoa; phylum Chordata; class Mammalia; order Sirenia; family Trichechidae; genus Trichechus; species Trichechus manatus. The sequence continues at coordinate 4,832,573 of NW_004444017.1, forward strand.
ATCTTATGGTTTTAGTTGGCACATTTAGGTCCTTAATCCATTTTGAATTTGTTTTTGTGTATGGTGTGAGGCATGGATCCTGTTTCATTTTTCTGCCTGTGAAAATCCAATTTTTCCAACACCATTTACTGAAGAGACTCTTCTTTCCCCATTAAGTGGACTTAGCACCCTTGTCAAAAATCAGTTGACCATACATACGTGGGTGTATTTCTGGACTGTCAGTTCTATCCCATCGCTCTATGTGTCTGTTGTTGTACCAGTAGCAGGTTTTTTAAAATTTTTTTATTTTACTTCAGGTGAAGGTTTACAGAACAAATAGATTCTCATGAATCTCATGTATTGTTTTATGACATTGGTTAACAACCCCACGACATGTCAACCCTCTCCCTTCTCGACCTTTTTTTTTTTTGGTGAAAATATACATAGCCAAAGATACACCACTTCAAAAATTTCTACTTGAGCACAGTTTAGTGACATCGACTACACTCTTCCAGTTGTGTTGCTATTCTCACTTTAGATGAAGGTTTACAAAACAAAATAGTTTCTCAGTAAACAGTACTCATGTTGCCCTGTGACAATGGTTAACCTCACAAAATGTCAACACTGTCCTTACTCAACGTTGGGTTCCCCGTCACCAGCTTTCCTGTCCCCTTCTGCCTTCCAGTCCTTGTCCCTGGACTGCTGTGCCTCACTAGTCCCATCTGCAGGCTCTTTTGATTACTGTAACTGTAAAGTATGTTTTAAAATCAGGAAGTACGAGTCCTACTTTGTTCTTCTCTTTCAACATTGCTTGAGCTATTTGGGGTCTCTTGCCATTTTATATAACGTTGAGAATTGGTTTTTCTATTTATGCAAAGAAGGCTGTTGGAATTTTGATTGGGATTGTGTTGAATCTATAGATCACTTTGGGTAGTGTGGTTTTTTTTTTTTTTGAGCATTTTATTGTGCTTTAGGTGAAAGTTTGAAAGTTTACATAGCAAATTAATTTTCCAATCAATGATTCTTACACAGATTGTTCCATGACATTGGCTGCAATTGCTGCAGTGTGTCAGTACTCTCCTCATTTCCTCCCTGGGTTTCCTGTTTCCATTAGTCCAGTTTTCCTGCCCCTCCCTGCTTTCTCATCTTTTTGGGGGGTGGCAAATGTCGCCCTTTTTTTCTCGTATAGTTGATTGTTCTAAGGAGCACATTCTTCATGGATGTTCTTTATTTTATAGCACTGTATATTATTTGACTGAAAGGTGGCCTCCAGGAGTATCTTCAGTTTGAAGTTAGAAGGTTGTCTTAGGGCAATAGTCTCGGGGGTTCAGTCTCTTTCAGTCTCTTTCAGACCAGTAATTCTGGCTTTTTTTCTTTTTTTTTTTGAAGTGGGACCTTCTGTTGTGATCCTGGTTAGAGTAATTGGTAGTGGTAGCTGGACACCATCTAGTTCTTCTGATCTCAGGTTAGAGGAGGCTGTGGTTCATGTGGGCCATTAGTCTTTTGGACTCATTGCTTCCTTAAAGGGTCTTCGGTTTTCTCCATTCTTCTTTGCTTCAGGCAGGAAGAGACCGATAGTTACTTCTCAGATGGCTGCTTACAAGCTTTTAAGACCCTACATGCTACTCACCAGGTTAAGATGTAGAACATTATGCACTGTGTTTTGCCAGTTTACCTAGTGTTCCCTGAGGCTGTGGTCCTTAGCCTTCAGGTCCAGTAGTTCAGTCCGATATCTAAGTAGTTTCTGTAATTGTGCCCCTATGTGCTTTGTTATATATGAGTAAAATACATGTAGCATTTACAAATATGTATATAGAAATATCCACAACCATACCTATATACGTACACGAGTGTAATCCCATATGACTTCCCTCACTTATTTACCATACATCTTAGCCTATTTGTATACTCACAAATTATTGTTTGTTATTACGGTTGTTGTAGGATTCTATGTGTTATAGGATTTACCATAGTTGCCCTTTATTCTTGCGTACCTCTCAGTGTCTTCCTTTGCCTTGGTCACATTGTGTTGACTTCCCCTGTATTGTGTATTGCCTTTCCTTTCACCAGAATTAACACCTGTTTACTATCTAGTTAGTGATTTCTCCCTCTCTCCCCCTGCCGTCCCTGGTAACCATCAAAGAATGTTTTCTTTCTGTGTGTAAACTTTTTCTTGACTTTTTATTATACTGGTCTCATATAGTATTTATCCTTTTGTGATTGACTTATTTCACTCAGCATAATGTCTTTCAGATTCATCCATGTTGTATTTCTCAGATTCATCATTGTTTTTATCATTGCTTAGTGCTTTGTTTCGTGTATGTACCACAGTTTGTTTATGCATTCATGTGTTGATGAGAATTTAGGTTGTTTTCATCTTTTTACTATTGTGTATAATGCTGCAGTGAGCATGGGTATGCATATGTCGCTTTGGGTAGTATTGACATCTTTGAGAAATTAAGTCTTCTGATCCATGCACATGGACCATCTTTCCATTTACTTAAGTCTTTTCTAATTTCTTTCAGCAGTGTTTTATAGTTGCCGTTGTGTCAGTCCTTCACGTCCCTGGTTAGGTTTATTGCTAGGTATTTTATTCTCTTAGATGCTATTGTAAATGGAATTGTTTCTCTAATTCCCCTTTCAGGTTTCTCATTGCTGGTGTATATAAATCCAGCTGATTTTTTTAAATTGTACTTCAGGAGAAGGCATAGTTTCTCACGAGATAGTAGTACACATATTGTTTTATGACATTGGTTAACAACCCCACAACATGTCAACCCTCTCCCTTCTCGACTTTTTTTTTTGGTGAAAATATACATAGCCAAAGATACACCATTTCAAAAATTTCTACATACACAGTTCACTGACATCGACTATGCT
>NW_004444017.1:4843681-4844740 GCF_000243295.1 Trichechus manatus latirostris
GAAGCAGAGGGGGCCGAGTGTGGGTGAAGAAGGGTAGAGAGCGGGAAAGCGTATATCACAAATTACTGGAGCTCTGCAGCCCCTCAGGAAGAAGCGAAGATGGTGCATGGAGCGAGGTACTCGAGCAAAAGGAGGGGGAGGTGGGGAGAGGCAAGGAAGAAAAAAAGAAGCGGAAAAAAAGCAACATCAGCAGCCAACATATGGCACTCAGAGAGCCACCCGTTCGAGTGTGTGGAATCCAAGAAGCCGCTGTTTGCCGGTCAAGAGACTGTGGCCGCGGGAAGCAGAGGAGGCCGAGTCGGGGTAAAGAAGGGTGGGGGGTGGGAAAGCATATATCGCCAATTACCGGTTGTTTTGTCTCCCGCTGGAAGCTCCGTGAGGCTGCTTTCTCACACCCCCTGTTTGCTGGTCTCCGATAGGAGTCCAAGATGGCGGATCCATGCTACGTTAGCTGGTAGGAGACCTCTGCGTGAATCTCTCCTCGCTCTCCGTTCTCTGTCAGTTTTCTCATCCATTTGGTGCTTGGCTGAGTTCTTTATCTCTTCATTTGATGCTTAGGGCTTCAGGACTGCTCTTTTCCCTGTCTGGCTTAGTTCTCCGGATCTTTGCTGTGGAGGGATGGCGTGGTGCTTCTGCCTATAGTCAGTTTTGCTGGAACTCAACATATCTGAACTTTTTAAACCACAGGTTGCAAATCAAATTTACAGCTCTGGCAGTAACGATGTAGCAGTTCTCTTCCCCTGCTGGCACTGTGTCAGAGAAGAGTTCCTGTTCCGCTCTAGGATGCTCCTCATTTCGGACTCCGAGTCCCCACGCTCCAGTTCTTCACATCTGGCACCTTGCTTGTCCCTCCTGATCACCTAAAGAAGAGTGGAATGTGGAGGACTTGGCAGTTGTGAAAGATTGTTACATTTTGTGTGTGAAGTTTTTCATGGGTTTTTACAATAGAGGTCTCATACAATATTTGCCATTTTGTGATTGACTTATTTCACTCAGCATAATGTTCTCCAGTTTCATCCATGTTATGAGATGCTTCACAGATTCATCATTGTTCTTTCT
>NW_004444017.1:4845924-4913106 GCF_000243295.1 Trichechus manatus latirostris
TCCCATATAAAGTTAATGATTAGTTTTTCCATCTCTTTGAAGAATGTTGTTGGTATTTGGATCGGGATTGCATTGTATTTGTAAATTGCTTTGGAAACCCAACTGATTTTTGTTTGTTGACCTTGGACTCCACAACGTTTCTAAATTCCTCTATTAGCTCTAGAAGTTTTCTTTAGGAAGACTGGGATTTTCTATATATAGGATTATATCATATGCTAATAGAGATAATTTTATGTTTTCTTTTCCAATCTGGATACCTTTTATTTCTTGTTGCTTTTGCTAGTACTTCTATTGAAATACTGAATAGAAGTGGTGAGAGCAGGCACTACTGTTGTGAATTTAATTGCTTATAGGTAATTCTTTAATAGAACAAACTGTTCAAGTCTGACATTCTTTATTAAGCTAAAGTGTTGTTTTGTGTACAGATGATATCATAGGATAGTTTGAGTTCAAGGTTTAAAGATTATTTCAGGACAGTAGATTCTGGGATTCTCCCACTCTCAGTGGATCGAGAAAGTCTGGTTATCATAGGAATTTGGTGTTCAGTTCCACATTTGTCTTCCTTTTGGTCAGGATCCATGTATTGGATCCTTGATCAAAATTTAACAGGATCTTTTGCAGAGCAGCAGTGTTTAATTTTGATGACGTTCAGGTGATCAGTTTTTTCCTGTTACGGAGTGTGCTTTTTGTGTCTAGTCTGTGAACTTGTTGCCTGGCTCTAGATCCTGAAGATTTTCTCCTTTTCTTTAAAATAAAAGTTTTATAGTTTTACCTTTCACATTTAAGTCTATGATCCATTTTGAGTTAATGTTTGTATAAGATATGAAGTTTAGGTTAGGGTTCAATTTTTTTGCCTATGGATTTTCAGTTGTTCCAGCACCATTTGTTTAAAAGGCTATTCTTCCTCCATTAATTGCTTTTGCACCTTTGTTAAAAAAAATCAGTTGGACTTATTTGTCTAGGTCTATTTCAGGGTTATGTATTCCATTCCATCAATTTATATGTGTCTTCCTCTGATAATACCTACTGTCTTGACTACTGTCATTACATAGTAGGCCTTCATATTAGGTAGAGGGATTCTTCCAACTTGATTCTTTTTCGAGATTATTTTAGCTATTCTAGGGCCTGTGCCTTTCCATGTAAAGTTTAGAACAAGCTTGTGTATGTCTATAAAAATACTTGCTGACATCTTGATAGGAATTGCATTAAATCTAGATCGATTTGGGGAGAATTGACATCTTTACTATGTTGAGTCTTCCAGTGTATGAACATGATATGTTGCTATTTATTTAGATCTTTGATATCTTTTAATCAGCTTTTTGTAGTTTTTAGTATACAGATCCTATACATGTTCTGTTAAGTATGTACCTAAGTATTTCATTTTCTTTGGAGCAATTATAAATGCTATTGTGTTTTTAATTCATTTTCACATGCTCATTGTTAGTATATAGAAATACACTTGATTTTTGTGTGTTGATCTTGTATCCTTTGACCTTGCTAAACTCGTTTATTCATTCTTGGATTTTTTTGTAGATCCTCAGTAGCATTTTAAAGTTTGTTTTGAAGTGTTTTTTCTTTCCCCTACACACTATTGTGATGTATTCTTTTCTTCCATAATGAAGGATGAAGGCTGTTGATTTCCATATATTAATTTTATACTTAATCACCTTGCTGAATTTTCTGATTTATAATCATTTTTCAGCTGATTCTCTTGTTTTTTATAAAGAATCATTATCATGTGAACATAATTATAATTTTACCTTTTTCTTTTCTATTTTTATATTCCTCATTTTCTTCTCTTCATTGTCTAAAATCTCCAGAACAGAATTAAATAATGTTGATGATAAAGGACAGCTTTGTTTCTGATTTTAACTTTAGACTCTTGGACTTGTTTGCTTTGGTTTCAAGTCATTGTGTCCTAATAGGAGTGCATTTCATCATTAGGTAGAAAGCAAATAAACTAAAATATATAGGAAATTTCAGTTCTCTGGAGTGCTCCAGGCATAGAGTGTTCTGTTTTATTAAATCTTCGAAAACCTGAGAGTTGACAAAAATGTTTTTTTCTTCAACAAATCTATTGTTGAGATTCTAAAATATATTGATAGACTGGTCTGATCTAGTACATGTAGGGTGGTGAATGTAATTAAATTTCTTTGAAGATTTCACAGTGCCTTATTTTCTTCATTGTTAGTTTATTGTACTAGTAAATTTAGAAAACATGTTGATAGGAATGTATATTGATCACAGGACTTTCCTGGACATGGATTTTCTTATTTCTTTTAAGAAAAATCTTTAAAAGATTGTTTGGGAGAACTTAACTTTCTTGTCATTTGCTTTCATTTTCTGAATCAAAACAATTCTAATAGAGCATTTCATTTATATTCTCATAAATGAGCATCGCTCCTCCATATATAGCTCCTGCTTATGAGAGCTTTGGTGTGGTCATGTTTCCAGGATAATTTTCAGAAAGGTTTCTACTTGCTACAGTTTAAAGATCCTAATTCTGTAGTTTACTTACCATGTAAACTAAGTGATTAGAGTTCAAGTTCTTATATTTTCTTTTTTCCTGTTTTGGTTATGTTGGGTAATAGAAAGCACATAAACTTCATAAGGGCCAGAAAGACCTGGGTATAAACCCCAGCTGTTCCTCTTTGTAGCTAGATGACCTTGCATAAGTTTCCTCATCTCTGAGCCTCAGTTTCTACATCTGGAAAAGGAGATAATACCTCAGATGGCTATTTTTTTTTTTTTCTGCAGGTGAAGGCTTACAGAACAGATAGTTTCTCACGAAACAGTAGTACACATATTGTTTTATGACATTGGTTGACAACCCCACAACATGTCAACCCTCTCCCTTCTCGACCTTTTTTTTTTTTTTTTGGTGAAAATATACATAGCCAAAGATACACCATTTCAAAAATTTCTACATGCACAGTTAACTGACATCAGCTACACTCTTCTAGTTGTTCTGCTATTCTCACTTTAGATGAAGGCTTACAGAACAAAATAGTTTCTCATTTAACAGTTAGTATACATGTTGCCCTATGAGAATTGTAAACAACCTCACAACACATCAACACTATCCTTACTCAGCCTTGGGTTCCCTATCACCAGCTTCCTCGTCCTCTTCTGCTTTCTGGCCCTTGTCCCTGGACTGCTGTGCCTCATTAGTCCCATTTGGTTTTGTGGGGATGTCCACTCCCTGGCTGAACGGTGAACCTTGGAGATGACTTCACCTCTGAGCTAAAAAGGTGTCTGGGGGCCATACTCTCGGGATTCCTCCAGTCTCCTTTAGGCCAGTAAATCTGGTTTTTTTTTTGTGAGTTAGAATTTTGTTCTACATTCTTCTCCAGCTCTATCCAGAACCCTCTGTTGTGAATCCTGGTCAGAACAGTCAGTGATGGTAGCGGGGCACCATCTAGCTGTACTGGACTCAGTCCGGTGGAGGCCTTGGTAGCTGTGGTCCATTAGTCCTTCGGACTAATCAGAAGGCTATTTTTAAGATCATGTAAAATACCACATGCAGATTGGTATAGAATTTAAAATATTGTTGACCTTCAATAAATGTTAGCTGTCTCTTCTCTGAAACAAAATAAAACGATGAGTGTGAAATGGCTTTGTAGGCAGTAAATAAATAAATGTAAATCATTAGCATTGTTTTCTCTTTCAAAATTGGTTTGATAGTATAAATTTATGATTTCAGTAGTATCATACGGTTGCTTAGGCCCTTAAGTGATAGGCACATGCCCAGGTTTGGTGATCTTTAAAGATTCGTGTTTGTTCTTGCTGAGTAAACTCTGAAAGCCCCTAGACAAATCCCGTAGCAAACTCAACATGATTTATGAAATCCTGCAGCAAACTCGCATGATTTATGAAATCAACGATTGGCTAATTCTGTGGTAGTCTATGTACCAATATGTATGAATGATAAATACACCTCTTACCTTCTTTTTCTGGTGTCTAGGCTCTCCCACTCTTGCCCTCCTCTACCCTTCCCCCAGTAAGAACCTTGAATATCATGGGATTTATGAACATAACTTGTACCCTACTCTCTTCCCTGTTTTGGTATTTATTGTCAGATTGGCTGTGGCACTCGCTTTATTTGGATATGTAACTAAATGTCTAAAATAAGCTTGTGCATTATGAGGTAAGAGGTAGAATGCCAAAGATTTGAAAGAATTGGAACTCCTAGGAAACTTACTGCAGGCCAGTTTAGAGAGATATTGATGATTTCTGGAAGTGTTTTTACCACTCAAGAACATTAAAATATCATCCATCAAATATTCATTAAACATTTATGTGCATAGCATTCTCTGGGAACTCAGAGAACTATAAAAGGAGTATGCTCTGGGCCAGAGTTTCTTGCCTTCCAGGGTAATTTAGTTAGAGTTCAAAACAACTGAGAAATGTTGAAATGTGAAGCATTAAGCAATTTGAATGCAAAACATTACCAATAATGTGTTGCATATATTTAGACTTTGTCCTACTTATTTCATACAGTATTGTGAAACATACGTGTGTACCTATATACAATAAAGTTTTTAGATTGGTGAATTATGAAAGAAATATTTGAGACGCAAAAGAATTATCTTTTTTTTTTGGTGGTGGTGGTGGTGGAAGTGGTTGGGGGAGCCAAGGAATAGTTGAACCAGGAACTGGGAAAGATTGTTCTGGCATTGGCTGAATTAGTTACCTTCCCTGAGTTTTGGTTTTCTCACCTATGAAGTAGAAATAAAATACTCTTTAGGGTCATTTTGATGTTTAAATGAGATTAGATATGGAAAACCCAGTTATAATGCATAAAATCCACATGTATTCTTTCTGCAGTTAACTATTTTTTTAATTGAAAAAGTGATACATGGCAAAAAATACAAGCAGAATAAAATGGAAAATACGTCTTCTCACTCCAGACCTTAAGTTCTTCTGTACTTTTGTACCAAGAGCATGATTTTGAATATTATCCAATAATTATTCTTTGTACATATATACTTAAATATGATTACATATTTTTATAATATATAAATGGGAACATATTATGTATGCCTTATGTCCTGCTTTTTTTCATTTAACAGTATAGATTTTGGTGATCTGTTCTATCAGAATATATCCTTTTTTTAAAAATACATTATTCTTCTGTCATACTTAATGATTGTTGAGTATTCCATTGTTTGAATATATTATTAGTTAATACGACCCATGTCTTCCACCAGCACTCATTTAATGCATTTATTTAAAACATATTTATTCAAAGCTTTCTTCTCCTTAGGGTCAACTCACTATTCTGAAAATACACGCTCCCAAGAAGGGACAGAAAGAAAGACCTCTTTTGTAAGAAAGGCTTGGGTATCCCATGAACGAGACAGAAGAAAACCGGTTGCGGTGCAGCAGGACTCCAGAGCCAGATATAAGGCTCAGAAAAGGACACCAACTTGATGATAAAAGGAGAATTGATAATGACAACCACCAAGGAGATTTGGAGCCCATTTTAGAGGCAGCTGTTCTTTCTTCCCATCATAAAAAAGTAAGTTAAAGTTGAAGGATGGTAAATAAAACAAATTTATGAGGATGTGACTGGAGACAGGATATAAATTTAAAAAATGTATGGGGATGTTGCTGGAGAGAGAATGGATGTCAGGAAGGAACTTTGAGCACATTTGCTATTTTTTTGTTCGGGATAATTTGAAGTCTCATTCTTAAATTAGCTCAGGTGTTATTTGATTTCATAGTTAATGCCTTTCTGCTGATACTTGAAATCATATTTAATCTGCTTTATCTTGTTTTAGGGAGAAGTAGAGGTTTTTTCTAGTTACCGCGTAGCCTAATTTGACCATGCTTTAGTTATGACATTGTCAGTGATTTTAGTTTTTGGGGAAATTCTGATTGCATGCTGCAGTTACGTCTCCAGATACTGTTTATCTCCAGTGCATACCTTGGGGGTCAATATAATTTTGAGAACAGAAGGCAGATTTTAATACTTCTTTTCATTCCTCAGAGGAAAGATCAACCTTTAAATTATTTAGGCAACAATATCTAGAGAGCAAAAGTGTAGATATCTATGAACTGCCTCTGAAAATAGTTTGCAAATGTTTTGCTATGTGCTTTGAAACCTTGGCATTGTGTTCGCATGCATTCAAAGTTGTGATTCTAGTACAGTGTTTCCCAAACTGTAGGTTGTACCCAGTAGTGGGCTGTGAAATTAATTTTGTGTATTACAACCAGCATTAAAAAAATGAAACAACAGAATAGAATAAAAATCACTGAGGTTCCATGTATGTAGTAAATAATACACATTTAAAATTTCATGCTATTTGATGAAACTTCTTAGTTTTACATAGGTATGTGTATGTATATAGATATGAACAATATATGAAATACAGTTCTTACTGTGGATTGTGGTTAGAAACACTTTGAAAGCCTCTACTCGGAATACCAGCTTTACAGTCCTAAAGGGATATGTTTATTGTATGGGTAACAGTGTTGTTGGTTTGAACTCTGGAGGGTCTTGTCCTTTTAGGTCTTTAATAAAGATTTCACTAGAGCATTGCAGTAATATAGTCTGTTATGGCAAGCAGGAAGTTTAAGGTTATTTCTTTTATTCTTGATAACACTTTATAAGACTAGCCTTATACTCTTGACTAGATTGTGTTACAGTGAAAGATTGCGTGTGTGTGTGCACACACTCCCTTACACCTTGTACCCACAGGACAGATTGGTAGCTTATGGGATTTAAAAAAAACTATTTGCCTACAATAAGCGTAGTATAATTGGGCTTTTGATGAGGCATTGGTGGTTCAGTGGTAGAATTCTCGCCTTCCATACGGGAGAACTGGGTTCCGGTCTGTCAGATGCACCTCATACACAGTCACCACCCGTCTGTCAGTGAAGGCTTGCATGTTGCTATGATGCTGAGCAGGTCGCAGCAGAGCTTCCAGACTGAGACATACTAGGAAGAAAGGCCTGGCAATCTACTTCCAAAAATTAACTGATGCAAACCCTGTGGATCATGGGGATGCCACAGAACCAGGCAAGCATTTTGTTCAGTGGTACATGGGGTCACCATGAATTAGGAACCAACTCGACAGCAGTTGACAACAACAGCAATTTATCTTTTAAACCAGGATTAAACCCATTGCCATCGAGTTGATTCCAACTCATAGTGACTCTGTAGGACAGAATAGAACTGCCCCATAGTTTCCAAGGCTGTAATCTTTACAGAAGCAGTTTGCCACATCTTTCTCCTGCAGAGCACCCGATGGGTTCGAACTGCCATCTCTCCGGTTAGCAGCCAGCTGAAATCTTAACCACTACGCCACCAGGGGTTCCTTTACTAGCAGGTTAGACTTCCCTCTCCAGGCTGAGGCAAGCTGAGTTTCCTTCAGTCAGTACTTAAGGCCTAAGCAATTGTTATGCAATTGCCATTTAATTAATGAGAACTATCACTAGGTTTGGATGAGTGACTGGGGTTATCTTACAGGGAGCAGAAGTGTAATAAATAGAAATCGTAAGAGGGTTGCCCAAAATGCTGAATACAGGGTCAGAAGACTCATGTTCTAGCCTTGTAAAATAGACAAGTTATTTAATTTCCCTGAATTTATTTTCATCATGTGTAACATGAGGACGATAGATGATCTCTGTATTCCTTTCCAGTTATGTTAGGACCTTACCTTTTTATCAATTTCTTGATAACAAGAAATGTTGTCAAAGGTTTTCAGAATAAACACATTAAACTACTCTGAAATATATCCAATTTAAAGACCTAATGATGATAAATTAATTCCTCTGACAGTTTGTAGAGCAGACTTTAACTGTATGCTTAGTAAACGCTGATTAAATGTGGGGAAGGAGAGGATGAAAAGGTAAGGAGGAAAGAGGGAAAGGAAGAAAAGGAAGAAGAGAGTACGTGAAGTGCATTTCAAGCAACAGGAGTAGTGTTTGCAGGAGGTCCTGAGTCTGGAAAGAACTTGGCATATTTAAGGAATGAGATCAATGGTAGAGGGAGAAAGGTAAGAGATGAGGTTAAAAAAATGTAGGTAAGGACCCTTGTAGAACTCGGTATGGAGAAAGTGCATCAAAGTCATTGGCAGTTTTTAAGAAGGGAAGTGACAAGACCTTATTTACATTATAAAAAGTCACTCTGACTGGAGGATGAGTTTGGAGATGGAGCAGGTTTAGGTGGGAGGATCACAAGGTTGCTTTTGGACATGTTAAAATTGAAATGACTGTGAGACATCTTAACCGATAACGGATGTGTCAAGAAGATATTTGGGTATCAGTGAGGAATTCCAAAGAGAGGTCCCTGCTTCAGATAATCATTTAGGAAGTAGCAGCATATAAATGAAATTTAAAGCTATTGAAATGATTAAGGTTACTTAAGAGGGGAAGAGTGAAGAGAGGCAGAAGAGGAGGGCCCCGGGACCCACCTTGAGGAACACCAGTGTTCACAGGGCATTTCAAGGAGAGGAAGAAAGTAGAGGAGGCTAAGAAAGAGAAACTTGTGAGGTAGGCGGAAAACCCAGGAAAGTGTAATGTCGTGAAAACCAAGAGAAAAGAGTGTTTTGGGAAGAAGGGGAAGGAGCCATGGGTTGTGTCTAGTGCTACTTGAGAGTTCAAGGACAGTAAGGATGGGAAAGTGACTATTGAATCTGGCAACATGGTGTTCATTGGTGAACTCAGCAAGAGCTATCTTGGTGAAGAGGTGTATGTTTTATCTGCTTACATTCTATTGGCCAAAGCAGTCATAAGACCAGGTCCAAATACAATAGGATGGGGAAGGAGTAAGTGAAAAATTGAGAACAGTAATACACAGTTGCCACAATTCCTAAAGGAAAAAAGTATTCCTCATCCTAGGATCTTTTACATAGGCTTCTGTACTTCATGTAATTAATTCTCAGTGCTGAGTCTGATGCTGGAGAGAAAATTTTCTACTTACACCACTTAATAATTGGCTAAGAGTTGGAAGATTTAGGTTCTGATATTTATCTAGCTCCTGACTATGACTTTGCAAAACTTTTCAGTGCATCAATTTATCTGAAAAAGAGCAAGAATAATACTTTGTACATTATGCCTTCTATATGTGTATTTTAGGAGCCATGGTGGTGCAGTGGTTAAGCACTCAGCTTCTAGCCAAAAGGGCAACGGTTGGAACCCACCAACCACTCCATGGGAGAAAGATGTGGCAGTCTGCTTCGTAAAGATTTACAGCCTTGGAAACCCTATGGGGTAGTTCTACTCTGTTCTGTGGGGTCACTATGAGTCGGAATCGACTTGATTTTTTATTTTTTATGGATATTATAAGAATAATATGACCATTTATGTTAAATTTTTTTTAGTTTTTAGTTAGATTTGATGTTTGCTTTTTTGCTCCTACCTGTTGCCCTGCTCTAGGTTACAAAGCCAAAATCAAATTTAGCAATTTAAATATCCAGAGGTTTTCTCAGATTGTTGTGAAATAGTGTGTATAGTTGAAATGACTGTTCTGTATGTTGAGCCACCTGTGTCTTATGGATGAGAAAACAGAGAATGCATAAATGACCCAGAGCTATACTGTTAGTAAATGAGGGAACTGAGATTGGGATCTTCTATTAATTTTTTTTCCCCCAACATATTCCTGTGGTTTTCAAATGACAGTTCTGGCTCCCAGGGGACATTTGGCAGTGTCTGGAGACATTTTTGGTTGTCACAACTGGGGGAAAGGAGGATGTACTGCATCTAGTGGGTAGAGACCAGAGGTGCAGCTGAACATCTTACAATGAATAGACAGTCCCCACAACAAACAGTTGTCTGATCAAAAATTGTCAGTAGTGCTAAGGTTGATGAGAAACTTGATTTATTCTTCCTACTTCAGTAGCACATCGTCATGAAAGCGTATCTAAAACTCAGTTATACTTTTTAGTAATAGAAGTATTGTAGCAGTCTGTTCTATAGACCCAGGTCTGTTGTTTTGCAGAACTCTAAGGGATGCCATCAAATCATAATCTTTGTAAATAGTCCACGTAAGTCATGCTGTGCACAGCTTACATCATGGAACACAGTTGCCCTGTTTAGAACTGATGTTAGGAGTGAGTTTCCTGTGGATGTTCACTAGTGTATTTAGTGCCTACTCTGGGCCAGGTGCCTAAGTGCTAGGAATATGGTGGTGAATAAGACAGACAAGAATCTGACCTGCGTGGTGCCTACATTCCAGTGGAGAAGACATAGGCAATAGACTGCTTTTTTTTTTTTAAAAAAAGATAATTACAGGCAGTGATAAGTGCAATGAAGAAGAAATTTTGCTAAGGTAGTGGGATAGAGAATGAAGGGGTGCAGATAGTGAGACTCTTTAGATACAGTGATAAAGGAAGGCCTCTCTAAGGACATAGTGATGTTTGAGTTCATTCATAAGGAATCAGCCATGCAAAGACTTGGGGGAAGAGTATTTCCAGGTAGAGGAAACAAGTTAGTGCAGAAGTCCAAAGGTGGGAATAAGCTTTTCTTTTTCTTCTTTTTTTTAAGGACTGAAAGAAGGCTAGTGTAGTTAGAGTGTAAGAAACAAGAGGGAAGAGTGAAATGAGATGAGATCAGAGGGCCAGGTAGGAACCAGATCTTATTGGTATGTAGAAAGAGTTTGGATTTTATTTTAATAGCATCCTTTGAAAAGTGGGCAGCCTTTGGGATATTTAAGGAGGAGGGAGGGATTCATGTTTTTAAAAGATTACTTTGGATGTGGATGGAGAATGGATTGTGGGAGGACAGAATGGAAGAAAAGAACAAGAATCTGTTGTAGTATTCTAGGTAAGAGATGATGTTGGCTTGAAACGGTAGTACTAGCAGCAGAAAAGGAGAGAAGGTGGGTGGATTCTGGATATAGTTTGGAGATTAAGTCAATAAGACTTCCTGATAGATGTGGAGAGTGAAGAAAAGAGAGTAGTCATGATGATTCCCGGATTTTTTAGCCTGAGCTAAAACTGAGGTTGCTAAAGCTAGAGGCTTAAAGGGGAGAATCAAGAGTTCTATTCTGGAAATTTGAGGTTTGAGATTGTTATTAGACATCTTAGAAGGGTTATTGAGTAGGCAGTGGCTATATCACTTTATGATTTAAGCATACCACGGTTTCTTAACTGTATTTAAAACTGATACATGTGCTTATGGAATTTAAAGAATATTATAGCTTGAGGGAGTATGAGGCTAGCCAATTTGACCAAGATTCAAAATGGCAACAAAGTTCTGTTTTAAATACTAGTTTTCACATGTTAACTATGAGATAGTAAAATACGTTTTTAGAGTTTAGAATTTGCCCACCCAGTTCCTTTTGCATCAGGTTCACATTAATTGATTTTTCTGTTTCTTGTTATACTGTGCATTTTTGTTTATCATCTTCACTTGACAGAGTGATATCTTTTAAAGAATATTTGCTTTTTGTTTCACTAACAAATAATTAAATAAATGTGATTTTAAAAAGTCCATATGAATGAATTTATTGCATTACCCTAAAAACCTGTATTCGGGTTTCCTTTAATCTTAGAGCTAACCCAAAAGCCAATAACCTAAACAAAAGAACCATTTTTTCTTTTAATCTGTGTTTTAACAGATATTTTGTGAGGAGTCAAGGAGTGAGAGGAACTGATCCATAGATCATGAAATG
This sequence comes from Trichechus manatus latirostris, assembly GCF_000243295.1. NCBI lineage: Eukaryota > Metazoa > Chordata > Mammalia > Sirenia > Trichechidae > Trichechus > Trichechus manatus. The sequence continues at coordinate 4,857,545 of NW_004444017.1, forward strand.
TTAGAACTGAAAAGGCCCTCGAAATCATCTTGTTTACCTTTCTCAGTTTACTGATGAGGAAATTGTGTATTTTGTTCCTTATGAAAATTTGTCCTTTGTATGTTGTTTCTCTTTGGAGTGCAGGTTCTTTGCTGCAGAAGAGAAGGTGGTGTATGGAGAGACCGGTACATTTCTATGCACTGCCTGCCTTGGGAGGTGTTTCAATAGAGAACTTATTATTGGATTGGTTAAACAACCCAGACTTCTCTTCTGTTCTCGTCCTCTCTTTTGCCCTTCCCGCTTCATTGCAACTTCTCTTTTCTACTTTATGTACAGTACTGTCCCTTGCTGCTAATTTCAGGATTAGTGTAAACATGGGAACTAGAAAAGAAGGAGGAGAGACTTGCAGAAAACTATGTAGTTTTGAGACTGAAATTAACAAAGTATTAATATCTTCAAGTGACTTGAAGAGTTCCATATATGATCTATTTGTTTTTGGAGAAAAGATTCATTTCTTGTAATTTTCAGTTTTGAAGTATCTAAATTGTTAGCACGTAGAGTGTATCCTTCTAAATAACTTTAATAATGATGCCTTAAATTTGTATGCAGCACTTTCACAGACATTATCCCATTTGCTTCTCAGAGCTGCTATGAATTAGGAAGAACAGATACCTTATTTTTAAAAGGAGACGAAAGTAGGATTTAGGAGGTAGAATAATTTGACCAAAGTCACATGGTTAAATGAGAGCATGTGCTAATAAATCTTCTGAATGCCCTTTCCGCTGAACAAAGCTGCCTTTATGAGAATGGGTACCAGAGTAACAATGTTTCTGAATTCCAAACCCTGCCCCAAAGTGTTTATGTTGAGCCCAGAGGTTAGATTCAATAGTTGGTACTTGTGTTTTTTTAGTTGGTACTTGTTTTTTGTTCTTCTTTTTTTGACAGAATTGTGTTGTATACCTTGTTTTTTATCCGGCAAGGATAATATGACTTCTCAGATGCATTCTAACTTTTTAATGGATTTTCTGTTTGAGAGTAAATAAGGTCAGTGAACCACGTGCAGTCTTTCATATTTCTAATGGTTTTGCATCATTTCCTTGAAAAAAAAATTTTTCCTTCTTCCTTTTTTTAAAGGTGTAGAACTTAACTAGAGCTTAGGATTCTTTTAAAATATGTTAGTAGTTTCCCTTAGGCTCCCTAAATTCCAGTTCTGCGTAAGGATAAAAGTGTAATAGAAAAGACCTTTTCAGAGTTTTGTATCCTTTCAGAAATAGAGGTGTCTTGTTTTTGTTTTTTTTAATTAACAAACTTAAATGAAATTATGGATTTACAGAGTTAAGATTTAAAGGTTGTTATGTTCATCAGGAATAAATGAAGAAGTAAAATTGCTGGACAGAAGATTTTAAAAGGCAGCTCAGGAAGACAAAGTAAAGTATTATAATGACACGTGCAAAGACCTGGAGATAGAAAACCAATAGGGAAGAACTCACTCGACTTTTCTCAAGCTGAAAGAGATGAAGAAAAAATTCAAGCTTCGAGTTGCAGTAGTGAAGCATTCCATGGGGAAAGTATTAAATGACGCAGGAAGCATCAAAAGAAAAATGGAAGGAGTACACAGAGTCTCTATACCAAAAAGAACTGGTCAACGTTTAACCATTTCAGGAGGTAGCATATGATCAGGAACTGATGGTATGGGAGGAAGAAGTCCAAGCTGCACTGAACACATTGGCGAAAAACAAGGCTCCAGGAATTGATAGAATACCAATTGAAATGTTTCAACAAACAGACGCAGTGCTGGAAGTGCCCACTTGTCTATGCCAAGAAATTTGGAAGACAGGTACCTGGCAGTCCTACTGGAAGAGATCCATATTTATGCCTATTCCCAAGAAAGGTGGTCCAACCGAATGCAGAAATTATCGAACTCTATCATTAATATCGCATGCAAGTAAAATTTTGCTGAAGATCATTCAAAAGCAACTGCAGCAGTATATTGACAGGGAACTGCCAGAAATTCAAGCTAGATTCAGAAGAGGATGTGGAACCAGGGATATCATTGCTGATGTGAAATGGATCCTGACTGAGAGCAGAGAATAACAGAAGGATGTTTACCTGTGTTTTTATTGAGTATGCAAAGGCATTCGACTGTGTGGATCAAAACAAATTATGGATAACATTGCTAAGAATGGGAATTCCAGAACACTTAATTGTGCTCATGAGGAACTTGTACGTAGACCAAGAGGCAGTCGTTTGAACAGAACAAGGGGATACTGCGTGGTTTAAAGTTAGGAAAGGTGTGTGTCAGGGTTGTATCTTTTCACCATACCTATTCAGTCTGTATGCTGAGCATATAATCTGAGAAGCTAGACTATATGAGGAAGAACAGGGCATCAGGATTGGAGGAAGACTGATTAACAACCTGCATTGTGCAGATGACACAACCCTGCTTGCTGAAAGTGAAGAGGACTTGAAGCACTTACTGATGAAGATCAAATATTGCAGCCTTCATATAGATTACACCTCAATATAAAGAAAACAAAAATCCTTACAACTGGACCAATAAGCAACATCATGATAAACGGAGAAAAGATTGAAGTTGTCAAGGATTTCATTTTACTCACATCCACAATCGACACCCATGGAAGCAGCAGTCAAGAAATCAAAAGACACATTGCATTGGGCAAATCTACTGCAAAAGACCTCTTTAAAGTGCTGAAAAGCAAAGATGTCACGTTGAAAACTAAGGTGCACCTGACTCAAGTCATGGTGTTTTCATTCTTCTCATATGCATGTGAAAGCTGGACGATGAATAAGGAAGACCGAAGAATTGACGCCTTTGAATTGTGGTGTTGGCATTGAATATATCGTGGACTGCCAAAAGAACGAACAGATCTGTCTTGGAAGAAGTACAACCAAAGTGCTCCTTAGAAACAAGGATGATGAGACTGCGTCTTACATACTTGGGACATGTTATCAAGAGAGATCAGTCCCTGGAGAAGGACATCATACTTGGTAAAGCTGAGGGTCAGCAAAAAAGAGGAAGACTCTCAATGAGATGGATTGACGTAGTGGCTGGAACAAGTGGGCTTAACCATCCCAATAATTGTGAGGATGGCACAGGACCAGGCAGTGTCTCATTCTTTTGTACATGTTGGAACCGACTAGACGGCACCTAACAACAACATGTTCATCACAAAGGGATCCATGTCTTTTTGTATTAATGATTACCACCAATAAATAAATAAATAAATAAATAAATAAACCAACCAACAACCCACCAGCCCACCAGCCCACCAGCCCACCAGCCCACCAGCCCACCAACCCACCCAACCCAACCAACCCACCCAACCCAGCCAACCCAATCCATTGCCATGGAGTTGATTCTGACTCATAGTGATCCCATAGGACAGAGTTGAACTGCTCTATAGAGTTTCCAAGGAGCAGCTGGTGGATTCTAATTGCTGACCTTTTGGTTAGCTCTTAACCACTATGCTACCAGGGCTCCACTGTGATCACCAGGTTCCTTTAAGTCAGTAGATCTATCAGGAGTGCTCATCTGATCACCTATGTCCCTTTAAAGAAAATAAATATAAATGCAAGGTTTCATTGCAGACCTGCGGAATCAGAATCTTTGGATCCTGGATATATGTATTTTTTAAAAAACATTACAGGTGATTAAGATGCTCACTACTGTTTAAAAACCAGTGCCTAAAGTAATAGCCCCATCTTATTTAAGATATTTAATGCATTAAAAACTTCTCAGTAACACATTTTGCAGAGACAAATCTCTACACATCCTCTGAGGAATATTAGGGAAATAAAGTTAGATTCATTTGCTGTTTGTTGAAGAAAAATGTCACATTTACTCACAGTTGACTCTTTTAAATTAAAACATTATTTGATAGATAAGTCACATACCATAACATTTACCTGTTTAAAGTGTACAATTCAATGGTTTTTCTGCTCTGACACAAATGGGTTTTCCATGAGGCAGAGTTGACACCTCAGCAACTGGTAGTGCGCTAGTAGTAATTTAGAATTCTGTGGTTAAACTGTCTCAGAGTTTCTGTAAACAGATGTATAGAAAGAAAACACTAGGTTATGCTCTCTTGACAGTCAAGGAAACTTAATTAACACGCTTTTTTAATCTATGATAGAATAAATGCAGTTGTGTTGTTTATCAGAAGAATAGTGATAGCTTACCTTTATTGAGCCCTTGCAACATATAAGGCAGTTTTCTGAGCTCTTTTGCATATATCGTATCATTCATTCCTAAAGTAGCCTATGAAGTAGGCATTGTTTATATCTCTGTTTTACAGATGAGGAAACTGAGGCTCCATTGACTTTATGTGGGTTATACTTTGGAGCTGTTGTCAAGGGAATGATACACTCTTTTCTCTTCATGGAGGCAGAATTTTCTATTCATTAGTTTGTCAAAAGTGCGATTTGGCAGTTTCAGTGGTTATTTGCTTAACACATTTTAAAGGACATTGTATTTTCATAGATGGGCAGAATTATGGAAAAAGAGACCCTGTGCTGGGTCATAATGATACATTGTAATTGTGGAATTGGCTCTCGGTTAACATCAAATACCTGTGTGTGCACAGTTGCATTCAGTTTCCCTCTGCATGTTGTTAGCAACTGTCCAATTGGCCTCTGACTCATGGCGACCTCATGCACAATGGAATAAAACGCTTGGCTGGTCCTGTTGTCTGTAGGGTTGTCATTGGCTGATCTTTGGAAGTAGATCACCAGGCCTTTCTTCCTAGTCTTAGTCTGGAAGCTCCACTGAAACCTGTTCAACATCATAGCAACACACCAGCCTCTACTGATAGATGGGTGGTGGCTGCACATGAGGTGCATTGGCTGGGAATGGAACCTCAGCCTCCCACATGGAAGACCCACTGAACCACCACTGCCCCCATTTCCTCTGCGTTTAAAAAAAAAAAAACCCAAAAGCAAACCTGTTGCTGTTGAGTCAATCCCGACTCATGGAGACTCCACGTGTCATTTATTTGAGGCAATGGTGAGATTAGTTTCTTTGGTCCCTTATGAAGCAGAATGGTTTTTCAGAAAGAGTATTCGAACTAGAAATCAACTATTTCTTTAGGGCCTATTAAATTAAAATCTCTGGAACAGGAATCTTCGTTTTCCACAAGTTCCCCAAGTGATCCTGGGGCACACTTAAAAGTTGAGAACCAATGATCATGGTCTTTTCCTTTTCATGATACATATACATAGGTCCCAGAATGATGATAGCAGAGTAAAGCTAAGGCTCAGAGGAGCTGAGTGTGTTTCCTCTTCTGTAAAAGGAGTCTGTAATAGTATACACCTTGTCTCAGAGGGTTGTAGTGAGAATGAAATAAGTTAGTTCATAAAAACCAGTGAGAATAGTACCTGGTACATAGAAGGTATTTAATAATGTTAGATATAAACACATCATTGGGGATTGTATATTTGTGTCAAAAAGAAAAGACTTACTTAAATTTCACTTTAGAAAGGCAGGCTGTCTTATCCAAAGGACAACGTTAATATATTTTATTGTTTCTTAGTTATACTTCAGAATTATCTTCCAAAAAAAAAAAAGATTGACTTGGTTAGTATCTGACTCCATTCACCTGAACCTAATGTGTACCCCTTTACTGAAACAGTCTAGGAATATTGTATTTGCTCAAGAAATAAATGAGTGAAGAAATGAATGAGTGACTGAATTCGAGTTTTAGTCCTGGACCTGTTACCAACCAACTTTGTGACTTTGGCAAATTTTCTTAATTTCTTTGGGCCTCATTGTCCTTACATTAAAATGAAGATGTGGAACTAGGTGATATCCAAATTTTTCTCAGCCTCCAGTTTTCTGTGGTCCCGCACACTATATAGTTTTAACACTTTTGTTAGAGGATAAAAGATGAGTGAGAATCATGATTTGTTTTTTTACAGATCAGTCCAATTAGATGTCCTTGCTTCAGCAGCCCTGTTTAATAGCTACTTTTATTATGCTTGGTTTTATTTAATAAAGCCATTACTGTGCACCAGTATGTCATCTAGAAGGAAGCAATTTAGTATAAAAAAGGGATTCGGGGTTCAGAGAGACCTGGATTTGAATCTGTGATCTTTTCTACATCATTGTTTCCCAACCATTTTGAGTAGGATGACCCTTAAAAATACAACAGAAACTTACTGGAGTGTATAATATGTATATGGAAAGGTACATATATCATAGGCACATGGTTTGATAAAATTTTATAAACTGAATATGCCTGGGTAGCCAACGTTCCCAAAAGTCTGCTTTATGCCCCCTTGTAGTCACTGCATAGTCCCCTGCCGGAAAGGTAACCATTATCCTGACTTCTAACAGCATAGATTAGTTTTGCCTGTTTTTGTTCTTTATGTCACTGGATTCATTCAATATGTACTCTTCTGTATCTGGCTTCTTTTACTCAGTATCATGATTGTGAAATTAATCTGTATTTTCTGAATGTAGCTGCAAATTGTTCATTTTCATTATTCTGTAGCATTTCTTTGTGTTACTATACCACATTTTATTTATTCATTCTATTGTTGAAGGGTACCTGAGTTGTTTCCAGGTTTTGGCTATGATAAATAGTGCTACTATGAGTATTCTAGTACTTCTGGTAAACACATATATGCATTTCTCTTAGCTACATACCTAGGAGGGGGATTGCTGGGCCAGGAAGACGATTACTCTCCCTCTTTTGGACATCAAAAACATTTAACATGATAGACATATTTTTATTATTAGTTTGAAAAAAATACATGATAGAAATTGACTATGAATTGAGTTAATCTTAAATGAATTTCTGTTTTGTACATCATTACAGCACTTACACATATTTGAAAAGTGGTAGCTCCTATGAGACAGACATTTATTCAGCCCACAGACAATGTTCGATGTACATATAGAGTTCCATAATTGTCAAAGTAATTCCAAGATACTGTTTATAAGTTGAGAATCAAAGTGCCACTTAGAGCTGTATAACTTTTCTTACCTTCCGTTTATTCATTTACCACTCTTGATCTGGCTTTCCCCATTATAAAATGGGTATTGAAATACTCTTCTCTGAGGGTTGTTGTGAGGATTTGATTATTTAATTTGTAAAAGCACTTAGTGTAGTGTCTGGCATGTAGTTATTACACAATAAATAATAATTCTGTTACCCTGTCCTTCCTTTGTAATAGTACTTTACTGATGTAATTGCAACAAATCCTGGTAAACACACCCTGAACTTACCCATATATTTCAACCGCTCTCGACTTCAAGGATCTTTTTACAAAAGTTATTTCTAAATATGTCATATTAGTACTGACGTCTTTCTTAGACCTTTAGCAGTTTCAAATTGAACTAATTTAATCTGTGCTTCCCCTTAACTGCCCCCCCCCCCGCCATGACTTCCTAATTTCTATTAAATAGTACCAGCTTTCTTTCAAGTCCCCAAATTTGGCTCCTAGAACGTTAGAGGTAGAAGAGATCCCAAGAGTCATTTAGTTTAACAGATGCATGCATGCATTTATTCTACAGATGTTTTTACTTTACCATGTGTTGGCACTCTGGGCGTAGAAAGATAAGACAATGTTTCTGCCCTTAAGCAGCTTATAGTCTAGGTGGAGAAACAAGTATATCAGTTCATTTGTGGCAAGTGCTACGTGATTGTATGCATAGGATGTTATGGGAGCAACTCCAGCTACAGGTTGGGGTCCGGGGAGGTAAAACTCAGCTAAGAGAAAGGACTAAAGGGCATTCTAGGCAAAGAGTACAGGAGATGTGAAGACTCAGAAGTCCGACATAGCACTATACTTTTAGGGAACAGTAGCAGTAATAGCTTACATTTATTAAGTACACAGTGACATTTATTGATGTCTGAACCTGAAAAATGTCCAGTATAGATGGAGTGAAAGGTCAAGGCTAAAAGGGGCTAAAGGGTAGGAAGGGATCGGGCATACAGAGTATGGTAGCAAGTAAGCCTAGACAGTTAAGGCCTAAAATCCAGATCTCTAGACTCCTGGCACAATATTCTTCCATTATCCAAAATTCTTTTTGAAGTTTGTAATGTTGTGTGTATTGGTCGACATGAATTAGGCCATTGCCTCTAGGCCTCTGACTCTAAAGGCTGTGCTCTTTTAATTATATTTGCTTATATAGTTTATAATTAAAAAGTACTTTGTGAGAGCTCTTAGGCAAGAAGGATTTCATACCAGCTTGCCCTGACTTCAGCTTTATGGCTTTATTTTACATGTCTGAGTTTCCAAGGTATTAGGTCAAATAAAGAATAAAAAGAGCAGCGTTTATCATTGTCCTACTTTTCCTCTGCTCCAAATTCTTCTTCATAAATTAAGAGATTAGGAGGCAATTTATATTCACTCAACCTAGGAATTATTCTGTTTAATTAATTCACTTTAACCAAACTCATCAGAATGCCACTGTATATTTATTATAAGAAAGCTAACTTGTAAACAGACTCTTGTCTGTCAGTCACTTGATATTCTTTTCTTGGGAAAGTCTGCCTAGCAAGTTCAGTTAAGATTAGAGAGTTGCTATGTGAGAATAAAAAGAATTAGATGATTTTAAAGATCTTTTCTATCAAGCTTTGATAGAGATAAATAGTGAATACAGGTTAAGAGTGTATGTCTTTCTAGACAGGCAAGAATAAATGTTTACGTAGGCCAGATATTGTACTTATTTAGTTGAACTATTGATATTAGAGACAGATTCATCAATGCTTTCTCTTCAGCTATCATTTTTTGTAGACACCTTAATTTCTACTAATTCTTGTATTTGTTAGCTTTATCAGCTTATTAATGCTCTGGTGGCACAGTGGTTTAGAGTTCAGGCTGCTAACAAAAAAGGTCAGCAGTTTGAATCCAGCAGCTGCTCCTTAGAAACCCTATGAGGCAGTTCTACTCTGTCCTATAGGTTTGCTAGGAGTCGGAATACTCGATGGCAACAGATTTGTTTTTTTTTTTTTGTTTAATGCCCTTGCTGCAAACCTCAGATTTCCATATTTAAGGTTGGGTTTATCCTGGCAATTGTCCACTTTCCAAAAAGATCATCAAAAAAAGCCAAATTTATTACTTACTGCAGTTAAGGGTGAACATTGCCCTCAAGAGTCCTAGTAGTGTTTTACAAAAAAAAAAAAAACCACACTTACTGGTCTGACAGAGACTGGAGAAACCCCAAGAGTATGTCCCCTGGATACCCTTGTAACTCGGTGCTGAAGTCACTCCTGAGGTTCACCCTTCAGCCAAAGATTAGACAGGCCCATAAAATAAAATGAGACTAAATGAGCACACCAGCCTGGGGCAAGGACAAGAAGCCAGGAGGGGACAGGAAAGCTGGTAACAGGGAACCCAAGGTTGAGAAGAGGAGAGTGTTTACATATTGTGGGGTTGGCATCCAGTGTCACAAAACAATATGTGTATTAATTGTTTAATGAGAAACTGATTTGTTCTATAAACCTTCATCTAAAGTACAATTAAAAAAAAAAAAGAGTCCTAGTAGTGTTTTAGAAACAGGAGGTCATGGGTGGATATTTTTAAAGTTTTGGGCCTGGGTTTAAGTTCAGGCAAGTCTTTCAGTTTGGGGAATGTTGTTGAGATGGGCAAAGTTCATGATATAATAGTTCAGAATTGGTAGAGCTGATGAGCAAATACTTGTTTCATAAGTGAGCAGGTTTACCCAGTTGAGCAATTTATTTTTCTAGTTAGAAGCTGGTTGAGCAGTCTGTTGTTTGGTTAATTTTTGAGAAGTTCCTGAAGCTAATAATGAAGTTATTGGCTGGTTTACATTCTTATCTTCCTGGGCAAGAAATTCTTGGAACAAATAATAAAGTCATGTTAATGTAGGTTCTTAGATCTTAGTCCTCATAGTTCATGTATGAATGCAGAAGGGCTCGGTTCTCAACCACATCTATAAAATCAGGCAATTTTTTTTTTAAATTGTGCTTTAGGTGAAAGTTTACAGAACAAATTAGTTTCTCATTAAACAATTAACACACAAATTGTTTTGTACCATCGGTTGCCAACCCTGTGACATGTCAACACTCTCTCCTTCTCGACCTTGGGTTCCCCATTTCCATTTGTCAAGCTTTTTTATCCCCTCCTTAAAGGCCCGCAAATTTTAATCAAAGATTTGCTATACCTAGCTCTGGTATTTTACCATTTCTGTGACATTTTTCTTCTAATTGTAGATGGTATTATGATTGTGGCTTTCTTTGGCATTTTGTCTACTGACTTCAACTAGTATTTAAATATATTATTTATGTCTTGCTACTCCCCTAAGTTTATCTTATGCTTTAGCTGAATGGGACTAGTCTCTTTTCCTCAATACAGTTCTTTTACTTTTCTCTCTTTGCTATTCTCCTGTATTCTAAAAATTTATTCTTCTTGCAATCTGAGCTCTATAATCCCTGTGTTTGAACTACCTATACCTTATTTCTATTATAGTCATTTATGTGGCTGATTTAGCCCCATAGTAAATTTTAAGCCCATGAAAGACAGGGACTGTACTTTATTCATCTTTTTAAAATCCTTTTATTAAATGTTTGTTAAATTTAGTTACTCTTGAACTAAGGTGGGCTAAAACAGTTAGGCACCTAATGGGTTTGTGAATTATTTTCCTATTAGACTGATTTTAAAGGCTTTTCATCTTTATCACTGTGGTTCTCTCTCTTTCCAAAGGTAAAATACATTCTAAAAGACTGTCTTTTTAGGTTGCACTTTGGACAGATAATCAGAGTCAGATGTCATTGCGTTTTGAAATAGAACCAACTTTTAACTCGACCTTCTTGCAGATGAGTTTTACTGAATGTAGGAGGGGAAAATATTTGTGTGTCTTTGTATTCAGTTGAGAGCACTGACCTCTTTTCAAGTTTAAATATAGTTTATTCATAGAAAGGCTTAGAGAATTAGATTTTTTTATGCCTGTATTTGGATAGCTTCATTTTTAATTGTATAATTTTCTTTCACAACGCCTTGTTTTTCTTCAAAATTTGTTTTGCTAAGGGTTAGAGGTATGATAACACAGGCAGAACATAACCTGTATTTAACACTTGTATGTGATCTTTTTAATATAGATGCAGTTGAATGTTGAGAGAGATCATTGGGTACTGTGGTTTAGTGGTTGCTGGAGGGAAATTGAAATAATAATTTCCACTAATGAAAAGGTAGTAATTCTTTAGAGTTAATATTGGAAGACAGTGGTTATTTCTACTTTAGTGGCTAGCACAGTCTTTCTAAACTATAAGTATGTGGCATAGCTGTAAACTTACTGGTGAGCCCTAGGGAAAGCATTTCTTACCCTCTTTTCCAGCCAGTGTTGAATTCTACCACCTTACTCCTAACTTGTTATTCTCTGTCTAACCCGGGGAACTGCAGTTACCACTGCCCACACCCTGTGGATCCTTAATTAGTGTTATGGATTGAATTCTGTTCCCCAGAAATGTGTGTCAACCTGGCTAGGTCATGATTCCCAGTGTTGTGTGGTTCTGCACCATTTTGTGATTTTCCTATGTGTTGTAAATCCTCCCTCTATGATGTTAATGAGGTGGGATTAGCCACAGTTATGTTAAGGAGGCAGGACTTAATCTACATGATTGGTTTTTGTCTTAAGTCAATGTCTTTTGAGATATAAAAGAGAGCAGAGAGACTGGGGGACCTCATACCACCAAGAAACAAGAGCCCCAAGAACAGCGCGTCCTTTGGACCTGGGCTCCTTGCTCTGAGAAGCTCCTCGACCAGGGAAGATTGATGACAAGGACCTTCTCCCAGAGCTGACAGAGAGAGCCTTCCCCTGGAGCTGGCACCTTGAATTCAGACTTCTAACCTCCTAAACTGTGAAAGAATAAATTTCTCTTTGTTAAAGCCATCCACTTGTGGTTTTTCTCTTATAGTAGCGCTAGATAACTAAGACAATTAGCAACTCCATAATGCTTGATTGAACACAGTAAATAGCTAATTGTGGTATAGTATATTAGACATTTATTCTTTGAGGATGTATTTGTGAGTATTCCATTATAGGAGGGTGAGACTTGGGGATACAACTTGACAAATCAGCAGGCTTATTAATACCTTGCACTTAGAAGAAAATTTTCATTTACAAAATTTCTGAAATCTTGGTGACATGTTGGCATGATTGGAAGTATTTTGTCTTTACTGCAGTGACTTTTTCTGACCATCAGTTTTATATTTTGCCTCATTACATATATTGAGCCACTAAGGATAAAATGGTTACACCTACTCCTCACTTACCGACATGCTTAGGTTCCAAAGACCAGGTTGTTATGTGAAAATTGGTGGTATGTGAAAATGGAGGATGACCACATCAGATCGCAAAATGGAGAATGACTGCATCATTACATAACGGCCGGATTACATCATTACAAAAGTGCCAAACCACTGAGAATCATGGCCCAGCCAAGTTGACACATAACCTTAACCATCACAGCCAGCGTTATTCTCGCCTTGCCACCTTGATGTTCGTTACTGCTAGATGTATGTCGTTAATGGGCAAAATAGTTGGATAGTAGATTTTTTTTTTTTTACTGTTGTCATGAGTGTGAAATGGCAGATAATAAGATAGTTGATAAGTGAGGAGTAGGTGTACTGTTGTTTGTATTTATTAATTAAAAAAAAATGAAAAGCCAGTGGTAGCTACATATCTTAGAAATGCAACCCACAGTGAAATTCTTGCCTTATGTATTGGCTAGCATTCTGCTGAATTGAGATTAGCTTTTTTAGAAGTACCATTTTAAAGGATTGAAAGTGCAGTTGTTAAAGATGAAAATTTTATACAGGCTGCCCTTGCTATGCAAAGTTTCAGTATGCATGAATTTCAGTTACCACAGTTAAGTAACATCAGTCCCTCAACAATATGGTTCAGATTTCAGATACCATGGTATATTAATGGTGAATAATTACATAAAGTACAGGCTTTCAGTCCATAGATCACTATCATATAAATGCACATCATGATCAGTGACCAGTCATGTCACTTCTTTCAAAGTCTGTCAGTGATTAATTTGTTATTGCACATCTGTTTTCTTTTAATGCATAGGCAGCAAAGCATATTGTGTTGCTTGCTTGTAAGGAACCCATGTGACATTTTACAAAACTAGATAATCCAAAGAAGGAATCGGCCAACAAAGATAAAAGTGAAGCAAAGAAACAAAAAGTAGTAATATTGGAAGTGAAAGTCAAATCAAATGTAAATGGAATTATAGAAGAAATAGCTGACTGGCAATGTTGACACTGCTGCCATTTAAGAGATTTTAGATATGCAGCTAGAGAAAGTTAGTGAAGGCAAATTTATCGACATAAATGAGAAAAGTGTGATAAAAAAGATGATGTCCAGAGGAAGTGATGCCAGCAGAAAACATCACATCACTTGGGAGACACTGGAACTCTCAAATATATTTCATGAACTGAAAGTGCAAAGAATAAAATGTTGAAAGTCGATCCAAGCCTAGAAAGGAGTATAACAATTCACTAAGGCATGGAATGTTCTGTTGTGCATGGGGTCGCTGAGTCAGAACCCACTCGACGGCACCTGCCAACAACATAACAACAACAAGGCATAGAAAAGATGCTTACTTTGTATTGTAAGTTATACAAGGAGAAGGCAAGCACTGTTCACACTACTCTTGATGAGTTTTTTTTTTTCCTACAAAATAACCACTTTAAATTTTTTTTTTTTTAATTTTCTTTTTTAAAACTTTAGGTGAAGGTTTACAGAACAAATAGTTTCTCATTACACAGTCAGTACACATATTGTTTTATGACATTGGTACCAACCCCATGACATGTCAACATGCTCCTTCCTCAACCTTGGAGGACTTTTTTTTTTTTTTGGTGAAAATATACATAACCAAAGGCACACCATTTCAAAAATTTCTACTTGTAAATTCAGTGACATCGATTATGTTTTTCCAGTTGTGCTGCTATTCTCATTATCCTTTTCCAGATTATTCCATCACCACTATCTTCAACTCACTGCCCCCTAGGCTTCCCATCAAACCTTTTGAGTTGCTCTTGTCAATTTGATCTCACATAGATAATTCTTTTTTTTTTGTACTTTAAATGAAGGTTTACAGAACAGAATAGTTTCTCATTAAACAGTTAGTACACATATTGCCCTATGACAATTGTTAACAACTCCACGACATGTCAACATTGTCCTTTCTCAACCTTGGGTTGCCTATCAGCAGCTTTCCTGTCCCCTCCTTCCTTCTGGTCCTTGTCCCTGGACTGCTGTGCCTCATTAGTCCTGTTTTGTTTTATGGGGCTGTCCAATCCCCGGCTGAATGAACCTCGAGAGTGACTTTACCACTGAGCTAAAAGGATGTCCAGGGTCCATACTCTCGGGGTTTCTCCAGTCTCTGTCAGGCCAGTAAATCTGTTCTTTTTTTGTGTGTTAGAATTTTGTTCTATATCCTTCTCCAGCTCTGTCCAGGATCCTCTGTTGTGATCCCGGTCAGAGCAGTCAGTGGTGGTAGCCGGGCACCATCTAGCTGTACTGGACTCAGTCTGGTGGAGGCCTTGGTTGCCGTGGTCCATTAGTCCTTTGGACTGATCTTTTCCTTGTGTCCTGTTCTTTTCATTCTCCCTTGCTCCCGAAGGGGTGAGACCAGTGGAATACTTAAATGGCTGCTCACAGGCTTTTAAGACCTCAGATGCTACTCACCAAGGTAGAAGCAGAACATTGTCTTTATAAACTGTGTTACGGCAATTCAGCTAGATGTTCCCTGAGAGCATGGTCCCCACAGCCCTCCACCCAGCAATTCAGTCCCTCAGGAAGTTTGGAAGTGTCTATGGAGCTTCCATGACCTTTCCTTGTACAGGTTGTACTGGCTTCCCCAGTATTGAAACACTTTAATTTTCAATGTTTCTGTTTTAAATTATAGCATACTAAATAAATACTAGTTTTAGTATTATTTTAATTTCCCTATACATTTAAAACCAGTAGTAAGAGAGTTTTTAATGTTCTGACAAAAAAATTTTTAAAGGTCACAAAATAACTGTAACTTTTCCCATTCATTATTAAGATTACTTTGCATGGTTTTGGCTTGCACAGTCATTTTTACTGCCCTGCACTACTGTGCAAAGTAAGGTCTGACTGTATTTGATTTGGCTGTTTGACCAAATGTCTATTGCCTGAAAAACTGGACAGTTTCATAAGTAGAAAACCAGTGTGAATGTAATGGATAGAGCATGAACTGTGGAACTACACGGACCTGAGTTTGACCTCTGCCTCTGGCATTTCTAGGTGTATGGCCTTGAACAAACCATTTAACCTCAGTTAAAATGTAAAAATAGTAGGTGCTCAATGAATACTTTTTGAATATTTTGAATGAATGCTTACCATTTAGCTTTAGCAGTAGTAAGCATTTAGTAGGTTGCTGTCACTTATTATCAGTATCTTTCACAGTAGAGTATTTGATAAAATATTTATTTTTGTAAAATACTTCTGTAATAAAGTGATAAAATATGTGAACACAAAACATTGGACTGTGGCATATATGAGGTGTATAGACCCTCATCATTTCTTACTTTAGATTCAACCACTATTGACAGAGATGGAGCCCTGGTGGCGCAGTGGTTAAGAACTCGACTGCTAATAAAAAAGTTGGCAGTTTGAATCCACCAGCTGCTCCTTGGAAACCCTACGGGTAGTTCTGCTCTGTCTCATAGGGTCGCTATGAGTCCGAATCGACTTGACGGCGACGGATTTGGTTTGGTTTTGGTTTTATTGACAGAGATAATTATTTGTTGTGAGGAGCTGTCCTGTGCCCCGATCTACTAGATGCCAGTAGCATGTTTGCCAAAGCACATTTGGCTTTTTTCACTCAGCATAATGGTTTGTAATTCATCCATATGTTTTGTGTGTCAGTAGTTTTTTTTTTATTACTGAGTAGTAGTAGTATGAGTCTCTGGGTGGTGCAGACAGTCAAGTGTTGGCGTTTCGAACCCACCCAGAGGTGCCCCTGGAGACAGGCCTGGCAATCTGCTTCTGAAAGGTGTCAGCCTTGAAAACTCTGTGGAGCAGTTCTCCTCTGCATACTGGGGTTGCCATGAGTTGGAACTGATTTTGACAGCAGCTAACAACAACAATATTCCATTATATGAACACATCACACTTTGCTTATCCATTATCTTATTGATACACAATTGGGTTTCTGTTTTTTGATTATTATAGGTAATACTGCTGTGGACTTACTTACCTTTTTTAGCCTCACATTTCTCTACTGTCTCACATTGGCTTTTTGCTACAGCCATGCTAAATGACATATTCTTTGTGCCATAGTTTTTCTTTCCTCTGTGTTTTTGGATGCATGCTATTACCTTTACCTGTCATGCCTTTCTCCTGTCATGTCTGATTGGTGAACTTTTACACATTTTTTAAGGTTGGGTTCATATGTCACCCTGACAAAGCCAAAATTAACTCGTTTTTCTTTTCTGTTTCCATCAGACTTTACTCATACTATTCTCTAGTTCATTGCTGTAGTTATTTACATGTCTGTTGTCTTCATTTGATTGTGATTATCTTACCTGAATTTTCTCAGTACCCAGCCCATCATTATAATAAAGGCTGTCATTTATTTGTTGCCTTCTGAGTCGTAGGCCCTGTGATAGTTTCTTTATTGCCACTGAGTTTGGCTTACCTTTTTCTGTCAGTAATCCTCTATGGATCCAACTGCAAGTACAGGTAGTCCCTGACTTAGGATGGGGTTCTGTTTGGATGATTCCATCATGAGTCGGTTCTGATGTAAGTTGAGTACCTTTTTTTAGTCTTCATTATTATTGCCTTTTATTATCAGTATCTTTATAAATCCAATTGTGTCTTTGAACATCTGCAAGTGAACATCTGTGAATGATAACATCAGCAAATTACACACTGCAACATCGTATGTATTACATATTACTAATGATAAGATACACCAAAAAAAAAAAAAAAGATCGTCTTAAGTGTGGTTTGCTGTAAATACGTCGAATACATCCTAAGTTGGAGACTGCCTTGGGCAACTTATATAATAACCTCTTTGCCTAATGTTATTATGTGTTGAATAGGGTTAAGAATACTTATCTAACAAGATGGTTTAAGGATTAAGTTAGATAACTTCTTTTCTTGGTGCTTGGCATGTTACAAATTTACTAAATGTTACTTCTCTCTTTTCCTTCTTTTGCCTCCATAGCACTTACACACTGTATTATAATTATTTATTTTATATGTGCCAGGTGGTAGGATTCTTAGAGATTTTCTCTTCAGTAATTTCTCAACTATTTATAATATTATTATGTGGTCTTTGAAAATAATTATCAAAACAAGAAGCAATAAAGTTACCCCAGGAATTTGTTACTGAAACAGAACATAGGGATGCTGTTGTAGTAGACTGATTATTTGTCTTTCAGGAGACTTTGGTAACTATTGTTCATCTTTTAATACTCGTAATTCTATAATAAATTGACTTTACTTCCTATGTTGGTGATACTTCTCCAAGGCCTTGTTTTGACCTTATGAGAATTTCATTATAATTCTGTGTGTTGATTGTTTCATTGACTCTAGTCTCTGTTCCTGACTGTTTCTGTGATTGCCTTGCAGAGTTCTGAGGAACATGAGTGCAATGATGAAGCCTCTCAGGAAGATGAGAGGTTTATGGGCATGTCCCCTCTCTTACAAGCCCATCATGCCATGGAAAGAATGGAAGAGTTTGTTTGTAAGGTAAGAGGGCAATTTCTTGTCATTTCAATGCTATATATTTAGTCCTTCCCCAATAGAAACCTTTAAAGAGAACAGTAGTTCCTTAGACTTTGGTTTGCTTTGGGGATAGTCTGTGGCAAAATGGGGGCAGAGGCAGTCTTGTGACTTTAACCCATTCAGGCACAATACATTTGTTTGTCTGGAGCAGACGTGATACAGTTTTGATAAAACTAAAATACCGAATTGGAAAACAAGTCTTTCCTCAGTTAATGTCTTGTTGATAGTTTAGATAAGACAGGATGAAACAAAACTGCTGGGGATAGTTGATGCCTAGACTTAGAGGGGATGTTAAAATGCTATTTCCAAGTCCTTGGAGTTTAGTCTACTGTTTATTTGACTATGATGGCAAATGTGCTATTCTTTCTAGCGATTCTGTGGGTTAAACAACTCTAGATAGAAATCTTCCAGTTTTCCCAGTTCGTATACACAGTATTTTCGGTTCAGCTGGTATATTTTCTACCTCCAAGATATTTCTTCCACTTCATTGTCTGATTCATCAGGACTTATTGTGGGAGATGTATATATACATATATATTTTTTACCCCTAAGATGATGACCAGAATTGAGGTTGCTTTTCTAGAAATTTTTTTTAAAAAAAGGATGAAAGGCCTGGCGATCTACTTCCAAAAAAGTCAGCCATTGAAAACCCCATAGAGCATAGTTCGACTCTTGACACACATGGGGTCGCCATGAGTTGGAATCGACTTGACGGCAACTGGTAATAATAATAGAGAAGATAGTAAGGGACACTGGCAAATTTATAGCCACTTGATTAATCTGTTCAGTAGGGTTAAAGGGGCCCTGGTAGGTATGATATCAAGTCAACATAGTCTGTCTCTGTGTGTGTGTGTATATATAAATTCATTTATTAAACATTTCTGGTGAACTCTTAATCATTTAGATGAGATTTTTGTGACACTTAGCTTTTTCACGGGTTTTATGAATCTGAGACTTTTTAATAATGCATGTGCTCTTATATCTTGAAAACTAAATGTAGATTTTCCTATATTCACAATGATGCTGGAAATAGTTGGAGCCAGCTTTTGGACCAGGGGAGAAGAAAACGTGATCTGAACATAGATACCCTTTCCAAGGGTGATAGTGGTGGTGGGGTTTATAAAAGTTTGTGGGCACACAGAGCCCAGGAGATTTCATTCAGTGTTTGAAAATTGGTGAAGAAAAAGCCAGGCAAACAGACCTATTCTAATAGGTCTGTGGGTTAAACTACTCTAGATAGAAATCTTCCAGGAGTATTAGTACAAAGGGAAACAAAAGATATATTTCATTTTTCTAAAGGCAAATTTGGTGTTCTGAAATCTCAAATTGTTTATTTAGTGTCTTGATCATAAGAGATTTTTAATATTTATAGACCAGTGGTGTACTATAGCTGACTTGATTGCCTTTTTGTCCTCTGTGTACTAAAAGCAAAAAATAAAGCAAAGAAAACTTTCAGTTTAACAGCTAGTGGAAGAATAAATGGAGCATTTGTTTGCTACAAACTGATTTACTAAAGAAAAATGAGTGGAGTTCAAAATTACTACTACTCCCTTACCTCCTAGCAGTTTGCCTATGAAAGCAGATGCTCCACCCTGGTGTGGCAGTGCAACTGACCGTACTTGAAAAGTAGCCAAGTCTAGTGACAAAAGGATTCGTGGATTGGAAGCAATAAACAGACAAGAGTTCAAAAGGAGGTGTGACATGGCCTGGATGGTGTACCTTCCTTTTTGGAAAAGGTTTTCTTACAGGATTAGAAGAAATAAAATCATTTAGTCTTCAGAGTTTCCCAGTTTAATCTTCATCTCTCCTTTTCTAGCCTTCAATTTTTGCTATTTCACCATCGTAGCCAGGCCAGTGGGGAAATCGATGTGCCGTGGTTAGTTTTTTTCTTAGTTTATTTTTTAATCTGTTGTGCATTTTATGGTCTAATACAAACCTAGTGGGCCATTCATTGCTAAGATGTTTGGTTTAGGAAGTGTCTTTGTTGAGCTTATAAGTATGGCTTTGGCTAAGCTATGATCCTATTCCTTTTTCTCGTGGGTAAAAGAGGATACCTATTTGTGTTGGCATTTGACTGGCTGTATATGACTCCAAGTTGAGAATGAGAGTACAGTGTCTGTTGAATGTGTCACTAATTGTAGGACAGTCATGAAAGTACAACTCTTTAGCAGAGTATTTAGACTAGAATGTTTGTTTAGAAGTTGGGGTGGGAATCATCACTCTGACATTAAATACATATATAACTAGTCAGAAAGTCAACATAATTTCTTCTGACTATGAAAAGGGAGCATTTGACTATTTTGGCTGTGTGTGGTAGCATAATAGCACTTTTGATATGCTCACAGCCTAGCTTTTTGTATATTGTGAGCTGCCTTGAGGAGGTAAGGATTATGTTTCTATTTTCCTCTCTCTCAGAAAATAAATTTCTCCCAAAATAAAACAAAGTAGTAGCATTTTGTAAGGTTAATCTCAACAAAGACTATGTTTTCCAAGTTCAAAGTGGGTAAAAAAAAATTCAGTATTTTGACATCTTTCTTTTCTATCCAGAAAGTCCTGTGGAAGATCTCATAAAGTTCCTTTTGCAAGTGGTGGTGCTGTTCATTAGCGGTAGACGTTAAAAATCTAGATTAATCTTTTGGTATTATTTTATTGTATGTTAGGAGCAAACATGGAATGGCCAGATTAGCCCCAGCAAAGATAGGCCCCAGATCTTGAGTTGGGGGAGGGCAGAAGGGAGACAGAATGAATAAGAAATGAATATGAATGTGTGTGTGTGTGTGTGTGTTGAAAGGGTGTTAACCAAAAAACCAAACCTGTTGACGTCAAGTCGATTCCGACTCATAGTGACCCTATAGGACAGAGTAGAACTGCACCGTAGAGTTTCCAAGGAGCGACTGGTGGATTCGAACTGCCAACCTTCTGATTAGCAGCCGAGCTCTTAACCACTGCTCTACCAGGGCTCTGATGGGGTGTTAGGAAGGCCATATCTGTTTTTAAATTGTTAATCTTCACTTCATTTGGAGGTGGAGGAAGTATTACAGAGGATTAGTTCTTTTGCAAATGTCAGTGAGGAAGGATTAAGGAGAGCAGAGAACTGGAAAATGTTGTGGAGTGAAAGGAGTGGGTACAGTAGGTAGTGAGCAGTGGCAGTCTTTCTTTGTGGTAGAGAGAGAGTCAAGTTTCTGTGGCTTGGGCATGTTTGTCACAAGTCTTCTGGGGGGTTAGGGGAGGGGGCTCATTGTCTGAAGACAAAGTCTATTAATTTGTAGCGTGGATTCTTGCTTTATAGGGTACTAGACTGGAAGGACTGCTAAGATCATGTTATTAACTGGCTAGTGGAAGCAGGTTAGTTCAGTATTAAGTGATCCTTGTTGTGTAAACTCTGGGCTGAGAGACATTAAAAAAAGCAGAGCACTGAAGTTGAAAAAACTTTCTAAGCGGGGGATATCCAGCCCTTGATTCCTTTTCTCCTAACGGGAGAGAAACAGCAAGGAAAAGGGAGACAAGGTGGCTAAGGGACTTGAAGGGCAGTTAAGGGCAAGCTTCTTTGACATCTCTCCAGCATGAGAAGAAGGGTGGATTAATTACTAACTCTTAGACAGATGATAGCCTCTGGGGATGGTCAGGATTACATACCACCTTTGGAGTGGATGCTAGAGATTGCTAACTCATTTATAAAGTACTTTGTATTATCTGACCCTTCATTATGAAGTAATTGAAGCACTATCATCTTCTTTTTGTAAATGAGGAAACTGAGGCTTGGAGATTTTGTGATCAATCAGAGCTCATACAACTAGTTAATGGCAGAGACCAAGATTTTCTGACTCCTGTCCTCTTTTTCTACTTCATTGCATTTGCAGTAGTGGGAAGAGAAGGAGTAAGGGGAAGGACAGATTTTAGCAAAAGGTACAAATGTGTGATTCTGTATAGTTCTTTTTCCACAAAAGGTGTATAAAATATAAAAATGATCATAATTAATACTACAGGGGCTTTTCAGAAGTAAAGTCTGTTCTAGAGGATGAGGGAGGGGTCTGTATGGGCGGGGACATGGGATCCCTCACTCCACCTTTTTTTTTTTTTTTTAACAGCCCATTTATTTATTTATTACCCTCACTCCACCTTTAGCCAGATTATAACAAAGCTTGAAACCATTCTAAAGGGCATATTCTGTAAGTTTGCTTATTATTTCCTTTTCTTAAGAAAACACTCCCAATTTTAAAACATCTTTTTCATTGGTCTGTTTTTAAGGACTGAGAATATAGGACATTATACTTTTCAAATGTATTCGCGTTTTAAAAAATCAGTTATTTTTCCTGTTGTAAAACTGTGTGGTAAGAGACATTTGTTTGGGACCAGTGTTGTAGAGTTGACAATTAAAGCCACAAAGATGTTTGATAGTATTCTTCTCTTTCCAGGTATGGGAAGGTCGATGGCGAGTAATCCCTCATGATGTACTACCAGACTGGCTCAAGGATAACGACTTCCTTTTACATGGACATCGGCCCCCCATGCCTTCTTTCCGGGCCTGTTTTAAGAGCATTTTCAGAATACACACAGAGACAGGCAACATCTGGACACATCTCTTAGGTATATAATATCAACTGTATAATGAATGGTGATTCACTTTATTCCTTTTTATTTTCATGTGTTTCAGGATAAGGACAGAACTAAGAAAAATATATTTGGGATTTACCGTTTTGCTTTCTGAAGTTCTAATGATGAAAATTCTCACAGGTTTACTCTGTAGTTATCCTAGTTTCTACTGTGGTTTCATTACAGCTAAATCATATTTTTCTCCACTGGGTTTTCAGGAATTACTGTCCTTGAACCAAGCAGAAGAAAAGGTTCTCTATAAAATGTGGTATATTTTAATGAGCACTGAGATGAAGGTAGTTATTTAATAGAAATAAGCTGATTTTTAAAGTCATTACTTAGAATATTCACAGTTAAATTTAAATATGACTTGAAGTAGAATGTGATCTGTAACTTTTTTCCCACACCATGATTGGATATTAAAGAAAGAATACAGTGGGGAAAGAATAGTCTTTCCAATAGATGATGCTGGCACCACTGGATATCTCCATGCACAAGAGTGAAGTTGGACTCCAGCTCACACCATGTACAAAAATTAGCTCAAAAGCTATAAACTGTTAGAAGAAAACATAGTCGTAAATCTTTGTGACCTTGGACTAGGCAATAGTTCTTAGATACAATACCTAAACCACAAGCAACCAAAGAAAAAAATAGATAAATAGACTTCATCAAAATAAAAAACTTCTGTACATCAAAGGACACCATTGAGAAAGTGAAAAGACAACCCACAGAATGGGAGAAAGTATTTGCAAGCCATGTATCTAATAAGGGTTTAGTATCCAGAATATATAAAGAACTCTTACAACTCAATAATAAGAAGATAAATTACCCATTTAAAAAATGGGCAAAAGATAGGAATAGGCATTTCTCCAAAGAAGATACATAAATGGCCCGTAAGCACATAAAAAGATGTCCATCATTATCCATCAAGGAAATGTAAATCAAAACACAATAAGATAACCATTTCACCCCCACCAAGATGTCTGTAATAAAAAGACAGCTAATAACAAGTGTTGGAGAGGATGTGGAGAAGTTGGAATCCTCGTACATTGCTAGTGGTAATGTAAAACGGTGCAGCCCCTGTGTAAAACATAAAACAGTTCAGTAGTTCCTCGAAAAGTTAAACGGAGAGCTACCATATGACCTAGCAATTTCACTCCTAGGTAAATACCCAGTAACACTGAAAACATGTTCACACAAAAATGTGTATACAAATGTTCATAGCAGCATTATTTATAATAGCTAAAAAGTGGAGACATCCCAAATGTCCATAGACAGAAACTGGATAAACAAAATGTGGGATATACATATGATGGAATATTATTCAGCCATAAAAGGAATGAAGTACTGATTGATGCTACAACATGGAATAATCTTGAAACAGGAAGTAGGTTAGTGGTTGCCAGGGGCTAGGGGGAGAGGAATATGGTGACTGTTATGGGTACAGGGTTTCTTTTTTGGGTGATGAAAATGTTCTGGAGTTAGATGACGGCAGTGGTTGTACAACCATGTGAATATACTAAATAGTTCCTGGCCTGACCTCATTTGACCTGCATTTGTTGTCTCACATTTGATTTCCACTGTACCCCCAATTTCCTGCCCATTAGTATAGTGAGAATAGAATTAGAGAATCAAATCAAGTTTGTTGCTAACTTCTAACTCCAAGGTAAGTGTTTCATTAAATGCATAAAACAGAATCACTTAGCAGATGTTAACTTTTTAATTTCTGTACCTTCCTTGTGTTGAGTGGCCCTTCCCTGAGCAATAAGAAGTATCTTACTATGGAAAAGAACAGTTTAAGAACTGGGTATGAAATAGCCTGAATGGGCATTTTACTCTCCTTAGTTCTTTCAGTCTATTGGACCAGCTGGTGAGGACCAGGGAAGCATAATGCTCCTTGACTGCTATGGTGGAGGAAAGCAGTATTTCTTGGCAGTTTGAGGGTATTGAGATTAATCACAGTAGCAAAAGCAAAATGGACCTTTGAAAGCTGGGCTACAGCATATGTGCCAGAAACTTTGTAAATGAAATTTCATACTAAATCTAGAGGTAGAAGAGGATTCATTCAGTCTTCTAGGAAGTAGCAGCACTGTCTGATTTCTTTGGATCATGCTCTTACATACATAAATAGTTTATTGTGTTCTGTGTACTCAGAGTTTCTGGAGCTGGGATGTATATGATACCAGCAGTGTTTGAAGTAAAATAGAAGTTTGGATAAACTTCAGTTATTTGGAAAATTTATTCTCATGGAACTTCCGATTCAGATATCACTGCAATTGAGGGGCGCTATGAGTTGGAATCGACTCAGTGGCAGTATGCTTTTGGTTTTGTGAAGGATTGAAAGCATAATGCTGTCTCTTCAAAAGGATGATCTGTATCCCTCCCATGTACTTCTTTCCTAGGTTGTGTATTCTTCCTGTGCCTGGGGATCTTTTATATGTTTCGCCCAAACATCTCCTTTGTGGCCCCTCTGCAAGAGAAGGTGGTCTTTGGATTATTCTTCTTGGGGGCCATTCTCTGCCTTTCTTTTTCATGGCTCTTCCACACAGTCTACTGCCACTCAGAAGGGGTCTCCCGGCTCTTCTCTAAGTAAGTATCTGTAAAGTCTACATTTGGATCAGTGATTTGGAGTCATTGGGTTAGGGAAAAGCATCCAGCAGATTGGCAGAATTCTTGATGCCATTTGATGAGAGACTTTTTTTTTTTTTAAACATATAATAATTAAAGCAAGCAACCCAGTTTGCCTCTTAGTTGTTATTGATAGCTCACATCATGGGGAGTTAATTGGAACCTGTTGTGGGCAGGAATTTTTTGCATTAAATGGATTTTTTTTTTTTTTTTAAATCCTAGACTGGACTACTCTGGTATTGCTCTTCTGATTATGGGAAGTTTTGTTCCTTGGCTTTATTATTCTTTCTATTGTAACCCACAACCTTGCTTCATCTATTTGATTGTCATCTGTGTGCTGGGCATTGCAGCCATTATCGTCTCCCAGTGGGACATGTTTGCTACTCCTCAATATCGGGGAGTGAGAGCAGGTAAGAGCATGTGGAGATTTTATATTGGATGCTCATTTATTCACCAGTCATTTATTTGCCAGGCATCCTATCTGCTTGTGATGCTAAGATGAATAAATCATAGTTCCTGTCCTCAAGGGGTATTTAATGTAGTGGTAAGTGTTTAATAGTTGTCTTAAAGTACAAGGATTGAGGGGCGGTGGTGATCTGTGTTACACAATTCTGATATATTTTGGTCAGTATAGTTTACTGGAGTTTATGACCTTACAATGTCCATAAGTTGATGGCTCTATAACTTTTATAAAATAAACAGTAATTCCTTTTACTCACAGGTTGGAGTGTATTTTTGTAGTGATTGGTTCTTTTTGTTATTTTTTGTTTGATTTTGTATTTTTGTTTTAAAATGTGTAATTGTGTAATTAAGACCACCACATACTGATTGTGTTCTACTAAAGTAGACATTATACACCACTTCTGATGTAGGGATAAAGGGGCTTTTTATATTTAAGATGATGCCGATTTAACCAGAGATCACGTGGAAAGCCA
Source organism: Trichechus manatus latirostris (assembly GCF_000243295.1). Lineage (NCBI taxonomy): Eukaryota > Metazoa > Chordata > Mammalia > Sirenia > Trichechidae > Trichechus > Trichechus manatus. The sequence goes on from NW_004444017.1 coordinate 4,883,441, forward strand.
GAAGTCTCTTTGTGGAGACTTCCCTGTAGGAGTATGGAGTTAGCAGAAAGATATTTTTGTCTCACTGGACTGGGGGCTCCTTGCAAGCAGGGCTGTATCTTCAACTTTCTATTTCCATTGTCAGTCCAGTGCCTACTGAGAATGAACAAGCAGTATCAAAAGGAGTATTTTTCCTTTCACCCCAAACTGCAGTTCATCTGCACTTACCTAGAAGATCAGACGTAGAATTAACTTTATGTTCAGTCCTTTTTCTTTTTAATTGTTGTACTTTAAGTGAAAGTTTACAATTCAAGTTAGTCTCTCATACAAAAATTTATACATACATTGTTATGTGACCCTAATTGCTCTCCCTGTACTGTGACAGCACACTCCTGCTTTCCACCCCTGATTTCATGTGTCCATTAAACCAGCTCCTGACCCTCTCTGCCTTCTCATCTCACCTCCGGACAGGAGCTGCCCATTTAGTCATGTATCTACTTGAGCTAAGAAGCACACTCTTCACGCGTATCATTTTATGTCCTGTAGTCCAGTCTAATCTTTGTCTGAAGAGTTGGCCTCAGGAATGGTTTTAGTTCTGGGTTGACAGAGAGTCCAGGGGCCATGCTTTCTGGGGATCCTCCAGTCTCAGACCGTTAAGTCTGGTCTTTTTAAGTGAATTTGAGTTCTGCACCCCACCTTTCTCCTGCTCCATCAGGGACTCTGTTGTGTTTCCTGTCTGGGTGGTCATTGGTTGTCTTAGTCATCTAGTGCTGCTCTAACAGAAATACCATGAGTGGATGGCTTTAACAAAGAGAAGTTTATTCTCTCACAGTCCAGTAGGCTACAAGTCCAAATTCAGGGCATCAGCTCCAGGACAAGGCCTTCTTTCTCTGTCAGCTCTGGAGGAAAGTCCTTGTGATGCATCAGTCTTCCCTTGGTCTGGGAGCATCTCAGCGCAGGAACCTCAGGTCCAAAGGACGCGCTCCGCTCCTGGCACTGCTTTCTTGGTGGTGTGAGGTTCCCATGTGTCTCTGCTCGCTTCTCTCTTTTATATCTCAAAAGAGATTGGATTAAGACACTATCCAGTCTCATAAACCTCATCAGTATAACCTCATCACAGTGATGGAATTTACAACACATGAGGAGATCACATGTAATCTCATTATAGTGATAGAGTTTACAACACATAAGGAAATCACATCAGATTACACAATCATATGATACTGGGAATCATGATCCAGTCAAGATGACAGATATTTCTGGGGGACACAATTCAATCCATGACACTGGTGATAGCCAGGCACCATCTAGTTCTTCTGGTCTCAGGCTGATGCCGTCTCTGGTTTATGTGGCCCTTTCTGTCTCTTGGGCTAATACTTTCCTTGTAGCTTTGGTATTCTTCATTCTCCTTTACTCCAGGTGAGTTGGGACCAGTTGACGTATCTTAGATGGCCGCTCGCTAGCTTTTAAGGCCGTAGACGCCACTCACCAAAGTAGGATGTAGAACATTTTCTTAATAAACTTCATTATGCCAGTTGACCTAGATGTCCCCTGAAAGCATGGTCGCCAAACCCTCGCCCTTGCTACTCTGTCCCTCGAAGTGTTTGATTGTATTCAGGAAACTTCTTAGCTTTGGTTTAGTCCCATTGTGCTGACTTCCCCTGTAGTGTGTGCTGTCCTTCCCTTCACCTAAGATAGTTTTTGTCTACTATCTAGTTAGTGAATACCCCTCTCCCTTCCTCCCCACCCTCGTAACCATCAAAGAATGTTTTCTTCTGTGTTTAAACCCTTTCTTAAGTTCTTACAATGGTGGTCTTATACAATATTTGTCGTTTTGTGTGTTTAGTCGTTTTTTTAAAGTGTTCATATGGCCAAATGAGCAGTGCTTAGGGTTGGCTTTCAGTAGTACTTAACTGGTGGTGTTAAGCCTGTTTGAGCACATGAGCTCTAAGAACCTTGGTGAGTAGAATTGAGCATTCTCCTATTTATATACATCAGAGGAACCAAGTTCCTGAGTCTTTGACTTAACAAATGATAGGCAAGACCATTAATAGCCTTTGCTTAACATGTAGAGGAAAAGAACAAGTGAAAGAACAGGATCGTGGTAATTTTTCATTAGAGAGGAGTTGTTATTGCCTTCAAGTCAATTCCAACTCATGGCCACCCCAAGTAGAGGTAGGAAGTATTTTTTATTTATGCCTGCTTGGTTCTTGTCTTTTTGTGATGTTAGCATTTTCACTTTCCTTCTCTTTTATTTATTAAAAAAAAATTTTTTTTTAATTGTACTTTAGGTGAAGGTTTACAGAACAAATAGTTCTCATTAAACAGTCAGTACAGATATTGTTTTATGACATTGGTTAACAACCTGATGACATGTCAACACTCTCCGTTCTCGACCTTGGAGGACCTTTTTTTTTTTCTTTTTTTTTTTTGGATGAAAATACACATAGCCAAAGATATACCATTTCAAAAATTTTCTACATGTATAATTCAGTGACGTCGATTACATTCTTCCAGTTGTGCTGCTATTCTCACTTCAGATGAAGGTTTACAGAACAAAATAATTTCTCACTGAACAGTTAGTGCACATATTGCCCTATGACAATGGTTAGCAACCCCACTACATGTCAGTACTGTCCTTACTCAACCTTGGGTTCCCTATCACTGGCTTTCCTGTCCCCTTCTGCCTTCTAGTCCTTGTCCCTGGACTGTTGTGCCCCATTAGTCTCGTTTTGTTTTATGGGGCTGTCTAATCTTTGGCTGAACAGTGAACCTCGGGAGTGACTTCACCACTGAGCTAAAAGGGTGTCCAGGGCCATACTCTTGGGGCTTCTCCAGTCTCTGTCAAGCCAGTAAGTCTGGTCTTTTTTGTGAGTTAGAATTTTGTTCTACATTTTCCTTCAGCTCTGTCTGGGACCTTCATTTGTCATCCCTGTCAGAGTAGTCGGTGGTAGCTGGGCATCATCTAGTTGTACTGGACTCAGTCTGGTGGAGGCTGTGATAGTTGTGGTCCGTTAGTCCTTTGGACTGATCTTTTCCTTGTATTGTTTTCTTCATTCTCCCTTGCTCCTGGGTGAGACCAGTGGAATATCTTAGATGGCTGCTCACAGGCTTTTAAGACCCCAGATGCCACTAACCAAGGTAGAATGTAGAACATTTTCTTTATAAACTGTGTTATGCCAATTGAGCTAGATGTTCCCGGAGAGCATAGTCCCCGCAACCCTCCACCCAGCAATTCAGTCCCTCAGGGAGTTTGGATGTGTCTGTGGAGCTTCCATGACCTTTCCTTGTACAAGTTGTGCTGGCTTCCCCCCAGTATTGTGTACTGTCTTACCCTTCACCAAAGTTACCACTTACCTATTGTCTATTTAGTATTTCTCCCCCACCCCTCCCATCCCTCGTAACCAACAAAGGTTGTTACTTTTTGTGTGTAAACTTTTTCATGAGTTTTTACAATAGAGGTCTCACAATATTTGTCCTTTCGTGACTGACTTATTTCACTCAGCATAATGTCCTCCAGTTTCATCCATGTTATGAGATGCTTCACAGATTCATCGTTGTTCTTTCTTGTTGCATAGTACTCCATTGTGTGTATGTACCATAGTTTGTTTACCCATTCATCTGTTGATGGGCATCTAGGTTGTTTCCATCTTTTTGCTATTGTGAACAATGCTGCAGTGAACATAGGTGTGCATATGTCTATTTGTGTGATGGCTCTTATTTCTCTAGGATATATTCCTAGGAGTGGGCTTGCTGGATTGTATGGTATTTCTGTTTGTAGCTTTCTAAGGAAGCGCCATATCATTTTCCAAAGTGGTTGTATCATTATGCATTCCCACCAGCAGTGCTTAAGAGTTCTGATCTTCCCGCAGCCTCTCCAACATTTGTTATTTCCAGTCCTCCTCTCTTTTAGATGCCCATTTTATTTATGAGTATGCATGTCTGTATGTGTACATACATATATTGTTGCATACCAGCACCTTATTTGGTAATGTCCAAAGCAAATATAATTAGTTTCTTGTCTGTTGAGAAAGCTTACCAAATGGCAGCTTGTTTTGCAAGAGTCATTCTTAACTCAGTGTGTCAAAATGCAGGAGCAGTTACTGGCTCCTTGAAGTTCTGTGTTGCTGTGGTTAACACACAAGTTTCACAGTTTTTTTTTTAGATCAGTGGCATTTAAATTTTTTTAAATTATGACATTTTCTATTACAACTCTAAATGTGTGAGTGTGTACATAAATTCATATATATATATAAATTACAAATGTTTTCATGAAGTGATAATCCTCCACTTGTGACACAGTCTGATATTTTCTACTTTATTTTATTAAAAACAAAGAAAGAAACGCTGATTGAGACTTACTTAGTTGATCTTGCAGCCTTGGTCATATCTGGAAGTTTGAAAAAATACTGCTTAAAATAATTTTGAAGGCATTAGGGCTGTGGCTCAGTCATTCTGACAGATCTGTCCCTGATTGCTGCTTTTTGGCCAGGAAGCGAAGACTGTGAAGCTTTCAGAATCACATGTCTTTCATTCACTGCCTTTGTCATCTTACTCAGTGCAGTATCTACCTCACCCCCACCCAAGTTGGGTCAGTTGTTCAGAACATTTTAAAATTTTTATTTTAAATGCCCAATTACAGGCCATATGTTTAGATTACTGTTAAAAGTATCGTAGCTTTATGGCATCACCTGATTTTCCTGGTTTATCTGTCTGATCATTGCCTCCCCCACCCTTCCACTCTCACACACTCCCCCCGGCCTCCTATGGTCTGTTGCTTCAAAGAGAAGATAAAATATGTAAAATTGCTTTTTATTGTAATCTGTGTCTGTAAAGAGGCAACCTTAAGGGAGTTTTAAACAAACTCCTGGTGCTGTCCTTTCTTAAAACACTTAGCAACATAATTCTAAACCCTTTGAGGACTGCTGAGTTGTTAAGCTAAATCTCTCTCAGCAGGAGGGTCCTTGGATTTATAAACTGATCTGTTGGAACATAGCTGTGCTGTCTTGTGTGTGTGTCCCAGAGTAGGAAGAACCTTCTTTTCTTTCCAGACAGGAAACTAATGTTGCATCCTACTTTGAAATAGTCAGCTTTCAGAGTTAATGGTTCTGTGTTATAATATTGACTTTTTCTTCATTATTTCTCTTTTGTATTTTTGCTTTATTTTTATTTTGTGATTCTTAGGAGTATTTTTGGGCCTAGGCCTGAGTGGAATCATTCCTACCTTGCACTATGTCATCTCTGAGGGATTCCTGAAGGCTGCCACCATAGGGCAGATAGGCTGGTTGATGCTGATGGCCAGCCTCTATATCACGGGAGCTGCCCTGTATGCTGCCCGGATTCCTGAACGCTTCTTTCCTGGCAAATGTGACATCTGGGTAAGTATGAACAGGAGTGATTAAGTGTGTATACATATCTGTTAGTTGGTAGACAGGGAAGTGATGTAATTTAAAAAGTTTTAGATTCAAAGTTGAGAGACTTGTATTCTAGTACTAAATTAACTCTGTCCCTAACAAGCTGTGTGTCTCTGGACAATGTGTAAAATAATAACATTCCTTGAGCACTTACTTGGTCCCAGGCACAGTACTGAGCGCTTTACACGAGTTACCTCGTTTAATACATTTGCCCTATGTGGTATAATAAGTATTATTGACTTTATTTTACAGATTAGCAAACTGAGGTTTAGGGAAGTTAGGTTAGGTAACACAAGGGTACACAGCTATTAAGTGGTGGAACTGTAATTTGAATGAGGTCTGTTTAATATCCAAGTCTCTGCTCCTTTTTATTACACTACATGGGCAAGCATTTAGCTATTCTTTGCCTCAGTTTTCTCATTTTGAAATGAGAAAATTTCTCATTATGAAATGAGCACGATGCACCGTATTTTTACCAAGGTCTTTTCTTGATACCAAAATTCAGTGATTTGTATTGAGAGATCGACTTCGTATATGTGTGTTTGGTTGAAAGAAAAAGTTGAGATAACTGGATTGTGGTTAATGCTAAGAGAGGAGGGAAGAGCGAAAAGAACATATTTTAGGGACTGATAGATGGAAAATTGTATAACTAACGAGGGCATAATACATTTTCCATTGCCTCAATTCTTCTCCTATAACTTTCTTTTGAGTTGTCTAATTCTGAAATTTTATTGTTGATCTTCTGGATTTCTGTTACCTGTCTCTCTGGATTCTTGCAGCCTGTTAAATGTGTCATTATGCTCTTCTCTAATATTCTTGAGTTCCTCTTTTGCTTTGTCTTTGTGTTCCTTGGCTTGTTCTGCGGTTTGATGGATCTCCTTCCTGATCTCTTGAAGAGTTCTGTATATTAATCTTTTGTATTCTACCTCCAGTATTTCCAAGAAGTTCTCTTCCTCCAGAAAATTTCTTGATTGTTTATTTTGGGAGCTTGCTGAAGCCATCATGGTCTGCCTCTTTACATGATTTGATATTGATTGTTGTCTCTGAGCCATCAATAAGTATTATGTTTATTTATTTTATGTTTGCTTGTATCCTAGCTTCTTGTTTTGTTTTGTTTTGATATGCCCAAATAGGCTGCTTGTGTGAGCAGTTTGATTATTGGCACCTTTGAAGCTCTAACGTCCTGTCACCAGGTGGTTAGATCTGTTACTAGGTATGTGAGCCCAGGAGTCCATTTACTTTTCTTGTATGGATTCAGCTCAGGTGTCCAGGTAGTTGGTCACCAAGTGTGTGGTGCAGTCTCTCACCTACAGTCCTAGACAGGCAGGAATGATTGGTGCAGGCACAGGTATCTGGCTGCAGTAGGGGGTCATGCATGGAGCAAGGCAGGGGGCTGATGGCTGCCCCTGAGTGTCTGGGAGGAAAACGTGTTCTGGTTCCCTAGAGCATGTAGGTAGGTGGGTTTTGCAGCCAGACTGTGGGTACCCAGTGCTGTTGGGTGTAAGAACTGGCAGGCACCACTTATTCTTGGACCCCTGTTGCGAGTGGCTACGTGGTGTGGGTGGAGCCACCAGTCCTCAGGCCCCTGACGTGGGTAAGTGAGGACCCTGCTTAATGGTCAGAGCAGTGTCAAATGTCATGAACCTGCCACTTCACCAATAGCTGATACAGTTGAATATAGACTTCAGGTATATACCCTGTTGTACTGTGGTAATGAGGACCTCCACTGTTGAAATGGGCCCACACAGGTCTATGCAGGGGTGAAAAGCATTCACAATCCGTGGACCCCTTATGCCTATGTCTAGGCAAAGGAGCTGTGCCTACTCTAAGTTCCTAGCATCGGGGAGCTGGCAGAATATTTTTTCCTATTTGTTAATTTTTTCTGTCTCCTAGGCCAGGAGAATGGCTCAGGGCACATGATGGGTCCTACTTCCAGCCCAGGGGACTCGGCAGTTTCTGAAGCTGGCCCAGGACCTGGTGCAGAGTGGGGAGGGGGGCAGGTAAATGGGAGAGAGGTTTTTCCCAAAGGGGGTGTTTTTGGATCCATGCCAGTTGAGTGCCGCTTTTCACCAGTTCTGGAGGCATGAGTAGACTCTCTGCCGCTGGATCTCTTCTGATGTGGAAAATGCTTCCTGAGCGCCACTGCTTGCCTCACCGTGCACACCAGCCGATCCAGCCTGAAGGATGCCAGCTCCCACTGGGTCAGGTCTGGCAACTCGCTGCTTCTGAATTGTCTCTCCCTCCCCTGCCGCTCAGTCCAATTCCTCAACTTTGCCCTTAATGTTCAGGGCTCCTAGATTGTGATATATAATCAATTCACTTGTTTTTTAGGGTATTTGTTGTAAGAGGGACCACAGGAAGCATCTGACTACCCTGCCATCTTGGCCCCGTCTCTCCATAATACATTTTCAACAGCAGAGAATTGGAGTGTTGTTTAATGTGAAATCTGACTTTCTGAATTTTGTTCCTCAACCTATTGCTGATTATTATAGGCTAAGCTGTAATCATCTAATCCCTTTAATGTCTAGTTTAGCTGTCTGTAAAATGAAGATAATGCTGAACTCAGGCAGTATTTGGAGCTTAACAGTAGCTAATTTATCTTTCTGAGATTGCCTTAATTCATAAATTTGACATTGATAGGAAGGGATTTTTATCCTTTTTCTATTTTATTGGGAAAATTAATTCTCTTTGGTTTCCTAGGAAACATCTCTTGGGATGTGACTTGTGTGTTCTTCTAGTCTACAATGTCTTTCCTTTGATAAATGCTGTTTTCCCACTGCGCCGTTTCATTTGGAGACTGTAATGAGAGAACAGTATAATTTTTGAAGTGATGTTTGGTGCAGTGATCAGTTGATTACGTCTGTTGAGATGTGAAATATCATTCATCAGAACAGGTTAAATTGGAAATTTTACATGATTATAGACCACCTTTTTACCTCAGAAGGCAGTAGAAGGTACTGCTTTCATAATCTTTTGATAATACACCTACTTCTCATTTACTGATGTGGTTAGGTTCCAGAGACCAGGACATTATGCAAAAACTGGCATTATGCAAAAGTGGAGGATGACCACATCAGATCACAAAATGGAGGATGACTACATCATTACATAACTGCCAGATTACATCATCACATAACTGCCAAACCACTGAGAATCATGGCCCAGCCAAGTTGACACATAACCTTAACCATCACAGCCAGCGTTATTCTCGCCTTGCATCTTGGCATTCGTTACTGCCAGTTGTATGTTGTTAATGGACAAAATAGTCGGATAATAGATTTTTTTACTATTGTCCTAAGTGTGACAAGTCAGATAACAAGATAGTCAATACATGAGGAGTAGGTGTAGTATGTATTTCATGTAATTCCAGAGTCATAGAACTGAAAGAGACTCTAGGAACCATTTATTTTGACCTCCATCCAATCCTTGAAAACGTTTATTTTTTAACAAATAAAAAACCCAAAACCAAACCCATTGCCATCGAGTCAATTTCAACTTATAGCTACCCTGTAGAACAGACTAGAACTGCTGCCCCATAGGGTTTCCAAGCAGTGGCTGGTGGATTCAAACTGCTGACCTTTTGGTTAGCAGCTGAGCTCTTAACCACTGCATCACCAGGGCTCCTTTTAACAAATAGCAACATTTAAATAATCCTATGGTACTTTCGTCCATAGAATGGACAAAAATGTCCATCAGCAAAGAATATGAAAAAAACCCCTATGTCCATCTGTAACCCACTGCTAGGCAGGCATCAAGGTATCTTTGGGTTCTGTGTGGTCTGCCAGCAAGACAGTCTGTCTGTATGTCGTTTGCGCCTGAGCTCACCAGATACTCCAGTGATACATGTACACATTTTCATGTCTAGAGAACTTAGCAGCAGTGCCTTGATTTCTTGGGGGACAGCTGACTTCTAACTCAGCAGAATGTGATACTGCCTAATGGACATTCCAGGGTCTGTGGACACCTTGAATTCGAGCTGTCACATCCATTCCCTGCACTCTGCTCAGCATAAACCAGGATTAAATGATCCTAAGAATCTTTAGCAGACTTTTAATAATATGTGGGTTTCTCCACCCCCCACCCTTTTTTTGTCTCCAGTTTCACTCTCATCAGCTGTTTCACATCTTTGTGGTTGCTGGAGCTTTCGTTCACTTCCATGGTGTCTCAAATCTCCAGGAGTTCCGCTTCATGATTGGCGGGGGCTGCAGTGAAGAGGATGCACTGTGATTCCTACGAGTGGCCGGGACTGACCCTGAACAGGGCCTGCAGCACCCGCAGGCCTCCCTCACTGGCCAGTGATGCCAGTACCAGAGGAGCCCCAAAACTTTGACAGCCTCATGGGCTTTGTGATGCCCCAGGGGCTCCACGTGGTACACGACTGAGAAGAGAAAAATAATAATAATAAATCATACCTCAAAGGATGGAGTGCATCAATTTGGAGAAAAGGAGAATGGCCCAAACTCTGACTTTTTTTTGGATCTACAGATTGAGGGCTCTGCAAGACCCTTCGCAAACTGGCGTCTGATCTGTATCATATTTATTTGTAGAAGATGGGGAAACAGTTTAGCTGGTGGTTCTTTTTTCTCCCTTTCTCTCTCCTTAAAACAGTAATAACAAACCAATTTAGGTGAACATTTATATCCTATTAAGGGGTGGGAGTGTGATTTTAGATACTCTTTTGGGAGAACAAAGAAATTAATGTAAATAAGATTTCTAACTTACTGTTTAAATAAGAATTTATATAAATGTTTAAAACATAGGGACGGGAGGGAGGGAACATTTTTGTATAGTATGAAACATGCAAGTACCACACACTGTTTCAATTTTGCACAAAGTAACTGTAGGAGGATCAGGTGATAGCCCCAGAATATATAATGCCTTGGTTCACCAAGGTGCCTTCCAAAGGCTGACGTACCTTGGACCCTATTGGGCAGAGGTTATAGCCCCAGCCCAGTGATCACATGACCACTCTCAGGCATGAGAGCTGAGACCTTTGGGAGTTGTGAGGCAGAGGGAAGCAGTATGTGTTTTCTCAGTGGAAGCAGCATGTGAAGGGCTAACAGGATGTGAAATGATAAGGCTCTAGTAAAGGTGCCATTTGAGAGACTAACTTGTTTTCTAGACCCTTTGTAGGGAGTAGAGCCACCCACCTACTTAAGAAGGTCAGTTATGCTGGCATTTAAGGGGCAGTGTTAGCACAGGGCCAATCCGATTACTTCCTGGCATCCTGTTGAATTTTGTGGTAATTCTGATCTCTGGAGAGTTGTGCCAGTTTTTCATATCCTTACTGTGGAGCTCTGGAACACTGTAAATTTCCCACTATTAAAATCACTGCCGTAAGTACCCTTCCTTCTCCTGGGAATATAAATTGACCTCTCCCTGGCATCAAAGTTCTTGGCATGGAGCCAGCCACAAAAGAGATTCTGACTTGTCCAGGTGCCTCTTGAACTCATTTGCACAGGTTGGGAGAACCCATTCCCTTTGGTACAGGAAAGATGAGTTTTGCCTTTGGTATACTATCTTGGTAAGTCTAGGTGTGATAGACACGTCAGGTCTCCTTGAATAAGAACCGGCAGAATTGTTGTAAAGCAGAGTCCAGTACCCACTGTGGAGTTGTTGGATTGGCAGAGAGAGCATGGTGGGAAGTTTAAAGGGAGGTGGTGGGTTGTTGCCGGGTAGTGTGGTAGAATTCTTTATGTCTTTGAAGAGCTGCTAGGAAAAAAGATTGCTCACCTCCCAGAGGATATCCTGTTAACGGTATCAGGGGAGTGGTAGGGGAAGGCTCTGGTTCATAGAATTCTCATCTTGGCTCACAGGCAGGCGACTAAAACAGCACTTGAGTCTTTGGCTACCATCGTCCAAGACTTCAGGTGATCAAGTTACATCCTGGGGATTGTGGGTATGAGAACTAAACACTGACACCCCAAGCATGGGGGCTGAGTGTTTGGGAATATGGGAAGGGTCTCTTGTTTATTCAGTATAGAATTTTCTCAGTTATTTTTCTCCTATCTCTCCCCTTCCAATCTCCAGCAAAAGCTGGGAACCAGGGAGAAATAATTCATAGTAGAACTTGGGAAGAACTTAAAGAGTATTTTGGTTCTGGAAAAGATCACTGCCTTGGGTGCTAGGTGGATTGAGCAAAAGTCTGGGTGAACTGTTGCAGTGCCTGACAAAATAAAGAACAGTATTAATCCCTTTGAGGAAACAAAGAGTCCAGGAGGACCGTGGCCATCTGGAAGGAAGCTCACTTAGTTCCATGGGAGCAACAGCACATATCAGAAGCCAGACTTGCTCTTCGGTCATGTACTTGGGCACACACGGTATAAGTGCAGTTCTGTAACAACACCAACGGAAGTAGCAGTCTCTGGCCCCAGTCACCCTATACTCCAAAGGAGGAGCTGAATCTGGTTCTACATAGCACAAACCTTTAGGAAAAAGGAAATTAACATCACCAATGCATAATCCAGTAAAAATCTCTCTTTAGGGTGTATGTGTCTGTGTGGGCATGTGTGTACCCATTTATATGTATGTGTCTACGTGCAGCTCACTACCAACAGCCTCACTGTGCACTTGGTCTTACAGTGCTAGCTGAGAACTCTCACCAGGTTGGCGCCTGAATGCCTTACTCTCAGCAGTCAGAGGCTTGCTTGCTCTGTGCAAAGTTTTAATTTTCTTGTTTGGTCCTAGGCTGGTTTGGACCTCTACAGCTTCATTCTTTTCACCATTAAATAGTGGCCTTTTTCAGTATTTTTCTCCCTCCCATTTATAAATTGCTGAAGCCACAAAGCACATTTTTGGGGATCATAGAAGGTTTGGATTCCAGAAGGGTATCTGTGTGATGGCTCCATTCACCATGGGATTTCCCTACTTGCTATATTCTCAGCTTCTTCTAATAAAAAGAACCAAACGGAATATGAACATTTGCTGTGTACTTTTTCTGCCTCAGCTCACCTCCCCTTAGCTTTTTGCACTTTTTACTTAACGCCCTAATTTACACACTGAAGCTTACAAAATGTTCAGAAGCTTCTCAGTCTGTGAATGCACAAGTCAAAATGCTTATGGCCCAACTCACTTCGCTCAACTCTTATGCTTTCATCGTAACTGGAACCAGATTTGGAATGAAGAGAGAGAGAGAGAACTCTAAGGGCCAGTTGTAAACATACTGAAGTGTATAAAAATAATACTTAATGAACACTTTATGCGAAGGACTGTGTTGAAGGACTCAGTATATAATCGTAACAATAACTCTATGGGCTAGTCAGTTTTATTTTCACTCTAATAGATGAGGAAATTGAAGCTGAGGTGAAGTCTGACTCCCATGCCAGTCAGTACTCTACATTAAGGAAAAAAAATACTCTTTCTCTACTTGAGTTTATTATTCTGATTATATAGTTAATCTGTGGGTATGTTGCCTTAAAAACAAAGGTTTCTGGGTCGATTTGTTAACCTGATCCTTTCTGTGTAGTTTTAAGAAAGGAGAGGAAACCTCAGCCCTCTTGGCTTAGGTAAGTTTAGTTTTTGCAGGGGAATTTCCAGTTATTTGGACAATATGTCCAATCTGTATTCTCATTTTCAATTATGGATAATAACTTCAGGGTTTCCCCACGTTATCTTGATACAGAGCACTGGATTGCGTTCTGCTCTTAACAAAAAAGCTGAGGTAAAAGCCTGTGAGCGGCCATCTGAGATACTCCACTGGTCTCACCCCATCCGGAGCAAGGGAGAATGAAGAAAACCAAAGACACAAGGGAAAGATTAGTCTAAAGGACTAATGGACCACAAGTACCACAGCCTCCACCAGACTCAGTCCAGCACAACTAGATGGTGCCCCGCTTCTACCACTGACTGCTCTGATGGATCACAATACAGGGTCCCAGACAGAGCTGGAGAAAAGTGTAGAACAAAATTCCCCCAAAAAGACCAGACTTACTGGTCTGACAGACTGGAGAAACCCCCAAAAGTATGGCCCCCGGACACCGTTTTAGGTCAGTAATGTCACTCCTGCGGTTCACCCATCCGCCAAAGATTAGACAGGTCCATAAAACAGAACAAGACTAAACGGGCACACCAGCCCAGGGGCAAAGATAAGAAGGTAGGAGGGGACGGGAAAGCTGGTAATGGGAACCCAAAGTCGAGAAGGGAAGAGTGTTGACGTGGGGCTGGCAACCAATGTTACAAGACAATATGTGTAACTGATTGTTTAATGAGAAGTTAATCCTGTAAACCATCTACAGTACAGTAAAAAAATAAGCCGAGGCCTACAAATAACCCACTTTATTTTTTCCTAGTTTCTTGCTAAAAGCTGTATATATGCTTTCTATTTCTCAGGTGATGTCCTGTGAGTATTGTAGAGGAAATAGATAAGGACAAGTTTGAATTTGGATTTTATAGAACACTAGGGCTCTGGGTGGCCTAGAGAGGCCTATGGGCAATGGGGCTTTAAAACCATCGCAGAAGTAATACCTTTTCTTTAAAATATTTTGCTCTGGTGGGAGCATGTTTCAGAACTCACCACACTCCCTGTGCCCTATCTAGTCAACGAGTTTTTTCCATCTTCAACTGTTTGACTCAGTGAAAAGCCAGTTCTGGCTCTAGTTGCTGCTGCTTACGATGGCATGGGATGGCATGCATCAGAGCATAGGGGAAAACCAGGGAAGCAGGGGAATTAACCCATATGTACTTGAAAACCTCTCATCACTGCCTACCTAGCCCATTCCTGCTTTTGCTTTGTTAACCTAGAAGTTAAACAGTGGGTTCAAATCAGAGCTTCAACCCAGTTCTGTCTGGTTCGATCCCTTGCTGAGAATTTGCAAGTTCTCAGCAGGGGCTAGAAACAGAATGAACCAGTTGGAAGCTCTGGTTCAAATTCCAGTTCTGCCGTTTGCTGTGTGATGTGGGCAAGAAGTCACTTCCTTCCCTATCCTAATTTCCTCACCTGTTTGAAAAAAAAAATGAGGCTGATAATAAATACATCCTTTGCATCCTTCACTGAGATGCTGCAGCTCTTAGGGATCAGTAGTTCTCAAACTTCATATAGTGATTGGCTTTTCTGCCAAACCCTTGCTCCAAGCCCTCCCTTTTGTGGTCTGTGCCCCATCTCCCATATTTTTGGACCTGAAGTGTGTCCCCTCTCCTGCCCCAATTCCCCGCCCCCACCCACGCAATAACTTCACTTAGGATTTTGAAGTGACTGTTGAAGCAGTTTATCAGAAAGCACTTCTATTTATACAGGATTACTAGGTAGACTTAGTAGCTGATACACGCCTGGTAGCCGGAAAGGAGGATCTGACAGCACCGTTGAGTTCTTGGTCATCCCAAAGATGTACAACATTTATAAAAAGATTTCAAAGTTCTGTTCCCCAGTTTATTAAACAAATTAGGTTCCAACTTTGCTCCTCTAAAACCAAGGTGATGGCTCTTTTGCTTGAGCCAGGCTGCCACCTGGTGTCCTTCAAGGGTTCTGTTAAAAGTAAAAAGAGGAATAGTTCTGGCCTCCAGAGGCAGAATTTATGAGAATATTGTGTTCTCCAAGGTAAAGAAAACCAGGGTTAGTTTGTCAGAAGTGATTTTTCCTTCCATTGGTTCTGAACAGCATTTCCAGATTTTATAGCCCATCCTTGGCAGTGCCAAGACATGGGGCCCTGGTGAAGCAGACAAAACAAGGCCAAGAGATGCACCTTCACTCCCTCAGCTTGGCCTTTTAATTATATGGCCAAAATAGTTGATAACATTTGCCAGAAAACACTCTACCCGGTTGGGTGGGGAAGATGAGCCTTCCAAAGGGAGAAAGAGACTAGTAGTCAGTGACTGTTAATCGATAGTTGAGATCAGATACTGTTGGAGGCCAGAGCATTTATTAATACCAAAGAAAGGCATGTGGGTGGCCGTGGGCCATAGCAGGGAGGGGCTGGAGCAAGAGTTAGGAAATGCTTATCCTGCGGAGCCTTTACTATACACTCTTCTTGACTCCATGCGGGGGAAGCTCTGAGCTATGGCAGCCAAGGGAGCTGGAGAACGTGCTCCCTGCTGCTTCCTAACCCACCGGGGTCAGGGGGCACCTAGGACTTCTGCCTATTGTTCCTGGAATCCAAACTTCAATTTTTTCATCCTTACTTCCATGAAAGAAGGTAATATAAGAATAATAAACATGTATTTAGTGCTTACTATATGCCCGGCAATTTTGGTTGCATTATATGAATATCTCATTTGAACCTCACAATGCTCTTCCAATAATCTGGAGCTGGTTTTAAACTCTTCATGCTTCAGTTTCCTTATCTATAATGTTAGGTGCCATTGAGTCAGTTCTGACTCATAGGGACCCTATGTATAACAGAATGAAACGCTGCCCAGTCCTGCACCATCCGCACAATCATTGCTATGTTTGAGAACATTGTTGCAGTCGCTGTGCCAATCCATCTTGTTGAGGGTCTTCCTCTTTTTCACTGGTCCCTCCCAGTAACATGTCCAAAGAACATGAGACAAAGTCTCGCCATCTTTGCTTCTAAGGAGCATTCTGGCTGTACATCTTCCAAGACAGATTGGTTCGTTCTTCTGACAATGCATGGTATATTCAATATTCTTCACCAGCATCATAATTTAAATGCATCAGTTCTTGCACTGGGCAAATCTACTGCAAAAGACCTCTTCAAAGTGTTAAAAAGCAAAGATGTCACATTGAGGATTAAGGTGCGCCTGACCCAAGCCATGGTATTTTCAATCGCCTCATACGCGTGCATAAGCTGAACAATGAATAAGGAAGAGATATATGATATGGGGCTAATAATAGTACTTATTTCAGAGGGTTGTGAGGATTCATTGAGTTAGTGCCCATTATTTACCTAGTACATGTTAAACATTAGCTATCGTTAGCAGTGTTCTGCCACTATTGGAATGAGTGATCTTAAAAGTAAATTCCTGATCTCTGATCCTCAATTTCTTCAGCTGTAAATGGGGCCATTAATGTCTACCTCACAGGTTTGTTGTGAGACTTAAATTTTAGTGAATGTAAGTATAATCTATAAGGCACTTTACAAATATTATACTGAATGTGTTCTATAGAGTTGGCTTACCCTAGAGGGAAGTGGGCCTATGTACTGGTGGAAACTTGAACAGCTTGCACTTTCAGGTGGGGAGGGCTGGGGGTAGTAGAGGATAGGGAAGAAGAGCCCCCTGAGCCTCATCATTATGGGGCTTTGCTGGTCCTCCTCACTGGAGATTGGTTAAACTTAAAGATCCAAGGCCACCCTAAAAGTTCTACATGGTTCTGCTCTTATGTTGCTCTCACATTGGAGACTACTGCCTCCCGGGGGCCTGGTCTCTTTGCACCAAAGGAAGGGAAAAGGAAGCTCCTTCAAGGTGTCTTCACCCTGCTCCTGGATCGCCAGAACCCCGGGGGAAGGTATATGTGTTGGGGGGGTGAGGAGGGATGAGGCAGCTCCTAGACTGGGCAGTTTCCTGACACAGGTTCCTTGCCAGTAGACTCTGCAAACTGGAATGTCCCCAAAAGTTCCAACCCCATGGACTTCAGTTGAGGGGCAGAGTCAAGTAATCTCTTTTATAGATCAGTGGCCATAAAAGTATCACAATGGGACCTGGAACTCTTGGGGAGTGTTTGAACAAGTTGAAACCAGACCTCAGGAGACCCCCCACCCCCACCATGCCATTGTGAAGGATGGCTCTTCTTCCCTGGGACCTCTCCACCTCCCCCGAACTCACATCTTTTTTCAAGAAAGCAGTTGTATATCTCAGCCCTTCCAACCTTAAGACTGGATTTTTATTAGATTGATGCAAAATTTTCTTTAAGTTAGGGCTTTGTAAAGAAGTTTTTACAAGTTATTTAATAGCAACAGTTTGTGGTCCTCACATGCAGCCATGTTGGTGTTTCCTAAAAGGATATAATGTTTTTTCCTATTCTGGGTCTTTTCCTTTAATACTTATTTCTCTGCCTTTTTTTTTTTGTTGTTGTTGTTGTTGTTGCTCCAACTGAGCTGCTCTCTACCATGAACCTCACTCTGAGGAGGCTATGTTTTAGGTGGGGGCCATGTTCTTGCCTTGCTGTCATCTCTGCTGTTGGCCTCATTCTGCTCTTCTTTCTTCGCATGTGTAGGTCTTTGGATTATCCTGAAGACCAGCTTGGTTCATTAGAAAGAGCCGACCCTTCCTTTAGCTGGGGCTGGACTTCTGGAGAATAGATGGAACTAAATTCTTCCATCTTGGTCCAGGCTGAGCTCATGCTGGGCTCCCAAAGAGAAGGTAGGAAGGATGGGAAGATGCCCACTGAGACTTGAGGTTGTTGGTACGAGGCACCCTGGAAGGTCTTATGGGAAGTGGCTTCTGGGACACTGGACTTGGTTTCTTGTTCTACCCAGAAGTCTCAGGAGGCAGGGATCGTTAGCCCAAGACTGATATGCGCATTGACCTGGGGAAGGTGAGCTGGAGCCCACATAAGCTGCTGACTCTTTAGACTGTATCTGGAAGGTTCATCTTGCCAAAGCAGAGGGTCAGACTGGATGGGTGTCACTGCAGAAGCTGGGGCAGTAGTGCCCAGGCACACAGACGTAGCAGGAGCAGGGGGAACGAGGCTGAGATGGCTGAGGTGCCACCACAGTCCTGGGAATTCTCCTGTGGACCCCAGAACAGAGAACAGAGGGTAGGATTTATACTGATGGGGAAGCCATCCCAGCCAGAGGGAGCAAGGGGAAGGGAGGGGGCCTCCAGGACTAACGGGCCGAAAGCATGGGGAAAGAGGGGAGTTCCAGAAAGTGGAGGAAGCACTGCCACCTTTCTTAGATGTCTGCCTTTTAGGGGAAAGTAGAGGCTGTATGCTCAGCCTGAGACCTGAGCTCAAGCCCCCTCTGTCTGCACAGTGGCTGGGGGGTCGGCCCCTTAGAATGACTTCAGTGAAGTCACATCAACTCTGAGAGCGTCTTTGATGCAACTTATTTGTGGCAGCCATAACCAGCAAAGACTACAGTGTGTATAAAGCACTGGCTCAGGGCCCGATACATGGCAGGTGCTCAATGAATGGTCCCCAGTATTATTATGCACATAGTGGCCTCCTCCCATTTGATCAGAGCATTTGGAGCCATAGCAGGAATGAGGAAAACATGGGAATGCTGTGTTTTAAGTCACCAAGGGCCCAAACCCTGGGAAATGTGACTGTCTTTGTAAAAGCACCCTTGGATTCTGGTTGATGTAATAGTTTGTGTTTTAATGACATGGGGCCCTAAATGTGAATGCTGTATAGAAATGTATTGCACTGAGATACTTGAATTCACAATGTACAGATACACTCATCTCTGCAAGTGCACAGGCAGTCACATTGCTGAGCAGTGCCCATATTGGCAGAGAATTTTGGGGATGAAGATCAATCCCCCCCCTCATCACCCTCAGCCCCCTACCTCTGGGTGGAAGGCATGGCAGGAATTTGGTCGCCGGCGCAGCTTCTGGGAGCGCATCCTGTCACACTTGCCAGAGGCATTATGTGCAGAACTCTCTGTCAAGGTCAATCGCTCATGACCATAGCTGACTGAAGACTCACTGATGGGATCAGCTGCCTTGCAAGCAGCTTCAGGGGGCAAGAGGAGCACTGGGGTGAGGGGAAGGGGCTGGAGAACAAATAATGATGCTTTGTGCAGATGTTGGTGGTGAGGGATCTGAGGCCCCTCAGAATTTGAGCTCCTCAATGAGGACATCTATACTCCCATCCCCCACTCCACCCCATCCATCCTGGGGTGTTGGAAGGATATATTTGACTTCTGTAGCCTCCTGCAGGACTGGCGGGAAGATGCTACAATCACATGTGGAGTCTGTCACCAGGAGGAGGAGGTTACTATTGGGAATTTGTTGCATCACGAACATCCTGCAGCAAAAGAGAGAGGCGGGGTCATGGAACTTCATGGCAGGCTTGGCAGCTACCCAGAAGGGCTTCGAGGGAAAGAACTTCTGGAGACTTCTAGTGCAGGGTTGAGGTGGTGGGGTAAGGAGCAGAACCATGAAGCAGTCAGATCAGGGGCAGCTGCAGGAACCATCCTGGGTAAAAACTTGGTCCTAATGACTTATTTTACCCACAAGCCTTTGCAATTAACACTGCTTCTTTCCTAGCAGATTGGAGAACGTGAGGAAGTCCAAACCCAGATACTTTTGAGAGTGAAAGGAGTCATTATTAATATATGCAGGGACAACAGGCACAAATCAGGACCGTCCCAAGCGAATAGGAATTTGTAGTTATTCTTGCTTTGGGTGAGTGCAGTGGGTTCAGTCCCTGTGGGGAAGATGCAGTGCTCAGACTTGGCCACAAGGTGGCACAGTGCTCCTGCACGCAGCCCAGGAGAGGGCGCGAAGGATTATGTGCAAGACCTGGTGTATTACATAATAGCTGCTACTTACCATTTCCTAAGGGTTGGGAAATACACACACACACACACACACAAATTATACATATAAATATGTATATTTGTGCACACATAAATATTTAACCTTCACAGCTCTATATGAAGTCAGTATTATTTGCATTTTGCAGCAGATGAGAAAACTGAGTCTAGAAGAGGTTAAGTAACTTGCTCAAGGTTACACAGCCAGGAAGTGGCAGAGCCAGTGTTTTAATCAAGTCTGTCTACTCTAAAGTCCTTGCTTTACACCATACCATTTACTTTATCCTCACCTAACAAGCCGTTGAGATAAGATCACAAATAAAATGGTCCCGAGAAAACCACCTCGGTGAGGTTAAAATCTCTCCCAACATTACACACTAGTATGAGATTAAAACCGGGAGCTGTCTGATGCCAAAGTCTGAAGCATTACACTATAAAATAATTTGCTTCAAGTCCCTGGTGAATGTCAAGTCTGGCTGAGGGAACACTTAGTAGGAGGCCATTCATTGCCTCCTGGCCCAGGACAGAACTTCCTGGGGTGGGGAGGTCCACCAGAAGTTTGGGAGTGTGAGGTCAGCAAGAGAGAGCTTTCAGTCAAGCCTCCCTGCCTACCTGGGCTAGGACTTGGCAGAGCTCATTGGATCTAGTGGCCTCTGCCCAGGAGAAAGCCTGCCTGGGGCTTCTGCCTGAGTCTAGGTTGGTCCCACACGCAGGAGCCAGGCCTGGGAGTGAGATGCAGATTGTGGTCTGATAACACTAGGAAGGGAGGCCTAGGGCCCTCCTCCAGCCCCAGCCACCCCAGAGAATATCCTCAAGTTTTTATACTTCTCTGCGCAGGACAGAACTGGATTTCTACGGGAGAGCAGGCTTGTTTCTTTCCTCATTCTACGCTTGCCTTCAAACAGCACCCGATAGAGCTGTAGCCTGCACAGGCTCTGACAGGGCTACTGTGTGATTGTGCCTGCTGTGGGTGTCCATAGTTTGGTTCTCTAGTTCCTGTCCCTAGGCTGAGAGTGTCTGGGTAGGTTAATATGCTTGGCTGCTAATCCAAAGTTTGAAGGTTCAAGTCCACCCAGAGGTGCTTCAGAGGTAAGATCTGGAAATCTACTTCTGAAAAATCAGCCATTGAAAACCCTATAGAGCACAGTTCTACTCTGATACACATGGGGTTGCCATGAGTCGGAGTCGACTCAATGGCAACTGTTTTTTAATCCCTAAAAAAAAAAAAGAACCAAACCTGTTGCCTTCAAGTCGATTCTGACTGGGTAAATGAGGCAAACACTGAAGGGACCCCCAGAGAAGCTGTGGAATTGTCTTTTCTGTCTGGGGTGGCTTTGGGCCCCAGGGGGCATACATATCGCAAGCACCAAACCTTCTAATGACCCTACCTGTCCTTCCCTCATACCCTCTACCTCAGCCTGTGTTTCCATCACTAAGGAAAGGGAAAATAAATAAATGAAGTCCCCGGGACTGTAATCTTCCACTTAGAAGCAATGTCTACTTCCCTCCACCTGGTCCCTGATGGTTACAAAGCCCTACCTAGACACCTGTCTTGCCAGGGAGGGGAGAGTGTGCCCTTGACTGGGGACGGGCAGAGCTGTCCATGGAGCCTTACTTCTGGCAGGCCCCACAATCGATGATCCCATTGGCCTCCTGGATGGCCGTCTGGTGCACAAACACAGGGTACTCTGTGTCGCAGGGCTGCAGCATGTCCTGTTTCTTGTGCTTGTGGGCTGCGGGCAGACAGAGGCACAGATGTGAGGAAGGGCATTGCAGGGTTGGGAGGGGCCTTAGAAGTCATCCCCTGGTGTGTCTCTGTTCGAACACTTCCAGGGCTGGGAAGTTCACTATTACCCCTAGTCCATTTGCAGATTTGCTTGGTTGTTTGAAAGTTCTAGGGACAAGTAAAGTGGGCAGAGAGAAGGGAAGGGAAAAGGAAGCTAGAGTAAATGAAGCGGGGTGGTATCTCAGTGGAAAGGGCTTAGACTGAGCTTCAGGGTTTCAGTCACTGCTCAACAATCACACACCAGCCCTGTGACTTTGGAACAGTAATTTCCTCTCTTTGGAAGCCTGTATTCTCAATGTGTAGAGTGCCTGGCTGACACAAACAGTTAAGTGCTAGACTGCTAGGCAAAAGGTTGGCAGTTTGAATCCACCTAGAGGTGCCACGGAAGATAGGCCTGGAGATCTGCTTCCAAAAGTTCACAGCCTTGAAAACTCTATGGAGCACTTCTACTCTGCACATATGTATATAAGTATGTATATACGAACATACATGTATGTACACATGAAGTCGAAATGGACTTCATGGCAACTAACAACGTCCTCAGTATAAGCTGGAGGGGGGCATTGGAAGTGCACCATTTTGAAGGCCCCTTGCAGCATTGATATCCTGAGGGTATCAATGAAAGGAGAAGGGGTGGCTTACGTGGAGACTTTAGCCCCCTAATCTTATTACACCTCCCTTTCATTGTAGACAAGTAACATTTTCTGAGTTTAACTAACAAAAAAAAAAAAAAAAAAAAAAGGAAACCAAATCCGTTGCTGTCAAGTCAATTCCTACTCATAGTGACCCTAGAGGACAGAGTAGAACTGCACCATAGGGTTTCCAAGGAGCAGCTGGTGGATTCGAACTGCTGACCTTTTGGTTAGCAGCTGAGCTTTTAACCACTGCACCACCAGAACTCCATGCAGCTCCCAGACAAGCGCTGTCCCTGCCCCTGGCCAGGCCCAAGCTCTTCCTGTAGAGCAGGTACACAGCAGAGCAGTGGGGACCAAGGGCCAGACTGCCAGGCCAGGGGAGAGCTGGGCAGGGGGTGCTGGTGCCTAAGGCTGCCTAAGCCCAGGAGACCCCCTCCCAGAACTTCAGGCTCCTTGTGGGTGTCTATGTGATGCATTTTACTCCATTAAGACAAGGACAAAAGATGGAGGGACCCGAACTCAATGAGAGGAAAAGTAGAGCCCCTGGAAACCCTGCTGTGGAGGACAGGTGTCTGCTCTTGCTGGCCAGCTCACAGGTGAAGGAACTCAGGAGTGATGGTTGCAAAGAGCAGCACCACTTTGTGTAGAAAGCACCTCTATTTCTCTAAAGCACTTTCCATGCCTTTCATTTGCTCTCATGGCAAATCTGTGAAATAAGGAGGGCAGGTAGCATCATCCCCATTTTATAGACCTGGAAATAGAGGCACAGATGTGACATTACTTTCTCACGGTCATGCAGAGGTTTAGTAGGTCTCCTTAACTTCCGGACCCAGAAACCTCTCGCCAGACCTTGAAACCAAGAGGGGAGGTCAGTCTACGGCAGAAAAGTCCTAATGAGAGGAAGGACCACAGCTCCGACTACAGTCAAGTTGATCTTAGGGCAGCACCCCTTCCCGGCTCCACTCCTTATCAGACAGCAGCAGCTCTGGCCAAACCTGCAGAAGCCTCAGGGCCGGCTCCTCTCCTTCCAGGCCAGTTACACCGGCCTTCTGCACAGTAGGGGCCACCTCAGGGCTGGGCCTGCCTAGCCCTGTCACTGTCACCTGAGCAAGTTCATGTGGTAAGTTTATTTCAGTAATAACTGTAATAACAATCACGGCAACAATACAATAAAGTGACTTTCCCAAGGTCACCCAGCTGGGGAGTGGCAGGTAACACCTATACTCGAATCCAGATCCCTGGCCTCCAAGGCCAGGCTATGTCTCTGAGGACACTGAGGACTGGCCAGAAGAAGCTCCAGGGAACAGCTGCTCAGAATTCTGAACAACAGATTGAAGGGAATCCTCTCAGCTTTTGCGAAAGAACTAAAATCATCTTCAAGATGCGACTGCTGACGGGGCGGGGTAGAGGGGGGAGCAGTGCTGTGTCCCCCCACCCCACCCCGCCTCACTCTGATGTAGCCCTGTTTTCCCATGCAGGGAGGTGAGGGGCCTGTTCCTAAGTAGGTTGTGACACATGGTTCCTGGTTCCTGTCACAGACACCAAGTGACTGCCCCTCAGAGCTGTCCTGTGAAGACCATGGGGTGTGATTTCCAAAAGGAGTCTGGAAACGTGGCAGGGAATTGGACAGTCGAGAACAGGCCCTTGCAGCTCCCAATACTCCCCCAACCCACCTTTGGCTAACCAGCGTCTCCTCAGTGGATGCTACTTACAGTGATGGAAAACAGTTTTGGCTGCCCAGGACATGAGACCCAGCACGGGGTGGACATGGCACAGGAAGGGCATGATGTCACATGAGGTCAGGATGTCACAGGGTGATGATGTCACATGGGATGAATGACGCCACACGGATCAGTGATGTCCCGGGATGATGTGGTGTCACACAGAGAGGTGAGGGGAGCCAGGCATGACAGGAAGGTGGTGAGAGCAGACCAGACAGGATATGATATGAGCAAGGAACCACTCCAGAGTCCCCCACCCTCCTGTCAGCCACCCCAGCGCTTAAAGTTCTCAAACCACCTGACTGAGATGACACTGACATTAAACCCACCAGTCATGGAGGTGTACTCACCCTCGGCCCCACTGTCCGCATGCCAGGTGCCCCAGGCACTCCACTCCAGCAGGAACCTGTAGGACACAGACTGAATCTCAGAGGCCTTCTTGCCCTCCCCATCTTGGTCCCTGAGGGGCCTGGAGCACCAGAGCTCCTAGAGGGCCTTAGCTCATCCCTCTCTTCCTCCAGGTCACCCTCTTCCTGACTTGAGGGCTCCCGGGTGAGCAGAGAGCACCCACCGCCCCAATACAGTGGAGGGAGGAGGGACCATGCACCCAGGGACCTTGCCCTCCTTCCCTGGGTGTGGTGTCTGGACCTCAGACAAGCTTCTGGCTCAGATGGTATCCCCATGAACCATACCTGCGTGTGTCTTCCCCACCCCATCCCCGTCCCTCAAACTCAGACCCCCTACTCACAGCAAGAGCTCATTCAGCAGCCACCTGGTAGCAGTCAGGAAGGCAGGGATTGGCTACAAGGGAGAGGAGACATGCCATTAACACTCAGGCCCAAGTGCCTTCCCCTTGCACCACAAAAGAGACTAGAGAGACTGCTGTACAACCCACGATAAGCAGCTGAGCAGCCCCTCCTGATCCCACCACCTCCCAGCCCTTCCCTAGGAAAGGAAGCCTGGTAAAGCCGAGTTATCTGGGAAATTCCTATTGTAGTTTAGACAGCAGAGGGTTAGACAACGCCCTTCAAGAACACTGGTCAGATCCTCATCTTGATGAACCACTTGCTGGTGTTTCTAGTAGGGCTTCAAACCAGTTCATTCCGGTACAAACCCCTGCTGAGATGGTGAGACGACATCTCACATACTTTGGACGTGTTATCAGGAGGGATCAGTCCCTGGAGAAGGACATCATGCTTGGTAGGGTAGAGGGTCAGCAAGGAAGAGGAAGACCCTAATGAGATGGACTGACACAGTGGCTGCAACAATGGGCTCAAGCATAACAAGGATTGTGAGGATGGTGCAGGACTGGGCAGTGTTTCATTCTGTTGTACATGGGGTCGCTATGAGTAGTAATCGATTCTAGGGCACCTAACAACAGACGACAACAACAAGTTCCCTGCTGAGAATTTGCATTTCTAACAAGTTCCCAGGAAGTTATACATAAGAATCTTGTTAAACCGTAGATTCTGATTCAATATATCTCAGGGTGGAAATGCAAATTCTCAGCAGGGAACTTGTTAGAAATGCAAATTCTCAGCAGGGACTTGAACCTGAACCCACTGGTTCGAAGCCCTGGTTTCTAGGGTGGCAACTGCTGAAGATCCTTGATGATTTGTGTGACAGTGTTTGGGTGAGGTTAAGTGCAGAGCAAGAAGGGGGCCATGGCCTTATTCTGTCTGCCAGAGGTCCCATTATTTCACAAGCTGCCAGAGCGATTCCCCTGAAGCCCCAAAGATAAGTCCTAGAGGCTTGGGGGTGGGAGCAGGGACACAAGGCAGACATTGGAGAGAACTTTCTGGTCAGAGTCAAGAGTGGGGCCCTGGGGCCAGACGGCCTGTGGCTGGGTGAGAACAGGGACCAGTGAGGTGGGCAGTGCTGGCTGGATTTGGACACAGGTGGTGACGTGACCTCAGTCTAGGACAGGGCAACAGACTCGCTGTCTTGAGAACGGAAGGGCTGGGGTAACACTCACACTGATCAGGGGCCAGGCCGCACTGTGGTGGTGATTCAGGGGCTTGCACATGGCCTGGTAGTCGTACATGGTCACTCTGAAAATCAGACACAGGATGTGTGAGTCCAAGACCACCGCATCCCGTGCCCTGCCCCAGGGGAAATTTACTAGCAGTGTATTCATTCACCATGACTTATAAGGGAACATGAGTTAGGGCGGAACGATCAGCAGCAGCACATGCTGAAAATTACATTGCTGCACTTTGAGTGGTTTAAGGAAGTCAGTGGGTAGCAAATGGCTTACTCTTTTAGCTGGATGATTTTCCCTCTAAGGTCTGAGATGGGGCAGGTGGACCGCCGCAGGGATGCCCTCCTCCACCTCATGTCTGGTCCCTGACTCCAGAAAAATTGCTTTTGGAGCTCTTTGGGGCTTTCATTTGTGAGTTTTTGAGGTCAGGATCCTGAGATCTGTCTGGATCATTTAGCACCAGAGCTTGCCTTGGCTGTGTCTACTCAGACTGGGGGAAGCATGTCTCACTTACTGGTTGAACACCCCCATGCTGAGCAGTTGGGTCATAAAAGCACCATCCACCTCCCCCAGAAATCTTCCCGTCTGTGAGGAAGACAGAGAGAGATTGAGAGAGTGTAGGATGAAGTCTTCTAAATCTACCACTCAGCTTGGGCTTGATTCTGGCTCCAGACTTTCATTGCCAGCTGGGCCTGTCCCTATAGATGCCCATCAACATAATCCAAAATGAATCCATTCCACCCACTCCCCTCTCCTTCAACCTGCTCCTCCTGCCCTATTCTCTATCTCAGTGCTTTTAAAACTGTAATTGCAATCCATTATTTGGCTATGAAGGAGCTCTGGTGGCGCAATGGTTAAGCGCTCGACTGCTAAACAGAGGTTGGCAGTTTGAACCCACCCAGCAGCTCCGTGGAAGAAAGACCAGTCAATCTGCTCCTATAAAGATTACAGCCTAGAAAACCCTATGGGGCAGTTCTACTCTGTCACCGTGGGGTTGTTACGAGTTGAAAATTGATTCAGTAGCACCTGACAACAACAGTTGGCTATGAAATCAATCTAGGGATTACAATCAGAGTTTTTTTTGTTTTTTTTTTTAAAAAAGGAATAGAATTCCTTTGAACAATTCAGTGTTAATTGCTTGCAGTAAGGCTAACTAAGGTTTTGTGAAACTTGAGTTGTTATATATGTTATATGTGTGTCTGTGTATGTATGTACCGGGTCAGATGTAACATGTATTTCTGTGTATCATGGTCAAAAAGGGTTCAAAAACAGTGCTCTACCTAAAACATGGGTATCTTACCAGCCAGCCAAACTGGTTTTAGAACTCTGGAGCGGCCTTTGATTTCCCCTCCCTCCCCTCCCACTTCCCATCACCCCCCATATCCATTAATTAATGTGCCCTGTGGATTGGTCACTCACCTTTCCAACTCCATGGACAATGACTTATCTAGACCCTGTCCTTTCTTAGCAGCCACGTCACCCTCCTAATGGCTCTCTCTCTCCAGTGATTACTGCCAGAATATTCTTGGACTATTCACAAACTCAGCTTGTGGGTAAGGGAGCTGGGAGCCCAAGTCAATGCTATGTCAGGTTCTCTCATAGGTACCTTTTTTCAGCTCCTGGGCCTGGCCCCAGTGCCACCTCCCCAGGCCTTTGGTGTCAGGAGCACATCAATTGTGCAGCAGGTTAGGCTGGAGGTGAGGGGGATGGCTCAGAGGAGAAAATCAGACCTATAGAGGGATAGGCAAAGAGTGAAGAGGAGAGTCGGGGGCCAGAGAATGAGGGAATAGGGACCCAGTGGCTGCAAGCAGAATCCCTGCCCCTGTGTCATCTCCTCCATGGAAACTGTGTTCTATGAAATGCCGAAATAATGAAATGTGTTGTAATAGTAATGAAGAGAAGTGCATCCCTGGTGCAGGAGCTGAGGCCCACTTCAAGGAAGCTAGTGATTGTTGGGAATCTGCCCTGGGGAGCCAAATGGACTCCAGGACCCTTCTTAAGGAAGTGGAAATTTATTCCTGACGGGTTCATCAGAATTCAGGGCTCCTGCGCACCTGATCAGCATTCAGAGAAATGGTAAGAATAATAAATAACAAAAAACTAAGAGATGTGGTAACACATTGGGGCAATAGCCCCAGCAATACCCCATGGTTTCTAATGCTATACTCAGATTTATAATGTGTAAATAGAGGGCCACAGGCCTCCGAGCGGACCCAAACTTGGAGTCAGGGCTGAAGTTAGGAAATGTCACTTTCCAAATGGGAATTCAATAAGAAGAATGTCCTTACATCCTACAGTGTGCTTTGGAAAGAGCTCACTTATAAAACTAAAATGTCAGGATGCAACCACTACAAAATGTAGGACAAAAATTGTAATGTCAGAAACTGACGGGTTAATGACAAAAGTAAACAGAAAAAAAAAAAAAAAGACCTGGAGACAAACAGGCATTCACACTTGGCGGAGGCTCTGCTATCTCTTTGCCTGGAATGCCCTAACTACCAAAAACTGGTTTTTTTGTTACCACCTTTTATTTGCAAGACACTCACTCGCTAGGAGAGTGCAATTGAAAAATGAATGAAATTGTCATTGACCAAGAGCTGGCAAACCAGTTTGGATAGACAGACAGGAGCACATAAACCATGAGCCAGAGGAGAATTTGATACCATCACCTCCAGTAGAGATATGAACAAGTGGGGGACCCATTGGTCCTGACTGGGAGGCCAGGAAAGGTTTCATTCAAGAAGGTATGGACAGAGCAAGGAGGAAGCAGAGCGGAGTCAGGGGCATCCCAGGGAGAAAATAGCAGGTGGGAAGGCCAGAGGTGTCCAAATCCTGCCTGTTCTTCAAGATGCAACCTTAAAGCACTTATTCCCCAAAGTTCTGATTCCTTCAGTTTGACTAATCCCTCTTAGCTGCGGATTGCTTTCTGCTCCTAGTTACCACGTGTGTGTTGTTTCCCTATTACTAGACAGTGAGATCCTAGAGGGCAGACATCCATCTCTCTGCCCTCATAGCACCACACGTGTCTCATTCACGGTTACGATTCAGGGCATATTTGCTGAAGGGCTGCGTGAGTGAGTGGGAGAATGAATAAATGACCTGAGTATTCTGCTTCCTAGGAAGGCCCAGTTGAGTGGGAACAGTTTCCTGATCAGCCTGGCCAAAATTTCCACAAGCCTGACCCATTCACTTTCCTAATTCTAGGATTATTCACCAACAACCCTGTTATTCAGACACTTGATCTGAGAAGGGAGATCCCTGAGAGTAAGACAAGCATATCCTGGACACTGGAAAAATATATCCTCTGTAAATAACTTGATTTTCTAGTATATATCACTCTGGCAGAGAATATCCATTCTTCCCTTCTTTAGTAAGGCAACTCTGACCTGAATTATGGTAGCACGTGCTTGGAGTCCCTGGGTGGTGCAAATGGTTAATGGACTTGGCTGCTAACCAAAAAGTTGGAGGTTTGAATTCACCCACAGCGGGGCTAGAAGAAAGGCCTGGTGATCTACTTCTGAAAAATCAGCACTGAAAACCCTGTGGAGGACAGCTCTACTCTAACATGCATGTGATTGCCAGGAGTTGGAGTTGGAGTCTACTCAGCTGTAGCTGGTTGGTTAGCATGTGCTCAGCTGGAGGCCTACATTTCCCAGACTCCCTTGCATCTAGGGCTGGCCAGTGAAATATAAGCAAAGGTTGCTTCCAGGTATCTCTTTAGAGGCAGATGACTGCTAAGAGGAGCACCTTTTGCCTGTTTCCCCCCACCCCCACCCCC